>NC_041381.1:653416933-653454451 GCF_002162155.2 Triticum dicoccoides
GGGGGAGGGTGCGGGGGGCCGGGTGCTCGTCGGCGGCGGTGGAGCGGGGGAGGGTTGCGGTGGGTCGTCGGCGGCGGTGGAGCTAGCGGGGGAGGGTGCGGGTGAGATCGAGATGGAGGGGGATCGAGATCGAGATGGAGGGGGAATCGAGATCGAGATGGAGGGGGATCGAGATCAAGTGACCTCATGAATTCAAAAAGTGCCCATGAAATTTAAAAATATTCATGATATCAAAAAGTTCCCATGAAATACAATCGAGAAATGAAGACTACGATTTAAATACAATCGATCTTAGCTAGCTATATGTTCACAATCTTCTTGCCCTTCTTTTTTGCAAATGGAGTTCTTCTGTGGAACGGACGTCCTTTAGGTAGGGTGGTCCTGCTTCTTCTTGTGGTGTGTGCTGCTACTTCATCGTCGTCATCATGTTCGATCTTCGGGTCGCCGTACTTGTCGAAGTCTTGCTCATTGGCTACTCCATCCATTCCGATGATCTTCCTTTTGCCTCTCCTCGCGACAACACGACTGGGCTTTGATGGGTCGGTAATGAAGAAGCATTGGTCCAATTGGGAAGCCAGTACCCATGGCTCATTTTTCATGGTGACGTTTGCGCCCGCGGTCTTGGATTTGGCTTCGGGTATAACCATGGTGGTGAAATACCGGTCTTATTTTAGGACGCTCTTGGCCCATCTGACATGGAACATCGGGACCTTCTCTCCAGCGTAGCTCAGCTCCCAGATCTCCTCGATCCTTCCATAGTATCTGTCCTTGTCATTGCCGGTGTAGGATTCCATCGTTACCCCGGAGTTCTGATAACCATCGCTCTTCATGTCCTTGTTCTCGGTGTAGAATGTGTAGCCGTTGATATCGTACGCCTCATAGGTCATCAGGTTGTGCTCGGCGCCCTGTGACAAGGCGAATATGAGTTGTTCTTCCGCGGAAGAATCCTCATGTAAAGGGTACGACAGAAGCTTCTGCTTGAACCAATGCGTGAAACATGAGTTGTGCTCTTTGATTATATCTCCGTCCATCCTTTGTTGGCCTCGGTCATTGTACGTCTTCTCAATAAAGGTTTTGTGCTCTACCACCCAAGGATCGACCACGTCTATGTGTTGTAGCGCGACTAGGTTTGCTCTTTCAAAGTCGGCAAGTCGACCCTCGAAGTCGACATGCATTTCACGGCGACCCTCACGGTGACCCCATCCAGCGAGCCTGCCGAGGTGCCTGTTGACGGGCAGACCAACGGGGTTCTCAATGCCTAGATAATTCGTGCAGTAGGAGATGCACTCTTCGATCAGAAAGCCCCTGGCTATACTTCCCTCTGGACGTGACATGTTTCGAATGTATCCTTTGATGACACCATTCATCCTTTCGAACGGCATCATGCTGTGCAGGAACGTCGGCCCGAGTTGGATGATATCCTCCACGATATGGACCAGCAGATGCACCATAACGTCGAAGAATGCGGGCGGGAAGTACATCTCAAGCTCGCATAGTATCACCATGATCTCTTCCTATAGACTTCTGAGTTGCCTCACGCCAATGGACTTCCGAGAGATGACTTCGAAAAAGTTGCATAGGCCAAATAGTGTTTCACGGACGTGCGCGTGCATGATCCCACGGATTGCAATTGGAAGTATCTGTGTCATTAGCACGTGACAGTCGTGAGACTTCATCCCGCTGAACTTCTGCTTCGCTGGGTCTAGGTATCTGCTTATCTTCCCCGCGTAACCGTAAGGAAGTTTTACTCCTAGGAGGCAGGTGAAAAACTGCTTGATCTCCTCCTGACTTAGAGTGAAGCACGCGGGAGGGTAGTCATTTCTGGTCTTCTTGGCCTTTTTGCCTTTGCGACGACTTTCTGTGTCCTGCTTCGCCTCATCATCATCATCATCATCATCATCATCATTAGCGTGAAGCTCCTGCCTGATGCCCATTGATTTCAAGTCTGCCCTTGCTTTCGGCCCATCTTTGGTCCTCTCTGGCATGTTGAGCAGGGTACCAAGCAGACTCTCGCACACATTCTTCGTGATATGCATGACATCAAGGCTGTGAGGCACACGGTGGATCTTCCAGTACGGCAAGTCCCAGAAAACAGACCTCGTTTTCCATACCTTCAGCAGCGGCTCTGGCGCCTTTTGCTTATTTCCCGGTTCTGGCGCCTTTTGCTTCTTTCCCGGCAGTGGGCAGTCTTTCCAATTGTTCAACAGCTCGTCTATTTCCTCGCTGCTCCTCGTACACGGGCGTTTTCGGGGTTCGGTTTCACCATCGAACAGATCCTTGCATTTCCTCCACGGTTCATCATCACGAAGCCACCTTCGATGTCCCATGAACATGGTTTTTGAAGACCCGGGATCTCTATCTAGCTGGCGATACATTGTGTCATCCATGCACCTTACGCATCCAGAAAATCCATGGACTACCTGCCCCGCGAGATATCCGTAACCGAGATAGTCGTGCACCGTCGTGAGCAGTGCGGCTCTCATAGGGAAATATTCTTTCTCTACGGCGTCCCACGTATTGGCTGGCATTTTCCACAGTGTGTCTAGCTCCTCCTTCAGCAGCCCCAGATACAGATTGATGTCGTTCCCTGGTTGTTTCCGCCCTTCAATTAGCATACTCATGTGAATGTACTTCCTCTTCATGCACAACCAGGGGGGAAGGTTGTACATCCACACAAAGACATGCCAAGTGCTATGTGTGCTTGTCTGGCTACCAAACGGATTGACTCCATCGGTGCTCGCGCCCAGCACGATGTTCCTTGGATCCTTCCCAAATTCTAGGTATTCGAAGTTCAACGCTTGCCACTGGCTCGCATCCTTAGGGTGACTCAGCATCTTGTCTTTTTTATTTATCTCCGGATCATTTCCGTCATCTTCCCGCTTCTTCTCCTCCCTATCCGCGTGACAACGCAGGAGCTTCGCTACCTTAGGGTCTGCGAAATACCGCTGCAGACGAGGAGTGATCGGAAAGTACCACACCGATTTTCGAGGAGCTTTCTTCCTCTTCTTGTATCGAGTGACGCCACACACCGGACATATGGTAGACTCCGCGTGCTCGTCCCGATAAATGATGCAATTGTTCATGCACACATGGTATTTCACATGCGGTAAATCTAGAGGACACACGATTTTCTTCGCCTCCTCGAAACTGGTCGGGCACTTGTTCCCCTTGGGAAGACGTTCGTGCCAGAATGACATGTTCTCGTCGAAGCATGCGTCGGTCATTTTGTGTTTTACCTTCATCTCCAGAGCCATGAGCGTTACTTTCAGGCGGGTATCCTCGGGCCTGCATCCTTCATACAATGGAGTAACCGCGTCTATCTCCAGTTGATCTAGCTTGGCTTTCTCTCGGGCGGCAGCTCTTGCGTTATCCGTCTGCTTGAGAAGCAGCTCTTAAATATGAGGGTCCTGCACCCAGCCTCCATCGTCGTCTGCTCCGGCATCTTCATCTTCATGATCATGCCCTTCGTCTTGATCTTCCTCATCATCATGTACGACATCTTCTACATGATGACTGTGTACAGCATCACCGCCGTGATCATGTCTTGGAGATTCTTCGTCTTGTCGCCCGCCCTCGCCGCGGTGGTACTTGTCTTGTTACCCTTCCTCATTTCTTGCCCAAACCCCATGGACGACTTCATAGTCATCTTCATCACCTTGCCACCGATAGCCATCCATGAAACCAGGCAAGAGCAGGTGGTCCCGCACCTGCCCGGAATCCGGGTCCGCAATAAGGCTCTTCAGCTTGCATCTTCGACACGGACATCTTATCTCCATCTTGTTCTTTTGAAGCATCTCGGCCTTCGCGGAGCTCAAAAACCTATTCACGATGCCTTCGGTCATCGTGCGGACCATGTTGGCCTGCGGGGTAGAGCAAAACGATATTTTAGAACCAAGAAATTTGTTGGCATGACCTTCCCTAAAAATAGGACCAAAAAGAATGCATCGTGCCAAAATTCTCGCCGAAATGAAATGAATCAACATTCCGGCAAAATATTGGCAACTATCACATTTCAAATACAAGTACCTGCAAACACAAACATATATGCAACACCACAAACACATGCAACACCACAAACATACATAGATCTATCTAGGCCACAAAAAGTGCATGTGCACGTTGTTGGAGCGAGCTAGGGAGAAAAAAAGTAGATCTACATCATGAAGATAGCTTTCCCCTTACTTACCTATCAAAAAAGGTAATTTCACCACTTAATTTTGATGAATATATGGTGGAAATGAGGTGAGGAGGTGGAGGCAGCCGAAAGCTTGGAGAAGGAGGTGGAGGGAATGAAGTGGGGAAAGTGAGCGGGTAGGTATGTGGCTGTCCAAAATATCTTGTTGGGGTCCCAGGTTACTAATGGCGCACCACCAGAAAATGCGCCATTAGTAACCTAGGTTACTAATGGCGCACCTGCAGGTGGTGCGCCATTAGTAGTTTTGCAGAAAAGTAAAAAAATATATATATACTAATGGCGCACTGTGGAAAAGTGCGCCATTAGTAGCTTAAACTTCTAATGGTGCACTCTGACACGGTGCGCCCTTAGTAGTTTCGCAAAAAAGTAAAAAATATATATACTAATGGCGCACTTCCTTCCTGGTGCGCCATTACTAGTTAGAACTATTAATGGCGCACTTCGACATGATGCGCCATTAGTATGTATGGAAAAATGGAAAAAAAATTAGTACTAGTGGCGCATCGAGTGTATGGTGCGCCATTAGTGTCTTCCACACTAATGGCGCATTAGCAACCGGTGCGCCATTAGTATATAGTAGTGGCGCACTGCCTACCTGGTGCGCCATTAGTATCAATCCTATCTATAGCCCTTTCCCTAGTAGTGTGGAGTCAACAATCTGGTCGATGCGCAGCAACGCGAAGGGGTCTTCAGGGCAAGCCTTATTGATATCTGTGTAATCAATACATAGTCTCCACTTCCCATTTGCCTTGCGCACCACGACCGGATTGGCCAACCACATTGGATGGAGCACTCCTCTTACCAAACCCGCTGCTTCCAGTTTCCGGATCTCTTCTGTGATGAACTCTTGTCATTCCAAAGCTTGCTTTCTGACCTTCTGCTTGACGGGCCGCGCATGAGGGCAGGCAACAAGGTGGTGCTCAATCACCTCCCTGGGAACACCGGGGATGTCGGAAGCTTGCCATGCAAACACATCGACATTCGCCCGCAGGAAGGTGACGAGCGCGTCTTCCTATTTGTCGTCAAGGGTGGAGCTTATGGTAAAAGCTCCTCCCGTGCCATCCTCATTGACAATGACCTTCTTGGTTCTCGGCGGTATGGCCCTGGGCTTCTTGTTTCCGCCGGTGGAGCTCTCTGGCACATCCTCGACGGCAGCGCTACACCCTGAAGAGGTGCGCTTGCCGGAGTGGGTGTCCGAGGTCTCACCGGTCTTCTTCTTCTTCTTCCCTCCCGGGGTCCCAGCGGCAGGAGCAAGTGCCCTAGCGGCGGCAGCTGCTGCAACTGCTTGCTGGTATAGTTGGTCAGCGCAAACCAGCGCATCTTTCTTGTCGGAGGGGATGGTGATGATCGTCATAGGTCCTGGCATCTTCAGGGTGTTGTAGGCGTAGTGTGATGCCGCCATGAACTTGGCCAGTGCTGGGTGGCCAAGGATCCCGTTGTAGGGCAAGGGGATCTTGCCAACATCGAACACGATCCTCTCCGTCCTGAAGTTCAGGTCGCTTCCAAAAGTCATGAGAAGCGTGACCTTTCCCTTGGGTTGGATTCTTCCTGGGTTGACCCCCTGAAACGTGCCCGTCTCTTCGAGGTCTCCATCAGGAATCTGCAGTTTCTCGATCACGGCAGGCAAGATCAAGTTCAGACCGGCCCCGCCATCGACTAGCATCTTCGTCACCTTGAGGTTGCGTATTATTGGTGAAACCAACTATGGCAAGCACCCGACCGCAGTAGTGCGATCAGGGTGGTCCTCAGTGTCAAAAATGATAGGTGTGCTGGACCACTTCAGCGGCCTTTGGGCATCAAACGACGGCTCTGCCGCTGTAATCTCTTGCGCCCACTCTTTAAGCCGGCGGTGAGAAGTATGCATCGAGGTGCCGCCGTCGATGCACATGGCCTCTGTAGCTTTCTGAAACTCTTGGTCGCCGAATTAGTCGTCCTCTTTGTGATCGTCGTCTTCTGGCTTTCTGTCATGGCCCCGGGCGGGCCTCTCCTGTTGCTTATCCTTGTCGCGACGGCCCGCCTGGCCGTCACGCTTCTTGCCGGACCCCTCAGCACCATCTGGGCCCTTCTCCTTGTCCCGCCTCTCATACTCAGCCCTCTGCTTCTCAGCGAGGAGCTCAACCTGTCGGCAGTCCTGGAGAGCATGGCCTTTGGTGCGATGGATCTTGCAGTATCGCTTGTCGGAGCTTTCCGGCTTCTCGGTAGCCGCCAAGGCCCGGCAGGCGACACATCCGGCAACCTCCTTGCCGGGGTCGTCTGCCTTGGTTTTCTTGGTGGAGCCGGCGTCATCAGATCCCTCGACGGCAAGCATGGCTTATCCTTTGCGCTTCCTGTTGCGGCGCCGGCCTTTCTTCGTCGGGGCGGCAATATCCTCATCTGAGGAGTCGTTTTCCACGCCGGCATCTTCGCCGGGGTACTTCCTTCCCTCTTCAGCCCGGGCACATTTGTCAGCAAGAACATAGAGTTCTGCTACATCTCTCACCTTGTTCATTGCCAGCTCTTCACGCATCTTGCGGTTGCGCATGTTCTGATGGAACACGCTGATGATGGCGGCAGGGTGAACATCAGGGATATTGTACCGTACCCGGCTGAACCTCTGTATATACTTGCGGACACTCTTGCCTCCCTTCTGGGGAATGACGTGCAGGTCGCTTGCTTGGCCATGGGCTTGGTGGCCTCCAGTAAAGGCGCCTACGAACTCCTGGCACAAATCCGACCAGGAGGAAATAGTGTCTACCAGCAAGTGCATCAACCATGACATGGCGTTGAGTTTAAGAGCCAACGGAAAGTAATTCGCAAGCACCTTATCATCGCGGGCTCCGGCAGCTTGCATCGCGATGGTGTAGATGCTAAGGAACTCGGACGGGCGGGTCTTGCCACTGTACTTTTCGCTCACGTCGGGTTTGAAGGTGCGGTGAGTGGGCCACCGGAACTGCCGCAGCTCATGGGTAAAAGCCAGACAGCCTACCTCGTAAGGTAGGCCTCCAGGGCTCCCCGGTGCCGGGTGGCTCACAGCAGGTCCTGATCGCCTATCTGATTGGTGGCGCGCTTCGCGCCGGCGCTCGATAGTGGTTCGAGCGTCTTCATGTTCTTGTTCCCGAAGAACATGGCGCTGGTCACAGTGGGCCCGCGGGTCGAACGATGCCACGGAGATCTCGTCGCTTGTAATGTCGTGACGGGCTGGCGTCCGCGGTACCGGGCGAGGAGGAGGCGAGTGCACCGTGGTCGCGGCGCCGCCGGCTCTCCTGCCACTGGTGCGTGGGATTCCGTCGGAGCACCGACCCAAGGGCTCCACCGGACTCGATTCGTCTTTGTTGGCCACCGCAACAAGGCTTCGGATAGTGGCACTCCATTCGTCGAGTTTCCCCGTAGTGGGAGGGAAATCGAGGAGCAACGACACGTGTGCCAGGGCTTCTGCTGGCGTTGGTGGCAGCGAAACCTGCACGAATTGCGACGCGCTTCGACTTCTGACCATGTCAGAAGGAGCTCTATCATGACCCCCCGGTCGCATGCCATCTTCACCGGTGCCTCAGCGAGCGGGCAGGTCTTCTAAGTCCCAGGAGTGGCGCTCGGGGCTCTTTCCACGGCGACGTCCGGGGTCCTCGGCATGATCACGCCGTTCGTCGCGCGCCGCTTGAGAGGAGTGCGTCGTCGGCGCTGGCGTGGGAGTCTTGGAAGCCCTCGCGTCACCTTCGGGCGGGATGGCAGCAATCTCGGAGGGCCCCGTGCCACCTGCAGAGGGCCTGGCTCCGTCTTTGGATCTGGCGGTGTGCGGCCCGTTACCTGGCGCACGAACATCGCCGCCTCCCAAACTTCGGCTGCTGGGATGGTGTTGGTGTTTGCGAACGGCGCTCCGGGTCCTTTCTGCGACCGGTCCCCTGCTTGACCGCATTGGGACGGAATGTCCGGCTTCCGACGGGCCAACCGCCACGGTCATCTTCTTCTTGGGCGCCATGACGATGAAAAAATGTTGAACTAACTACTAGAGCCGATTCTCACAACCGGCTCCCCTACCTGGCGCACCAAAGATGTCGGTGCGAGGGCGACACCTATGGGATCACGAGAATCCCTACTACGGTTGCGGGGCATGGGGTTGTGAGAAGGGTGGATCGAACAGATAGCACACAGGTTCTTTATCCAGGTTTGGGCCGCGAGGATGCGTAAAACCCTACTCCTGCCTTGATGGTTTGTTTATCTGTGTTCTCGGGCTAGCAATGGGGCATGAGGAGCTCCAAAAGACCGAATCCCTCTCCTGGTCGCCTCGGGCCTCCTTTTATAAGAAAAGGGGTTACCACAGTGGCACACAGGAGGTGGAAAGGGTACAGTGATGCGAGTTTATCCCTCGCATTACATGACAAGGCGCATTTAATGGGTCTTGCTTAGGTGTCCTTGCTTTATCGGGGATGGGGGAGAGCCCTGTCTCGTCCGTCGCCGCCCCTTTCGTGTCGACACGCGCCCTAGCCAGTGGTGCCTGTGGTGCCATGTAGGCAGGCAGGCAGCTGAGGTGGCGCAGCGTTGGGTCTCCACGAAGATCCTCTCGCCGCCACGCAGGTGCCTGCCCAACTGGTTGGGTCGGCAGCTGCGTGTGAACGGTGGTGGAGGTCTGGATTGGCGTGGGCCTGATGGTGGCCCTACGGGTGTCCTTGGCAAGGGCCTTGCCGTAGCCCCGGCAAGTGTCTTGCCGTGGCGCCTTCTGTCATCCCCTGCACGGCTCTTGCCGGGGGCCTTGTGGTCCTCCTTGGCTGGGATCCCGCCAAGGGTCGTCATCTTCTATAGTGTGTATCCGATCTTGAATATCTTCACAAAGATCTGCATGCCACCACACGGATGTCTCCCAAATCCTTGCCCCTATGGGGGCAGTGGACTCAAGGGTGATTCCCTCCGTAGGTGTGGGGCGAGCTGCCACGGCAAGGGTCTTGCCGGGTTTGCTAAAACCGCCCCCGGCAAGGATCTTGCCGGGGGAGTCCGCTTCGTCCCCTTTGCTCTTTGTGGTCTTGTTCTTGGCGTCGTTCTGCTCCTTTCGAGCCCTGGCCTTACCTTGGCTCACCTCCCTTGCCTTGCTCAGCGTGGTGGTGTCCGTGGCTCAGACTGCCCGTGCACAGTTATAGGGGTACAAAAAGTGGACCCCTCTTTTTGTACACCGACAGATACGTTGGAGACGTATCAATCTTGGCCTCGTCAAAGAATTTATGAGGGTGCCAAGCTGTCTGTGCTGGATGCCATCTCGCAACTGATGGCAGTCAAGGCTGAGTACGGCTGTAGCCGAGGTTGCTTCGAAGCATTTCTGGGAGTATGGGCTAACAGCCTGCCTGAGGGCCATGACTGCCGAAAACCATGTACGCTACAAAGAAAATCATGAAGGCGCTCTCCATGGATTATGAGAAAATACATGTTTTTCCAAAGAATTGCCTTTTGTTTAGGCATGAGTGTGTGGATGACAACTACTGTAGGAAGTGCAGTTCCTCTCGGTATATTGAGGTGGTCGATAAGCATGGTCAGAAGCAGCAGCTAAAAATCCCTGTGAAGATTCTTCGGTATCTTGATTTTATAAAAAGACTGCATCACCTTTTCATCACCGAGGAGTCTGCCAAAATGATGAAGTGGCACAAGGAAGGGAAAAGGTACAGTCCAAAAAAATTGTACATCCATCAGAAGGTGAAGCATGGAAGTCATTCGATATAGAGTAGCCGGAGAAAGCGGCCAAGGCTGGGAATGTCAGAATTGCTATAACAGGTGATGGGTTCAATCCATATGGTATGTCGTCTAATCCATACAGTTGCTGGCCCGTATTTGTTATTCCGCTCAATCTCCCTCCCGACACCATAATGCAACGCAAGACCATGTTTTTGTCGCTTATAATTCTGGGGCCTAAATATCCGGGGAAGAATTTGAGTGTGTTTATGTAGCTGTTGGTGGATGATTTGCACCATTCTTGGTACTTCCCGAGGTTGACATACGACCGACATCTGCAGAAAAATTTCTTGATGAAAGTTTGTCTACAATATTGCATGCATGACTTTCCCGGCTATGCTCTGTTCTACAGATGGTGTACAAGTGGAAAGATGCCTTGCCCAGTGTGCATGCAGGCCTTGATTTTCATTTGGCTGAAGAAGGGTGGCAAGTATGTTGACTTTGACCTGCATCGACAGTTCCTTTCTCCAGACCATCCTGATAGGGAAGACAAGAAGAAGTTCACAAAAGGCAAACTTTTCCACGAAGTAAACGAGATTCCAACGTTTTCTGGTGCGGATGTGCTTGCTCAGCTGAAAGCTCTTAAGCCTGTCGGCGAAGGGAAAGGCAAAGGTAAAGGAAAAGCCACAGGCAAAGACGAGGGCGAGGGCAAAGGAAAATGTAAAGGGAAAAAATGTTTTGAATCTTATGGTGAGACGCACAACTGGACTCACATTACCCACTTCATGCAGCTTCCCTATTTTAAGGACCTCAAACTTCCATACAACATCGACGTGATGCACACCGAAAAGAATGTCGCAGAGTCCCTTTTTTGCACAATCCTCAACATTCCTGATAAGACAAAGGATAATGCTAATGCTAGAGTCGATCAACAGAATATTTGTGATAGACCACGTCACACATGCAGCCTCCCACAGGCAATCGAAAATCTTGGTTCAAGCCAGATGCTGACTTCATACTTAAAAAGGATCATAAGATGGAGGCATTGAAGTGGATGAAACACATCGTGAAGTTCACTGATGGTTATGCGTCGAATATAAGTAAGGGGGTCAATCTTTCAATGGGCAAAGTGACCAGGCTCAAGAGTCATGACTATCATCTATGGATTGAGCGGATTATGCCGGTGATGGTTCGGGGCTATGTTCCCGAGCGTGTCTGGCATGTTGTTGCGGAGTAAAGCCATTTCTTCCGCACGCTTTGTGCTAAAGAAGTATGTCCTGAGAAGATAAAAGAAATGCATAAGAAGGCGCCGGAGTTGAAATGCAAGCTAGAGAAGATCTTCCCGCCAGACTTCTTTACTCCGAGGACACATCTCATTTTGCACCTCGCGAACGAGGTATTGTTGGGGGGCCCCTGCGCAGAATCGTTGGCAGTACGGCCCTGAGAGACAGAACAAGCATCTGAGATAGAAATGTGGAAACAAAGCTAAGATTGAAGCTTCCATAACTGAGGTAGTTATCCTAGAGGAGGTGGCAGACCTCAGGACAGCCTACTATCCGGACCATGTTCCCACGTTGCACAATAAGGTGTCTCGATACAATATAGAAGAACCCATGTATAAACCCAAGCTGCCTCTATTCATCGAGCAAGGTGGCAGGGCTGGATGCTCGACACATTATCTCAGCCACAAGATGAGTGGGAGGATGTCATGTTCTATATCTTGCACAACATCAAGGAAGTTGAGGATGAGTGGATGAGGTAATACCTTTGCACCATTCTTTTAGTCAATTTGTTATGTTCACTTTGCCTAGTTTTTATACCGCTTTTCTTATTGTAGTCGATTCGTTGATGAAGAGTGGACGGGAATGCTACCTCCTACTGAAGCGGAGGCACTTGCTCTTCTCCGAAAGGGTGCTGATGGAAGGAAACATTTCGTTGCATGGTTCATGGAGAAAGTAATTTTTCACACTTCCCTATTACCTATTTCACCGTACAATTCCAATTAAACTCATGCACCCTATAATTTCAATTAAACTTGTAGGGAAATGATCCGAATGAATCAATGGATGAAGAATTGAGATGGGTTTCCATGGGTTTTGACCCTACCGTCATGACATGTCAAAAGTATGATGTGAATGGGTATCGCTTCCATACAGAGGAGCACCAGAACAGTCGGCCTGATCCCAAAACCATAAATACCGGAGTCTTCACTGAAGGAGATAATAAAGTAGATTACTACAGAAGGGTAGCAAAAATATACGAGCTTACATTCAAACATGGCCGCGAACACCTAAGTCTCACTGTGTTCAAATGCCGATGGTTCGACCCCAAAAAAGGTCTGAGACATACGCCTTCTATTGGTTTAGTTGAAGTTAAATCATCAACCGTCTATGCTGGAGCTGATCTCTTTATCGCTGTTACCCAGGCCACACAAGTATATTATCTGCCTTACCCATGCCAGAAAGAGTACCTAAAGGGTTGGGAAGTTGTGTTCAAGGTGTCGCCACATGGTAAGCTACCGGACCCGAACGATGATGATTACTACAACATAAACCCCATGACATACAAGGGAGTGTTCTTTCAAGAGGAACATGATGACGTGGTCCGAAACAAGGAGGATGATGACTTGGGTTATGTTGACCTGGACCCAAACGACGATGACGCACGGATTGATGGTGAGGCAATTGTGAATCAAAGAGACATAATTGTGCTTGAAAAGTTAAATGAAGACACTGACGATGAGGAAGAGCCTCCACCTCCGGCAGACAACGAAGAAGATATGTGGGATAGTGATAATGAGACCGGTCAACAAATAGATTAGAATAGTGATGATTGATATGGGTTCTAGAAAATGTAAGTTCTTTTAATGATCATTACAATAGTATGCTTAATGTGCTCCTCTGTTATTAATGTCTTTCTTGTATGCTTTTTTATTTGATATCCTTACTAATTGTTTATTCTCTTCTCAATGCAGGTTTGTTAATCATGGGCAAGTCCAGCGGCGCCAGTTTCCTTAGTAAATTCAAAGGACTTACTCGGAGTGGACGAGCCCACAAGGTTCCCTCCCGACTACGCGAGGATGGAACCTCACAGGGAGGTGGAGGGTCGGGGGAGGAGATCCTAGAGGAGGAGGGGGTGGGGGGAGAGCCCCTAGAGGACGAGGAGGTGGGGGGAGAGGCAGCCAAGGCAAAAAACTTCGGGCCGTGTCCGAAATAGGAGGGTCTTCTTCGATACCCTCCTATGCCGAGGCAACTTCTAATTCTGAGGAGGAGGAGTAAGTTCCTGATGGCAAGGAAGAGGAGGGTGAGGAGGAGGAAGGCGAGGAGGAGGAGGCCAAGGAGGAGGGTGAGGAGGAGGGCGATGAGGGTGGTGGAGGGGAGGTTGACCCCGAGTTGTGGGGTGACTTGCCACCGGGTGCTCCGCAGGGGTGGCTGGGTGGTACTGCCGGAGTACCTACACCACCTTCTATCGAGGCACACAAGTGGTTCACTGAACCTGCGGGGACAGAGTAAGTGCCTCTCAATCATATTTTCAACACATGAAAACATTTTCTTATTGTACACATGGCAATCCTTTGATTCTTTTGCAGTAACTGGATCCTTCGCGGAAAGGGCCGTAAACCGAACAGCCTTATTACTGTCCTGTTGAAGGAGTTTTGGCCAGGCCTATTCTGCCCGTGGCCAGACAGGGACCCGCAGCAGTGGGTTTTGGCCTTGAGCTGGGCCCACTATGAGGCTTACAGCCACGCGGAGTACGAGACGGCCGCTAAGGCCGTGATCACCAAATTTTGGGTAAGTTCTCTTCTGAATCACTTGTCTTCAGTTTTGTTCATAGTTTATCATTGAATCAGTCAACTCATGCCTTGTTTGCTTCTGGTTTATGCATGATTGCAGCAACTCTATAGAGTTCTTCACGAGCACAAGGCCAAAGCTGACGTGGTCTTGCTTGCGGATGCGAAGAAGAAAGCTCGTCGGTTGCAGTACAAGGTGCGCTGGGTTGCTGTCTCGCAGTACTACCACATCTACCTGCACCAAAAGATGACCAAAACTCAAGCGCAGAGGCAACATCTTACCTTGAACAGGGAGCAGTTCATGAAGGTAACTATTACTGACTTTTCATTGTTTCAAGCAGTCAACTATATGTTTTGTGCTCACATGTCATGCTTCCAAAATTTGCATAGGTTGTTCCTTGTTGGTGCTATAGAAGGGATGACGGATGGACGAGTTTGGTGGATAGGTGGCTCAACAACGATGCAGAGTTTGCTGCCAAGAGCAGCAAGACCCGGGTTAACCGTGGAAGAGACAGGACACACGGCCAAGAAACAGGAACCACTAGGGCTTCAAGGCCATGAAGGTATATCTATATGCATGATGCATTTTTGTTATTCTTTACCGTCATGTTCTTATGTATGGCTAACTTCGGTTTGACATTGCAGGAGGACAAGTTGAAGAGGCTGCTCTCAGACATTGAGTCGTGGAAGCTGGCCCGCGAGCGGAGTGATTGCAAGGTCGGCGAGAGCCAGTACTACGGCAAGACCGAGGAGCACCTGGAGTCTTACACTCAGCAGTTTGAGAAGTTGCATCCGGATGTTCCTGTTCCTGAGGTCGCCCAGTTTCAGATTGACAACGCGACGGTGGTGGCCATCCAGGGGAAGCCCCATGGCCGGTATCCGTGTTTCGATGGCTTGATCACTCCTTCGGTCTCTTACACACGGCTTCGGGCTACCAACGCGAACCCGTTAGAGAGTACGGGGCGTTCGCAGCCTCCCTTAGCCCGCCAGCGTGGTATAAGTACTTCCCATTATCTTCT
Organism: Triticum dicoccoides; assembly: GCF_002162155.2. NCBI lineage: Eukaryota > Viridiplantae > Streptophyta > Magnoliopsida > Poales > Poaceae > Triticum > Triticum dicoccoides. The sequence goes on from NC_041381.1 coordinate 653,431,566, forward strand.
TTGTCTCTAACTTTCTCAGATTATTTTAAGCACTGCCCACTTAGAAACAACCTCAATTTTGTAGGCATATCTGTAAGTGCATCTAGTGCCCCTTAGTGATTTTGGTGTATTGAAGACTTATAGGTTAAGGGACTAATGCATTTGTGAGTGTACATAGGTCTATAAGTCTATGAGGAGTTTGATATTTACAGAGAAAGTCGACCCCTAAAAATGAATATCTTCGACTGAAGATTTTGGTATTCCTAAAGACTTTCATGAAGACTTTGAAAGTGAAGAAATTAGTGTGTCCATGAAGACTTGATATTCATGCGAGGAATATGAAGCTTGAAGACTTTCGTTTTCATAGTTTTGTCTTTCTCTTTCTTGAGTCATAGCAAACACCGTACTGTTAAAGGGGGCCGAGGAAATACTAAGGAAAAATTTCCATGTGATGCTCAACTCAAAATCCTACACCTACCAATCCCTTCGAGTGAAGCCATTGGAAATCTCATACAGTTCAGTCAATTTCTTTAGTGACAGGGACGAAGTTCTTCTGGTCGCTGAGGAATTTGTTCTGACTGAGGAGTTAGAGATTCGCCAGTGCGGATTGCCTACACAGTGAGGAACATGATAGCCCTGAGGAATTTGATAGTCAAATTTCCGACCGTTGTTGTGCTACGCGCCAGCTGTGGCAAAATATCTTATCCACCTAACGGTCATATCAGACAAGGGCATTTATGTCTTATCATGTTGGGCTGCTCCCTAGGCTATAAATAGCCGCCCCCTACAACCACTAGCTGGTTTGCTGATCTGAGAGAAACCGACACTTGTCATTTGAGAGCAACCCATCCTCCGAGGACTTTGAGCGAAAATCATCAAGTGAGGAAAAACCCCAAACCCAAACACCTACAAACCCAAAGTGATTGAGCATCACTGAAGAGATTGATCCTGCGTGGATCCGATGCTTGTTACCTTTGAAGACTGTGCTTCCTCCAGACGGTTAGGCGTCATGGTCTAGAGCATCCAAGAGGAATTGTGGATCGCCGAGTGAAAGAGTCTGTGAAGGTTTGGAAGTCGCCTGAAGACTTATCATGAGTGATTGGACGAGGTCTGTGTGACCTTAGTTCAAGGAGAATACGGTGAGGACTTGGTGTCCTGAGCTGCGTGCTCAGCGACTGGGTGTCCGGGACTGTGTGTCCTCGAGTTTAAATACTCAGCCGCTCCAACCAGATGTACAACTGAGACACCAGTTGGAACTGGTCTACCAAATCATTGTCTTCACCAACCTTACTGGTTCTATTTCCTCAACTCTTTCATTTCCTCATTATTGTGTTGAGTGATTGTTCATATCTGTGTTTGAAGACTTTGACTGAAGACTTTCTCAATTTCCTCAGTTCAATTTCTTTAGTCTGTTTGTCTTCATCTTGTGTTATCCTGTGATTACGCTTTCTGTACTTTGTGCTTGTCTTTATTTCATCATGATGACTATGTCTGTATCCTGTTATGCTTACTTCTGAGTACTTATTCTGCTGCAAGTAGTTCTTCACTAAGGAATTTCCTCGCCGGCAAATTCCTTAGTGAAGAATTCATAAAAATCACCTATTCACCCCCCCTCTAGTCGATATAACGCACTTTCAATTGGTATCAGAGCAAGGTACTCCCTTGTTCTATGTGATTTTTGTTTAACCACCTGGAGTTTTAGTTATGTCGACCGCAGGTATGATCAAGGTCTCCGCTTGGTGTCCTACCTTCGATGGCACGGACTACCCCTACTGGAAGAATAAGATGCGAATGCATCTTGAAGCAATTGACAACGATCTCTGGTACGTTGTGGAAAATGGTGTTCCCCCAGTCACACCTTCCCTGAATGCTGCTGATGTGAAGAGATTCAAGCAACTCGATTCTCAAGCGAAGAATATCATATGTGGTCATCTGAGTAAAGGGCAGTACGGTAGAGCGAGTTCTTTGGAAACTGCTAAGCTTATCTGGGATAGGCTCTCCAAAGTAAACGAAGGAGTCTCAACTCAACGTGACTCTTGTGTTAACGTTCTTCGAAATTTCTTCAACCACTTCAAAAGACTCGACAATGAAAATGTTCAGCAAACTTTCGATCGCCTCACTAACATCTCAAATGAGCTTCAAGCGCTTGGCGCCACTGACATCACCGACCATGAGGTGGTGAAGAAATTGTTGAGATCACTAGATTCCTCATTTGATACTCTGGCACTGATGATTCAAGAGCGAGCTGATTACAAGTCACTAGATCCCGCTGATATCCTCGAGAGGCTAAATACTCATGAGTTCCAGCTTGCTGAAAAGAGAGATCACTATGGTTCAAGCTATGGCAAAGGCTGTGTCTGAATCTGAATGTGAAGATTTTGGTAGTAGCCTTGGTAATCCTGAAGAATTGAGCCAGGAGCTAGCACTGCTCGTGAAGAAGTTCCAGAAGTTCTCAAGACGTGGTCACTTTGGAAAATCCTCAAGGAGCAGTGATTCCTCATCAAGTGACTATAAGATAAGGCTATGCCACAAATGCAAGAAGCCTGGTCACTACATTCAAGATTGTCCTCAGTGGGACAAGGAATTAAAGAAGAAGAAATACAAGGATTACAGTTCTGATGATGCCAAGAAAAAGAAGAAATCTTCAAAGTCTTCATCGTCAAAATCCTCAAAGTCTTCATCTCACAAGAAGAGCAGCTCCAAGAAGGCTCGCACATTCATTGGCAAGGAAATGGACTCTGAAGCCGAATCTGAGGAACATGAGGAAGAGGAGGCATCTAAGGAGTCTGAGTCAGGTGTGGCAAGTCTAGCTCTTGCTACCGCATTTGTCAGCAAGTCTATCTTCAACTCTGAAGAAAAATGCAACGCCAACAACGCTGATGAAGATAATGATGACTATGCTCCCACCTATTGCTTCATGGCAAAGGGTGCCAAGGTAACAAAATACCCCTCCTCTGAATCCAGTGAGGATGAATCTGATGAAAATCTTAAGCCTAGCTACTCTAAACTTGCTAAGATTGCTGTGAAACAACAAAAGGCTATTGAAAAACTTCAAAACATGCTAGACAAAAGTGATGATATGTTGGGTGATGAAATGGACCGCACTAAAGACTTAACTGAAAATCTTCAAAGACTTCAGTCTAAGTTTGACAACCTTCAAAGTCATCATAAAACTCTCTTATCTGATCACAAGAAGCTTTCTTATGAATTTCTTCAAAGAAAGCAAGATCTTGAGAAGCTAAGAGTGAGTTATGAAGATCTTCAGAAGGAGCGCGATTCATTACTAGCTCAACAAATCAGTGCTTCTCTGGAAGAATTTGTTCCTCCATGCTTAAAGTGCATTGAACGTGAATCTGCTAATTCTTCACCTGAATGTTCAAATGATTCAAATGTTACAAATTCTTCACCTGCCTCTGCTATCACTAATTCCTCATCTGAGGACATTTCTAGTATCACTGACGATGCAGGGCTGAAGGAATTGTACACGACAGGCATGTACAAAAGCCTCAAAGAGCATCAGATTCTTTGTGATGTGCTCAAAAAGCAGATCCTCAACAGAAACCCTAGGAAAGAGGGTATTGCCTTTGAGAGGAAACTCAATGCTGATGGAACATATTGGAAGCCTGAGCAGTACCCCAAAACCTCATGGGTTGCTGCAAAGGGACCTCCAGTTGATCCATCTAACTTATCTGGCTTTACATGTGAATTTCCTCATTTTTTTGATGAGTCATTTGACTCCAACTATAAACTATTCAAAAATTAGAATGGTGAAGTATTTGCTAGATATGTTGGCACTAACTGCAGGAATGGTTCACCTATGAAGAAAATCTGGGTTCCCAAAAGTTATGTTGAATGTCTTCAGGTGAATGTCCTCATGACATCACAAGTGAAGAATAGGAACTCCAGATCAAATTCTTCATATGGACCAAATTCTTCATATGGATCCAAATCCTCATACAGACAAAATTCCTCACGTGGATCAAATTCCTCAAAAGGATCAAAGTCCTCATATGATCATCATCGTACTAACAACTCTGTTTCGCAGGGTAGAGCTAAGGGCTATGAATATGCGCATTATTCTTCAAATCATTATGTTCATAAGTCCTTGAAGAATTTCTCTGCTTATTCATATGCTTACCCTAACCCCTCTTATATGAAACAAAATGGATTGGCTTCTATGCCACCTTTCTCATATGGTGCTCGCAGAGTGATGAACTCTTTGCCACCCCTCCAGATGTGGGTGGTGAAGAAAAAGAACTAATTTCTTATGCAGGGTCAGGTCTCCAGACGTGCCTTAACGTTTGAAGAATTTGCTGGGGGCCTGACAAAAAAATGCCTGAAAGGATGCAGGCGAATCATGATGAAATCAACTTTCATTTCACACGTCCTCACACTGCTTATCTATGCTATTGCTTAATGAAATTGAACTGATGAATTTGACGTCATATTCTTCACTGATGAAGTATATGAGTTCGTAAGATGCACTAATTCATCTGCAGGATGATCAGCCCAAAGCAAACGAGTGGGTCCTCGATAGTGGATGTACAAATCACATGACTGGTGACAAGAACCTATTGATGGATGCTCCCTTATCACCGTCACATCTGAAGCACATCATCTTCGCTGACAAAGGCAAAAGTCAGGTATTGGGTCTAGGTAAGGTTGCGATCTCAAAGGATCGACACATGGACAAAGTCATGCTTGTCGAGTCCTTAGGATACAACCTCATGTCTGTCTCAATTCTCTGTGATCTTGATATGGTTGTTGTCTTTGGCAAGTATCGTTGTGTTGTGATCATGGAAGCTGACCATTCCAAAGTCTTCGAAGGCTTTAGGAGAGGAGATATGTATATTGTTGATTTCTCTACAGGACCACAACCAGCCATGTGCTTACTTGCGAAAGCTTCAGAAGGCTGGCTATGGCATCGACGACTTGGTCACGCTGGCATGAGGAATCTGAACACGCTTGCGGAGAAGAAGCAAGTCATTGGCATTGAGAATGTCAAATTCCTCAAGGATCACTTATGCGGAGCTTGTGAAGCTGGAAAGATGACAAAGGCCAAGCATCCAGCGAAGACTATCATGACCACTACTCGTCCATTTGAACTGCTTCACATGGATCTCTTTGGTCCTAATCATTATTCTGCTATTTCAAATGATGCATCTCTATATGGCTTTGTTATTGTTGATGACTATTCTCGTTACACATGGGTACACATTGCCACTTACAAACATGAAGTGCGGGAAATCTTCAAATGATTTTCCTCGAGGGCTTGAACCAACTTTGGTGTGAAGATCAAGCACATCAGAATAGACAATGGGACCGAGTTCAAGAATTCCGGTCTTGATGGCTATATTGATGAACTTGGTATTACTCATGAGTTATCTGCTCCTTATACTCCTCAGCAGAATGGCGTCGTGGAGCACAAGAACAGAACCCTCGCTGAAATGGCTTGCACTATGCTTGATGAATACAAGACGCCTCGTCGTTTCTGGATTGAGGCAATTGATACTGCGTGCCATGTCATCAATCGGGTATATCTTCACAAATTCTTCAAGAAGACTGCCTATGAACTTCTCACTGACAAGAAACCCAATGTGAGTTATTTCAAAGTCTTCGGTGCTAAATGTTGGATTAGAGATCCTCATCACAATTCTAAATTTGCACCAAAAGCACATGAAGGTTTTATGCTTGGTTACGGAAAGGACTCGCACACCTACACAGTCTTCAACAACGTTATTCACAAGGTTGTTGAAACTGTAGATGTGCGGTTCGATGAAACTAATGGCTCGCAAAGAGAGCACCTACCTTCTATGATAGATGAACCAGCACCTGAGGATTCTATCAAGTTCAAGGCTACTGAGGATGTCATTCCTAACGAAGAATCTACTGAAGAATTCATTCCAGAACGTGAAGAAAATCGAGCTGATGCACCTGATGAACATGCTGAAGAAAATGCTGATCAAATTCCTCGACGACAGCCAGCTCATCCTCGCATTGCAAAAGAAGTGCAAGTGGAAAAGATCATCGATGACATTCGAGCACCAGGTCCTCTCACACGCTCAAAAGCTTCACATTTATCTAACCTTTGTGGGCACTATGCTTTTTTCTCCATCACAGAGCCCACTAAGGTAGATGAAGCATTTCTGGAGCCTGAGTGGATTCAAGCGATGCAAGAAGAATTACATCAGTTCAAGTTCAACAATGTCTGGGAACTGGTCAAACGTCCAGATCCTCGCAAGCATAATATCATTGGCACAAAGTGGATCTACCGCAACAAGCAAGATGAAAATGGCCTTGTGGTGAGGAATAAGGCACGACTTGTAGCTCAAGGCTACACACGGGTTGAAGGAATTGATTTTGATGAAACTTTTGCACCTGTTGCTAGACTTGAGGCTATTCGCATATTACTTGCTTATGCTAACCATCATAATATCACTTTATATCAAATGGATGTGAGAAGTGCATTCCTCAATGGTAAGCTTGAGGAAGAAGTATATGTTGCTCAACCCCCAGGTTTTGAAGATCCAAAGAATCCTGACAAAGTCTTCAGACTCAACAAGGCCCTCTGTGGCCTCAAGCAGGCCCCTTGGGCGTGGTATGATACTTTGTAGGAATTCTTCATGAAGAATGGCTTCACACCCGGTTCACTCGACCCTACTCTCTTTACTAAATCTTATGATGGTGAACTGTTTGTGTGCCAAATATACGTTGATGATATTATCTTTGGCTGTACTGACCAACGTTATAGTGATGAATTTGCCTATATGATGAGTGAAGAATATCAAATGTCTATGATGGGAGAGTTGAAATTCTTCTTAGGTCTTCAAATTCGTCAACAACACAATGGCATATTCATATCTCAGGAGAAATACCTCAAGGATGTTCTGAGGAAATTCGGCATGCAAGATTGCAAAGGCGTCAAAATTCCTATGGCCACAAATGGCCATCTATGCACTAAGGAAAATGGTATTGACTTCGACCACAAGGTATACCGCTCCATGATTGGTTCTTTATTGTACTTATGTGCATCTAGGCCAGATATAATGCTTAGTGTTTGCATGTATGCCCAATTTCAAGCTGCACCGAAGGAATCACACCATAAGGCTGTGAAGCATATTCTTCGATATCTAGCTCACACACCAACACTAGGATTATCGTACCCCAAGGGCTCTACTTTTGATCTCATTGGATATTATGAGTCTGACTATGCTGGTGATTGTGTGGACCGCAAGTCAACATCTCGTACTTGTCATTTCCTCGGACGATCTTTCTCCTGTTGGTCCTTGAAGAAACAGAACTGCGTATCATTGTCTACTGCAGAAGCTGAGTACATTGCTGCTGGTTCTTGCTGTGCTCAACTGCTATGGATGAAGCAAACCCTCAAGGACTATGGCGTCAACGTGAAGAATGTGCCTCTCCTCTGTGACAATGAGAGTGCCATCAAGATTGCTCACAACCCAGTTCAGCACTCGAAGACAAAGCACATTCAGATTCGTCATCATTTTCTTCGTGATCATGTGTTGAAGGGCGACATTTCCATCGAGCACGTGAAGACTAAAGAACAGCTGGCTGATATCTTCACAAAGCCCTTGGATGAGAAGAGATTTAGCAAGTTGCGGTGTGAGCTAAATATCCTAGAATCTTCTAATGTTCTTTGAAAAAGGACACTCATCCTAACACTTATGCAAAATTGATGACTTAGATGTGCAACACATGAAGAAACGTTTTTCTTCAATCAATGAAGAATAACACTCTAAGTGTGAAGAAATTAATGAAGAATTTGATTCTCAGAACCCTACGACAATTGTACGCGGTGTCTGAAATCATCATTCTTATACGGTGGGTCACGCCACCATCAAAGTTGAAAATCTTCATTTTTGAAATTCCTCAATTTTTGAAATTCTTCAGTTTTTCAAATTCTTCAACTTTGCAAAATCTTCACTATTCCCGTCGTTTTTCTTCATTTGGCTATATATATATATATGGGTTTATGTCCTCTACAGCATTCACTTATTGCTATTTCTTCAAGTTGCATTTTCTGCTAAGTGAATGTGATCGGACCCTTCCCCCTCTATGCTATACTCAACCCAATCTATTCACAAATTCTTCATATGCGTTCTATTTGAAACTCGTTCAAAATCTTCACTGTGTCCTCGTCAGCTGAAGAATTTGCGAACGGAACTTAAAGCTTATCTTATCGAAATTTTTGGTTTTACCGCTCAAACTGTCACGTATCCCACGATAAGACTTATCTATTCACCCACAATCTAACACGATCTCCACTTCTCAGTACGTGGGTGACACATGCCACGCGGATTAGAAGGGTCAGGGGCATGTTCGTCCTAAATCTTCGGGCGAACAATTTTTCACTACAACTATAAATACACCCTCACCCCTTCCTCACTTCCTTTACTCCGCTCGAACGCTCTCTCTCTCGCTCGAGCTTCTCAAACCCTAGCGCCGCCGCTACTCCATCGTCGCCGGTGAGGAAGAGCTTCACCGCCTCGACCTTGTCACCGTCATACTCGCGTCGGCCGCGGAAATCTTCACTCCGCCGCCGCCGTAGCTATCTTCCTCCGCCGAGTTAGGGCGTGGAAGATCTACACCGACGAACTTCACTGTTCTACTTCACAGTTCGTCGTGTTCTTCATCAAGGGTACTCATGTCCGCTGCTGAATCACTAGGTTCTCATCAACTTAACTCATTTGCAGCGTTCCTCGAAGAAAAGTTGCATACTTCTTCAGAAAGATCGATTGTTCAAATTCCTCATCTGAAGAATATGGCAGACGGTAAGAAACCACAGAAAGGAGGAAAGAAGCCTGAGGTCATGACTGCTTTTGAAATACCTGAGAACATCTATGCTGACTATTGCACACCTGATGAGGCTAAGTACGGAAAGGAAAATAAAAATCAGCGCAAGGTGCGCATACAGAAAATTGAAAGGAGATGGGCAAGAGAATGGAGGGAGTACAGATATGTAACTTCGAAGTATATGAAGAAATTCGCACTAAATCCTCCATGCCCAAGAGCTCCATTGGCACTTGGCCAAGAAGCTGACCCCACCAGCATCAAGCGTGGTGAGGACTTTCCTGAAGAATGGGCCAAGCGCCAAGCCAAGTTGGCGAGACAAGCCAAAGAAGCAGTGAGGAAATTCAATGAAGACTCAGCTGCTGCTGCTGCCACTGAGGCCTCTGTCAGGCCAAGAAAATCAATGGCAAAGAAGCCCGCTCACAAGCCAAGTGCTTCACCAACTATGCCCTCACGGCCAAGTTCCTCAGCAATGCCCTCACGGCCAGAATCTTCAAAGCCCTCACGGCCAGATTCTTCAAAGCCCTCACGGCCAGTTCCTCATGCTGCTCCTGCTCCTCCAATGTCCTCTGCTCCTCCTCCAAAGTCCTCAGCTGCTCAGGCAAATTCCTCAACCCCTGTACATCTGGCCACGTGCCAAAGGACTACATGCATCTCTATTGCCTTTGGTGTCTCGGCGAGTTCCTCAGCTGCACCAAAATCTTCATCAAGCCCCACTCTGCTGAAGACAAAGGCAATGGCTGGTCGAGGTCCTCGGCCAAGTCCGAAGAAGAGAAATGGAAATTTGAGAAATGGCTGGTTGAGGTCCTTGGATCCAAGGGCAATCCTCGATTACATTGATCTCTGGCACAAGGATCCAAATACTCCTATGCCTGATTTCAATTTGACTCCTGGTCAAATTCACATGCTGACCCATTTCATCACTGAAGAGAAATGGAAATTTGAGAAGGCCAGGCAGATCAAGAAGGCTCAGTTCAGAAAGGAGAAGTTCCTGAGGAAAAACGTTGTCAAAATGACAACTGATGAACTCCTTCAGATCCAGTCTGAAATCAAAGCCCTCAGCGATGATTTCAATGCTTACTATGCTGACTGGCAAGGAGCCAAAGTCAGGTTTGTGAAACTGACTGAAAAGTTTACCAATGTTGCAGCCCCATCGCAATAAGAAATTCCTCAAGTTGCAGCTTCTGCTCAGCAAACTGAAGAACATGCCAGCTCTGCTGATGACATTCAGGCTGCTGATGAAAATGCTAGTTCCAGGGTTGATGACTCCATTCCAGCCGCTGAAGAAATTGCCAGGGCATCCACTAGTGGTGCGCCTAAAGAAACTGAAGAAGTCAGGGAAACTGCATCAGTTGCGCCTGAAGAAAATCAACCAGATTCCTCAGCTCCTCATGCCCCTACACCAACTCCAATTCTTCCATGTGCATTCGATGTGAAGAAGACCAAGGCTACAGAGCGAGCTGCAGTGAAGAAAAGGAAAGCATCAAGTGCTTCAGAATCTTCATCTCCAAAGAAGATGAAGCCTATGACCAGCTCATTTGAAAATCCAATTGATGTTGTTCCGATTTCAACCATGTCATCAAAGGATCTTGTTCCTTTTGGTGAAGAATATGTGATCCCAAGCGGATCTGATGAAGAACCTCAATCTGCTGCTTCATCAGAGCAGGTTGATGAACAAATTGAAGTGGACACAATCCCTTTCACTCCTGTTGCTTCCTCGCCAATGCCTTAGTTCACAGCTGAAGAGGCTGGCGTTGAAGAAATTGAAGATGAAGACGTGGACATTGGCTGCACAACGCCCGTGATGAATGATGACTTTTGGGAAAGTCAGCACCCCAATACTCCACTCTTCACCCCGTTACAACAAATACCTCAGTCCCCTGCACCAACCGTTCAAATGGGCTCTGAAGAAACTCATCCCACCTCGTGTGTACATGAAGAAATTCCAGCCACTAGTGCTGAAGAAACTGCTGTTGCTGCTCCTTTGAACACGCAGACTGCCACCGAAGAGGGACCAGAAATTCCTCAGCCTGAAGAACCTGAGATTGCGATTCCAGAGGTTGTGATGCAACTCACTGACACTCCCGTGCCCAAGCCAACGGATCCATTCTCAAAGAAGAAAAAGTTCAAGGCTGAAGATTTCTTCAGCGAGCATGTATTCTTCACAGATTACAACCCCTATGACTCTGCTCGCATAAGGAAGAGGCGTTTCTGGACTGCTAGTCAAGCCAATTTCTATTCCTCGGTATTGTTCAACAAAGACAAAGTCTTCGATCATGAACATATTCCTCATGTGGACATGGAGTCTCTGTCGTGCTTCAAGTCTGTCCTCAGTGTTCTTCATGATGCTGGATTGTTAAATTTCTGCACTGACATCTGTGATTGGAATGAAGAACTCATTCTTCAATTCTATGCAACGCTGCACCTCATAGGAAATTTTGAAGATGTGAATTCATGGGTGCTGGACTGGATGTATGAAAATACTCACTACAAGGCACCAGCTACTGAATTGCTTCGTGTCTTACCACTCAGTCCTCCCCTTGACGGTGCTCGCTGCATCTACAGTGAACCTGAGCTTTCAAATCATTACATGCAAGTGTTGATGAAGCCTTTGAAGCCAGGGCAGGCCCCTCGAACCAAATTCCTCGTTAGGGAATTATTGTATGTGCCTCGGACTGTCTATCGCATTCTGACGAAGACAATGAGTCCTATCAAAGGCCACGACTCAAATGATGAAGAGGTCGTTGGCATCATGAAGAATATGCTTTTCAATATCATTCATGGGGTTCCCATCAACTTCCATGATTTCTTCATGAGGACTCTGGCGGATATTGCTATGTCACCATTTGAGCTGAAGCCTTATGCACCATGGATTATGAGATTCATCAGGACAAGGTCTTCACTCAATTACAAGGCTGACACTCTGAACCATGGCAGCTACTTGCCTCCAATTGAACTCCTCAAACGGACATATTCCTCAGCTGATGACAAAGGCAAGGCAACTGCTGTGATAGATGAAGGCATTCGTCCATTGGATGGTCAATTTCGCAAGGCTGCATCCTACTCCACCAATGATGACTCTGCCGCACATGACTCTGCCGCCAAGCAAAATCCTCAAGCCACAGCACCCAGGGTGATGACTGATCGTGAGTTACTCCTCAGTCTTCATCAGAAAGTTGATCGCAATCATAAATGGGTCAAGCGTCAGTTTGGTTCAATTCTTCACAACATGCCATCAACACACAATGTAGTGAAGAAAAGCCACTACTACCTCCATGAAACCTTCAACCGTACCTGTGCTATTCTATCTCATGTCTACAGCGCTGCAGAACTGAAGAAAATGGGTCTCAAGGAAGAATTTGACTGGTCTGCACCTCCACCGAAGAAATTCAAGAAGGTCAAGGTTCCTTGGTGGCCAGCTCCTATTCTTCATCGCGCGACACTGATGAAAATGAAGACTTCGACGACACTGCGGCAGGCCCTACTACAACAACCGACCCCGACACAGCTGGTGCTCCTCCCTCAACTTGATATTCTTCAGGGGCATTAGTCCTCAGTTTCGAACCTTTTGGTCATTCAATGACAAAGGGGGAGAAATTTGAGTTAGTCTTCAAGCGGGTCTATTATATGGGCGTTTTTGCTAAGTTACAACTCTCATTCTTCTGAAACTTTATTGGATCGAGTTGTAATCTTAAACCCGATGGTGCTCTGGTATTTTTGATGCACTGTGCTCTGATACTCTTGATGCGTTATTCTGCATGCTTGTTCCTCATTAATATTATTGCACGCATGCTGAATTTCATCAGGCACCATATTTCATCATGCATTTCAAATTCTTCATATTATATGTCAAATGCGTGTATGAATTAGAAGATATAGGGGGAGATCTCCATGATTTAACTCTTCAAGTGTGCATTGCTTCAAAAGCAAATTCCTCACTATGCACATCTTCAGGGGGAGTTCTTCTATATCTTGCAATCAAATTCCTCAATATCAGTACTTACACTTCATTTGTTTATCCCCGTTGAAAACTTAACCTATATTGTCATCAATCACCAAAAAGGGGGAGATTGTAAGTGCATCTAGTACCCCTTAGTAATTTTGGTGTATTGAAGACTTATAGGTTAAGGGACTAATGCGTTTGTGAGTGTACACAGGTCTATAAGTCTATGAGGAGTTTGATATTTATAGAGAAAGTCGACCCCTATAAATGAATATCTTCGACTGAAGATTCTGGTATTCCTGAAGACTTTCATGAAGACTTTGAAAGTGAAGAAATTGGTGTGTCCATGAAGACTTGATATTCATGCAAGGAATATGAAGCTTGAAGACTTTCGTTTTCATAGTTTTTGTGTTTCTCTTTCTTGAGTCTTAGGAAACACCGTACTGTCAAAGGGGGTCGAGGAAATACTAAGAAAAAAATTCCATGTGATGCTCAACTCAAAATCCTACACCTACCAATCCCTTCGAGTGAAGCCATTGGAAATCTCATACAGTTCAGTCAATTTCTTCAGTGACAGAGACGAAGTTCTTCTGGTCGCTGAGGAATTTGTTCTGACTGAGGAGTTAGAGATTCGCCAGTGCGGATTGCCTACACAGTGAGGAACATGATAGCCCTGAGGAATTTGATAGTCAAATTTCCGACCGTTGTTGTGCTACGCGCCAGCTGTGGCAAAATATCTTATCCACCTAACGGTCATATCAGACAAGGGCATTTATGTCTTATCATGTCGGGCTGCTCCCTAGGCTACAAATAGCAGCCCCCTACAACCACTAGCTGGTTGGCTGCTCCGAGAGAAACTGACACTTGTCATTTGAGAGCAACCCATCCTCCGAGGACTTTGAGCGAAAATCATCAAGTGAGGAAAAACCCCAAACCCAAACACCTACAAACCCAAAGTGATTGACCATCACTGAAGAGATTGATCCTGCATGTATCCGACGCTTGTTACCTTTGAAGACTGTGCTTCTTCCAGACGGTTAGACGTCATGGTCTAGAGCATCCAAGAGGAATTGTGGATCACCGAGTGACCGAATCTATGAAGGATTGGAAGTCGCCTGAAGACTTACCACGAGTGATTGGACGAGGTCTGTGTGACCTTAGTTCAAGGAGAATACGGTGAGGACTTGGTGTCCTGAGCTGCGTGCTCAGCGACTCAGCCGCTCCAACCAGATGTAGAACTGAGACAACAGTTGGAACTGGTCTACCAAATCATTGTCTTCACCAACCTTACTGGTTCTATTTCCTCAACTCTTTCATTTCCTCATTATTGTGTTGAGTGATTGTTCATATCTGTGTTTGAAGACTTTGACTGAAGACTTTCTCAATTTCCTCAGTCCAATTTCTTCAGTCTGTTTGTCTTCATCTTGTGTTATCATGTGATTACGCTTTTTGTACTCTGTGCTTGTCTTCATTTCATCATGATGACTATGTCTGTATCCTGTTATGCTTACTTCTGAGTACTTATTCCGCTGCAAGTAGTTCTTCGCTAAGGAATTTCCTCACCGGCAAATTCCTTAGTGAAGAATTCATAAAAATCGCCTATTCACCACCCCTCTAGTCGATATAACGCACTTTCAATATCAGGCCTTTCTCGAGCATAGGCATATTGAGGTGCGGGAGTACTTGCAATGAGTGAAGGAAAACGATGATTACAGCCGCCAAGCGATGATGGTTAGTTTTGCCCTCTTAAAACCAAGCTAAAATTTGCACTTTCATTCCTTGTGACCTTCTATTTTGCTTGTTTAACTAACATCCAGGCTATGTTGGCGTCTTGGACTAACCGCACGGAGCCACCACAAGTTGGACCCCCACCACCACCTGCGGGAGAAGCCCCACACATTCCCACGTTCGGTGAATGGGTGGCACTAGGTGGTGATAGTCCGGTTAGTACATTTGCCTAACTACTAACAAACTAGTTCTCGTTCATTCAACACTATCACATCATATTTACCGTTAGAATCTTCTCTCAAACATGTAGGGGACCGGTGGCTCGACTCCTGCTACGTCGACCCCAGTCACTCCGATCTGGCAGAGTGATCCTGTTGGAAATATGCCCTAGAGGCAATAATAGAATGGTTATTATTGTATTTCCTTGTTCATGATAATTGTCTATTATTCATGCTATAATTGTATTGACCGGAAACCGCAATACATGTGTGAATACATAGACCACAACATGTCCCTAGTTAGCCTCTAGTTGACTAGCTCGTTGATCAACAGATGTCATGGTTTCCTGACCATGGACATCGGATGTCATTGATAACGGGATCACATCATTAGGAGAATGATGTGATAGACAAGACCCAATCCTAAGCCTAGCACAAGATCGTGTAGTTCGTATGCTAAAGATTTTCTAAATATCAAGTATCTTTTCCTTAGACCATGAGATTGTGCAACTCCCGAATACCGGAGGAATGCTTTAGGTGCACCAAACGTCAGAACGTAACTGGGTGGCTATAAAGGTGCACTACGGGTATCTCCGAAAGTGTCTGTTGGGTTCGCACGAATCGAGACTGGGATTTGTCACTCCATGTGACGGAGAGGTATCTCTGGGCCCACTCGGTAGGACTGTTGGGGAATGTTGCATAAACTAAAAAATTTCCTACGTTCACCAAGATCCATCTATGAGTTCATCTAGCAACGAGAGAGAGAGATGCATCTACATACCCTTGTAGATCACGTGCGGAAGCGTTCAAGAGAACGGGGTTGAGGGAGTCGTTCTCGTTGTCATCCTATCACAGGAGATCCTAGCGCCGAACGGACGGCACCTCCGCATTCAACACACGTACGGTCAGCGTGACTTCTCCTCCGTCTTGATCCAGCAAGGAGGAAGGAGAGGTTGATGAAGATCCAGCAGCACGATAGCGTGGTGGTGGATGCAGCAGGGCTCCGGCAGGGCTTCGCCAAGCAACTATGGGAGGAGGATGAGGTGTAGCAGGGGGAGGGAGGCGCCAAGACTCAGGGTGTGGCTGCGCTCCCTCCCCCCTGCTTTATATAGGCCCCCTGGGGGGGCCCCGGCCCTGGAGATGGGAATCTCCCAAGGGGGCGGTGGCCAGGGGGGTGGAGTGCCCCCCAAGGCAAGTGGTGCGCCTCCCCCCCCACCCTAGGGTTTCCAACCCTAGGCGCAGGGGGGCCCAAGTGGGGGGCGCACCAGCCCACCAGGGGCTGGTTCCCTCCCCACTTCAGGCCACGGGGCCCTCCGGGATAGGTGTCCCCACCCGGTGGACCCCCGGGACCCTTCCGGTGGTCCCCGTACAATACCGGTGGACCCCGAAACTTTCCCGATGGCCGAAACAGCACTTCCTATATATAATTCTTTACCTCCGGACCCTTCCGGAACTCCTCGTGACGTCCGGGATCTCATCCGGGACTCCGAACAACTTTCGGTTTGCTGCATACTCATATTCATACAACCCTAGCATCACCGAACCTTAAGTGTGTAGACCCTACGGGTTCGGGAGACATGTAGACATGACCGAGACGGCTCTCCGATCAATAACCAACAGCGGGATCTGGATACCCATGTTGGCTCCCACATGCTCCTCGATGATCTCATCGGATGAACCACGATGTCGAGGATTCAATCAACCCCGTAAACAATTCCCTTTGTCAATCGGTACGTTACTTTCCCGAGACTCGATCGTCGGTATCCCAATACCTCGTTCAGTCTCGTTACCGGCAAGTCACTTTACTCGTACCGTAATGCATGATCCCGTGATCAGACACTTGGTCACTTTGAGCTCATTATGATGATGCATTACCGAGTGGGCCCAGAGATACCTCTCCGTCATACGGAGTGACAAATCCCAGTCTCGATCCGTGTCAACCCAACAGACACTTTCGGAGATACCTGTAGTGCACCTTTATAGTCACCCAATTACGTTGTGACGTTTGGTACACCCAAAGCACTCCTACGGTATCCAGGAGTTACACGATCTCATGGTCTAAGGAAGAGATACTTGACATAGGAAAAGCTCTAGCAAAACGAACTACACGATCTTGTGCTATGCTTAGGATTGGGTCTTGTCCATCACATCATTCTCCTAATGATGTGATCCCGTTATCAACGACATCCAATGTCCATAGTCAGGAAACCATGACTATATGTTGATCAACGAGCTAGTCAACTAGAGGCTCACTAGGGACATGTTGTGGTCTAAGTATTCACACGTGTATTATGATTTCTGGATAATACAATTATAACATGAATAAAAGACAACTATCATGAACAAAGAAATATAATAATAATCCTTTTATTATTGCCTCTAGGGCATATTTCCAACAGTCTCCCACTTGCACTAGAGTCAATAATCTAGTTACATTGTGATGTATCGAACACCCATAGAGTTCTGGTGTTGATCATGTTTTGCTCGTGGAAGAGGTTTAGTCAATGGATCTACGACATTCATATTCTTATGTACTTTGAAAATATCTATGTCTCCATCTTGAACATTTTCACGGATGGAGTTGAAACGACGCTTGATGTGCCTGGTCTTCTTGTGAAACCTGGGCTCCTTGGCAAGGGCAATAGCTCCAGTGTTGTCACAGAAGAGAGTGATCGGCCCCGACGCATTGGGTATGACTCCTAGGTCGGTGATGAACTCCTTCATCCATATTGCTTCATGCGCTGCCTCTGAGGCTGCCATGTACTCCGCTTCACATGTAGATCCCGCCACGATGCTCTACTTGCAACTGCACCAGCTTACTGCTCCACGATTCAACATATACACGTATCCGGTTTGTGACTTAGAGTCATCCAGATCTGTGTCAAAGCTAGCGTCGACGTAACCCTTTACGACGAGCTCTTCGTCACCTCCATAAACGAGAAACATGTCCTTTGTCCTTTTCAGGTACTTTAGGATATTCTTGACCGTTGTCCAGTGTTCCTTGTCGGGATTACTTTGGTACCTACCTACCAAACTTACGGCAAGGTTTACATCAGGTCTGGTACACAACATGGCATACATAATAGATCCTATGGCTGAGGCATAGGGGATGACACTCATCTCTTCTTTATCTTTTGCCATGGTCGGGCATTGAACCGAGCTCAATCTCACACCCTGCAATACAGGCAAGAACCCTTTCTTGGACTGATCCATTTTGAACTTCTTCAAAATCTTATCAAGGTATGTGCTTTGTGAAAGACCTATGAGGCGTCTCGATCTATCCCTATAGATTTTGATGCCTAATATGTAAGAAGCTTCTCCAAGGTCCTTCATTGAAAAACACTTATTCAAGTAGGCCTTAATGCTATCCAAGAATTCTATATCATTTCCCATCAAAAGTATGTCATCTACATATAATATGAGAAATGCTACAGAGCTCCCACTCACTTTCTTGTAAACGCAGGCTTCTCCATAAGTCTGCATAAACCCAAATGCTTTGATCATCTCATCAAAGCGAATGTTCCAACTCCGAGATGCTTGCACCAGCCCATAAATGGATCGCTGGAGCTTGCATACTTTGTTAGCATTCTTAGGATCGACAAAACCTTCTGGCTGCATCATATACAGCTCTTCCTTAAGATAACCGCTAAGGAATGCCGTTTTGACGTCCATCTGCCATATCTCATAATCATAGTATGCGGCAATTGCTAACATGATTCGGACGGACTTAAGCTTCACTACGGGAGAGAAAGTCTCATCGTAGTCAACCCCTTGAACTTGTCGATAACCCTTAGCAACAAGTCAAGCTTTATAGATGGTGACATTACCATCCGCGTCCGTCTTCTTCTTAAAGATCCATTTGTTTTCTATCGCTCGCCGATCATCGGGCAAGTCAGTCAAAGTCCATACTTTGTTTTCATACATGGATTCTATCTCAGATTGCATGGCTTCTAGCCATTTGTTGGAATCTGGGCCCGCCATCGCTTCTTCATAGTTCGAAGGTTCACCGTTGTCTAACAACATGATTTCCAGGACAGGGTTGCCATACCACTCTGGTGTGGAACGTGTCCTTGTGGACCTACGAAGTTCAGTAGGAACTTGATCTGAAGTACCTTGATCATCATCATTAATTTCCTCTCCAGTGGTGTAGGCACCACAGGAACATTTTCCTTAGCCGCACTACTTTCCGGTTCAAGAGGTAGTACTTCATCGAGTTATACTTTCCTCCCACTTACTCCTTTCGAGAGAAACTCTTTTTCCAGAAAGGATCCGTTCTTGGCAACAAAGATCTTCCCTTCGGATCTAAGGTAGAAGGTATACCCAATGGTTTCCTTAGGGTATCCTATGAAGACGCATTTTTCCGACTTGGGTTCAAGGTTTTCAGGTTGAAGTTTCTTGACATAAGCATCGCATCCCCAAACCTTTAGAAACGACAGCTTAGGTTTCTTCCCAAACCATAATTCATACGGTGTCGTCTCAACGGATTTAGACGGTGCCCCATTTAAGGTGAATGTAGCTGTCTCTAGAGCGTATCCCCAAAATGATAGCGGTAAATCGGTAAGAGACATCATATATCGCACCATATCCAATAGAGTGCGATTACGACGTTCAGACACACCATTATGCTGAGGTGTTCCAGGCGGCGTGAGTTGTGAAATGATTCCACACTTCCTTAAGTGTGTATGAAATTCGTGACTTAAATATTCTCCTCCACGATCTGATCGTAAGAATTTTATCTTTCGGTCACATTGATTCCCTACTTCATTATGAAATTCCTTGAACTTTTCAAAGGTTTCAGACTTGTGTTTCATCAAGTAGACATACCCATATCTACTTAAGTCGTCAGTGAGAGTGAGAACATAATGATATCCTCCGCGAGCCTCAACGCTCATTGGACCACACACATCAGTTTGTATGATTTCCAATAAGCTGGTTGCTCGCTCCATTGTTCCGGAGAACGGAGTCTTCGTCATTTTGCCCATGAGGCATGGTTCGCATGTGTCAAATTATTCATAATCGAGAGACTCTAAAAGTCCATCAGCATGGAGCTTCTTCATGCGCTTGACACCAATGTGACCAAGGCGGCAGTGCCACAAGTATGTGGGACTATCGTTATCAACTTTACATCTTTTGGTATTCACACTATGAATATGTGTAACATTACGTTCGAGATTCATTAAGAATAAACCATTGACCATCGGGGCATGACCATAAAACATATCTCTCATATAAATAGAACAACCATTATTCTCGGATTTAAATGAGTAGCCATCTCGTATTAAACGAGATCCAGATACAATGTTCATGCTCAAACTTGGCACTAAATAACAATTATTGAGGTTCATAACTAATCCCGTGGGTAAATGTAGAGGTAGCGTGCCGACGGCGATCACATCGACCTTGGAACCATTCCCGACGCGCATCATCACCTTGTCCTTCGCCAGTCTCCGCTTATTCCGCAGCTCCTGCTGTGAGTTACAAATATGAGCAACGGCACCGGTATCAAATACCCAGGAGTTACTACGAGTACTGGTAAGGTACACATCAATTACATGTATATCACATATACCTTTAGTGTTGTCGGCCTTCTTGTCCGCTAAGTATTTGGGGCAGCTCCGCTTCCAGTGACCCTTCCCTTTGCAATAAAAGCACTTAGTCTCAGGCTTGGGTCCATTCTTTGACTTCTTCCCGGCAACTAGCTTACCGGGTGCGGCAACATCTTTGCCGTCCTTCTTGAAGTTCTTCTTACCCTTGCCCTTCTTGAACTTAGTGGTTTTATTGACCATCAACACTTGATGTTCTTTCTTGATTTCAACCTCTGCTGACTTCAGCATTGAAAATACTTCAGGAATGGTCTTCACCATCCCCTGCATATTGTAGTTCATCACAAAGCTCTTGTAGCTCGGTGGGAGCAACTGAAGGATTCTGTCAATGACCGCTTCGTCCGGGAGGTTAATGTCTAGCTGGGACAGGCGGTTGTGCAACCCAGACATTTTGAGTATGTGCTCACTGACAGAACTGTTTTCCTCCATCTTACAACTATAGAACTTGTCGGAGACTTCATATCTCTCAACCCGGGCATGAGCTTGAAAAACCATTTTCAGCTCCTCGAACATCTCATATCCTCCGTGTTGCTCAAAACACTTTTGGAGCACCGGTTCTAAGCTGTAAAGCATGCCACACTGAACGAGGGAGTAATCATCAGCATGTGACTGCCAAGCGTTCATAACGTCTTGGTTCTCTGGGATGGGTGCTTCACCTAGCGGTCCTTCTAGGACATATGCTTTCTTGGCTGCTATGAGGATGATCCTCAGGTTCCGGACCCAGTCCGAATAGTTGCTGCCATCATCTTTCAGCTTGGTTTTCTCTAGGAACGCGTTGAAGTTCATGTTGACATGAGCGTTGGCCATTTGATCTACAAGACATATTTTGCAGAGATTTTAGACTAATTTCATGATAATTAAGTTCATCTAATCAAACTATTTAATGAACTCCCACTCAGATTTGACATCCCTCTAGTCATCTAAGTGTTACACAATCCGAGTCGACTAGGCCGTGTCCGATCATCACGTGAGACGGACTAGTCATCATCGGTGACCATCTCCATGTTGATCGTATCTTCCATACGACTCATGTTCGACCTTTCGGTCTCTTGTGTTCCGAGGCCATGTCTGTACATGCTAGGCTCATCAAGTTAACCCTAAGTGTTTTGCATGTGTAAAACTGTCTTACACCTGTTGTATGTGAACGTAAGGATCTATCACACCCGATCATCACGTGGTGCTTCGAAACGACGAACTTTAGCAACGGCGCACAGTTAGGGGGAACACTTTCTTGAAATTATTATAAGGGATCATCTTATTTACTACCGCCATTCTAAGTAAACAAGATGCATAAAACATAATAAACATCACATGCAATTATATAAAGTAGTGACATGATATGGCCAATATCATATAGCTCCTTCGATCTCCATCTTCGGGGCTCCATGATCATCTTCGTCACCGGCATGACACCATGATCTCCATCATCATGATATCCATCATCGTGCCTCCATGAAGTTGCTCGCCAACTATTACTTCTACTACTATAGCTAACGGTTTAGCAATAAAGCAAAGTAATTACATGGCATTAAATCATTGACACGCAGGTCATACAATAATTAAGACAACTCCTATGGCTCCTGCCGGTTGTCATACTCATCGACATGCAAGTCGTGATTCCTATTATAAGAACATGATCTCATACATCACAATATATCATTCATCATTCATCACAACTTCTAGCCATATCACATCACATGACAATTGCTGCAAAAACAAGTTAGACGTCCTCTAATTGTTGTTGCATCTTTTACGTGGCTGCAATTGGGTTCTAGCAAGAACGTTTTCTTACCTACGAATAACCACAACGTGATTTCATCAACTTCTATTTACCCTTCATAAGGACCCTTTTCATCGAATCCGCTCCAACTAAAGTAGGAGAGACAGACACCCGCTAGCCACCTTATGCATCTAGTGCATGTCAGTCGGTGGAACCTGTCTCACGTAAGCATACGTGTAAGGTCGGTCCGGGCCGCTTCATCCCACAATACCGCTGAAGCAAGAAAAGACTAGTAGTGGCAAGCAAGTTGACAATATCTACGCCCACAACAGATTTGTGTTCTACTCGTGCAATTGAGAACTACACATAGACCTAGCTCATGATGCCATTGTTGGGGAACGTTGCATAAAATAAAAAGTTTCCTACGTTCACCAAGATCCATCTATGAGTTCATCTAGCAACGAGAGAGAGATATGCATCTACATACCCTTGTAGATCGCGTGCGGAAGCATTCAAGAGAACGGGGTTGAGGGAGTCGTGCTCGTCGTGATCCTATCACCGGAGATCCTAGCGCCGAACGGACGGCACCTCCGCGTTCAACACACGTACGGTCAGCGTGATGTCTCCTCCGTCTTGATCCAGCAAGGGGGAAGGAGAGGTTGATAAAGATCCAGCAGCACGACGGCGTGGTGGTGGATGCAGCAGGGCTCCGGCAGGGCTTCGCCAAGCAACTATGGGGGGAGGATGAGGTGTAGCAGGGGGAGGGAGGCGCCAAGATTCAGGGTGCGGCTGCCCTCCCTCCCCCCTCCTTTATATAGGCCCCCTGGGGGGCTCCGGCCCTGGAGATGGGAATCTCCCAAGGGGGCGGCGGCCAGGGGGGTGGA
>NC_041381.1:653454800-653457121 GCF_002162155.2 Triticum dicoccoides
TCCAACCCTAGGCGCAGGGGGGCCAAGTGGGGGGCGCACCAGCCTACCAGGGGCTGGTTCCCTCCCCACTTCAGCCCACGGGGCCCTCCGGGATAGGTGGCCCCACCCGGTGGACCCCCGGGACCCTTCCGGTGGTACCGGTACAATACCGGTGGACCCCGAAACTTTCCCGATGGCCGAAACAGCACTTCCTATATATAATTCTTTACCTTCGGACCCTTCCGGAACTCCTCGTGACGTCCGGGATCTCATCCAGGACTCCGAACAACTTTCAGTTAGCTGCATACTCATATTCATACAACCCTAGCGTCACCGAACCTTTAGCGTGTAGACCCTATGGGTTCGAGAGACATGTAGACATGACCAAGACGGCTCTCCGATCAATAACCAACAGCGGGATCTGGATACCCATGTTGGCTCCCACATGCTCCTCGATGATCTCATCGGATGAACCATGATGTCGAGGATTCAATCAACCCCGTAAACAATTCCCTTTGTCAATCGGTACGTTACTTGCCCGAGACTCGATCGTCGGTATCCCAATACCTCGTTCAGTCTCGTTACCGGCAAGTCACTTTACTCGTACCGTAATGCATGATCCCGTGACCATACACTTGGTCACTTTGAGCTCATTATGATGATGCATTACCGAGTGGGCCCAGAGATACCTCTCCGTCATACGGAGTGACAAATCCCAGTCTCGATCCGTGTTAACCCAACAGACACTTTCGGAGATACCTGTAGTGCACCTTTATAGTCACATAGTTATGTTGTGACGTTTGGTACACCCAAAGCACTCCTACGGTATCCGGGAGTTACACGATCTGATGGTCTAAGGAAGAGATACTTGACATAGGAAAAGCTCTAGCAAAACGAACTACACGATCTTGTGCTATGCTTAGGATTGGGTCTTGTCCATCACATCATTCTCCTAATGATGTGATCCCGTTATCAACGACATCCAGTGTCCATAGTCAGGAAACCTTGACTATATGTTGATCAACGAGCTAGTCAACTAGAGGCTCACTAGGGACATGTTGTGGTCTAAGTATTCACACGTGTATTACGATTTCTGGATAATACAATTATAGCATGAATAAAAGACAACTATCATGAACAAAGAAATATAATAATAATCCTTTTATTATTGCCTCTAGGGCATATTTCCAACAAGGACATCATCATAATGTGCACAATGTGATCAAGGAGTTGATCACGGGATGATGTGTTACGAAACGAGTAAAGAGACTTGCCAGTAACGAGAATAAACAAGGTATCGGGATACCGCCGATCGAATCTCGGGCAAGTACTATACCGATAGACAAAGGGAATTGTATACGAGATTGATTGAATCCTTGACATCGTGGTTCATCCGATGAGATCATCATGGAACATGTGGGAGCCAACATGGGTATCCAGATCCCGCAGTTGGTTATTGGCCGGAAATTTGTCTCCGTCATGTCTGCATGGTTCCCGAACCCGTAGGGTCTACACACTTAAGGTTCGATGACGCTGGGGTTATAGGGAATAGATATACGTGGTTACCGAATGTTGTTCGGAGTCCCGGATGAGATCCCGGACGTCACGAGGAGTTCCGGAATGGTCCAGAGGTAAGGATTTATATATGGGAAGTCCTGTTTTGGTCACCGGAAAAGTTTCGGGTGCTATCGGTAACGTACCGGGACCACCGTAAAGGTCCCGGGGGTCCACCAGGTGGGACCACCGGCCCCAGAGGGTTGCATGGGCCAAGTGTGGGAGGGGACCAGCCCCAGGTGGGCTGGTGCGCCCCCCCCCACCAGGGCCCAAGGCGAAGGGAGAAGGGAAAAGGGGGAAACCCTAGGCTCAGATGGGCCTAAGGCCCACCTAGTGGTGCGCCCCCCCTCTCTCCCCCTTGGTCTCCCCCTAGATGAGATCTAGGGCTGGCTGCCACCCCTAGGAGTGGAAACCTAGGTGGGAGTGCGGCCCCTCCCTTTCCCCTATATATAGTGGGGGTTTGGGGCTGCCATACACATGAGAACATCTCCCTCTTGGCGCAGCCCTACCCCTCTCCCTCCTCATCTCTTGCGGTGCTTGGCGAAGCCCTGCTGGAGTGCCACGCTCCTCCACCACCACCACGCCGTCGTGCTGCTGCTGGATGGAGTCTTCCCCAACCTCTCCCTCTCTCCTTGCTGGATCAAGGAACGGGAGACGTCATCAGGCTGCACGTGTGTTGAACGCGGAGGCGCCGTTGTTCGGCGCTTAGATCGGAATCAACCGCGATCTGAATTGCTACGAGTACGACTCCTTCATCCGCGTTCTTGTAACGCTTCCTCTTAGCGGGC
>NC_041381.1:653457397-653554941 GCF_002162155.2 Triticum dicoccoides
AGCTAAAAGCAGGTGAATCTCCCGATCTCCCTACTGCTTCTCATCCTTCTACGTGGCACAGAAAATTGCAAAATTACCGACAAGATTGGCAACTAGATCCATCCTACAGGGGTAATACACTACACGGGTTGTGTGTCCTCGCAGTTGCCAAGCAGAGTACACTAGATCTGCCATGTACTACGTTAGAGATAACCGTAACTTCTCTGTAGATTGATGCACGTAGTTGGAAAATGAATGGATGTGTAGGAATCCATAAAAAGTAGAGAAAATTGAGAAATTTGGAATAATGGAGGGTGTCAAAATTAATTTCCACTGGTGTCTAACGTCAGTTGCCACCTATCATTGTCGTCAACTGCCATCATGTCAACTTATTGCTTGCCATCCTATTGTAGTGGTTGATGCCATCGAATCGAACGGATAGCTAGCACCCAGATTTTAGAAAAGATAGTGGATGTACATGTCCTACTAGCCATGAGATGCTGGTTTCCTACGCATGAAAATGTGATAACACTGACGTGTTAACTTCTACATGCAAGCAACACAAGGATACATTTTTTGTGGATTGTTGATGCGTTCTTATTCATGCAGTGATTGATAGCACGGTGGCAGAAACGAGACGCGGGAAAAAGAATGAGTCACGGAGATGGCACTGATCTTTTCAGTTCTCAAAGGCCAGAAACGCCCCCTTGGGATGCATCAGAATATAGTCAACTCATTTTTGCAGGGACGTTGCTGCCACTACTAGAACAGTACGCAGGCATTGGTATGATGCATGAAAACAAAAGAAAAAGAACATTTGCCATGTTCGCGATGATGAAGATGACATTCTTACTTATGTCCTACACTGTCATTTTTTGCAGGTTCTTATGACCAAAACACACTCAGGGGGGCACCATGGCAAGTTCAGTCACAGGGCGCTAACACTGACAAATGTACGGGCAGCCAACTTCAAGTAGCTAATGTGGCAAATCAAGGTAACACATACGAAGATGAAACATACTAGTTTGAACATGAAAAATAAACTTGCAAAGGATGGCAAAAGACTCGCGACTTATGTCAGGAAAAAATGCAGAGCCTTCGTGCAGCACGTGGCGGCAGGCGGCACCCATGTACCTGCCATCGACGTCATACACAGGTTAGTCCATAAAAAGTGAAGTTGCGGACGATGAATTGGCAGAAGGAGCGTAGTTGACAACTGCAGTTGCCATCCCATAACAACTGTAGTTGCCATCCCTGGATAACTGCAGTTGCCATCCCTGGACAAATGCAGTTGCCATCCATGCAAAACTGCAGTTGCCATCACTTGACAAATGCAGTTGCCATCCATAGACAACTGGAGTTGCCATGACTGAACAACTTGCAGTTGCGTTGCATTACCCATCTAATACCATGCTTACATGTTATTACGATGCTTCTACCCCGGCAAACGTCTCATGGCAAGCTTCACACAATGCAGATAGAGCACATCAATTTGGTGTTACAGACCACACAAGATGGGCACATACAGCACAGCAAGGTAAAATAAAAAAATTGCATAATGAGCTCGAGACTAGAATATAAAAAAATTGATGCTAGAACACACTAGTTTGCCATGTGTTGGCGGCAGTATTTGCCATGTATGCCGGGCTACAACTGCCATGCACATAGAATCCAAGTTTTTGTACTGAAAAATGAGCTGGTTGCCATGCATGACTGCTGCAACTACTGAAAAACTAGTAGTTGCCATGTTTGTTGGACAGTAGCTGCCATGACTAGACAACTACAGTTGCCATGCATGTCGACATGCAGACTAACAGCTTGCTTGTTTGAATGATGTCATGCCAAATCACTTGAAGTTGATGTACTCCGTTACGATAAACATGTCATTCAAGCAAAAGATCTTACGCTTTTCCCTGTTTTTTCTATTATAGGGCCTACAACTACAGTGAACAACGGTGCGGGGGCATCTACTGCGGGAAGCTCTGAGCGCACGGAAGACGTGGTCCTCCAGCCAGCCACAAGTCATGCCACAGACGATACCAAGTGAGAGTCAGAAATGGCAATCATTCCTGCAATGCCGACAAGCAACCCTTTGAACACAAGCACTGGCAACACTCAAGTAGATCAAACTGCCACCGATACTGAAGTGAATCATGAAACTAATGATGAAGCACAATAGGATGAAGATGGTGGGCAATCAGAGATCATGGTACCTCAGCCACCGTACGTTGGGCAGAGATTTGAATCGTTCGAAGAAGCAAAGGAATTCTACCAGACATATGCAAAGTTCCATGGGTTTGCGGTCAACAGCGAATACCATAGGAAGATTAAGAAAACAAACGAGTACAACAGAGGTGAGATGAAGTGCCACAAGGCACGAAGGAACAAGAAGGGGAAATGTGTTGCGCCTGTCGTTCCGGAACGAAAGAGAGGAATCATTCTCAAGACGGAATGCCCTGTCCGGTGTAAGCTAAACGTAGATGGAGCACAGTGGGTGGTCACTGAATATCTTTACGAGCACAACCACCAACTCATAAAGAAGTTCGACTTGGTGAAGTTTCTGACTGCCCACAGAGGATTCACCCCACTCGAGAAGAAATTCATAAAGTTGCTACATGATTGTAACGTCGGTCCATCAAGAATGGTGCAGATACTATCACTCATCCACAGCAAAAATGGCACTCTGAGTAGCATGCTCTACATACCAGCTGACGTCACAAACCTAAAGGCAAAATACCGCAGAGAGAGCAAGTTGGCTGACATAGAAGCTACGATGGCCTACTTCGATGAGAAAGCGAAGGAAGATCCAGATTTCTTCTACAGGATAAGATTGGACGATGAGGACCGTGTCAGGAATATGTATTGGGTGGATGGTGCTACAAGAAGAGCCTACAAACATTTCCGAGATTGTATTTCATTCGACGCGACGTATCTCACTAATATGTACAAGATGTCGTGCGCTCCATTCATAGGAATAAACAACCACAATCAGTCATTGCAGTTCGGATGCGGGCTCGTTCGGAACGAAGACATGGATGGGTATGTTTGGCTATTCCAGACCTTCTTGGAGTGCATGGATGGCCTTGCACCGATGAACATAATAACAGACCAGGATTTTAGCATGCGCGCAGGCATAGAGGAGGTCTTTCCGTTGGCAGTGCACAGGCACTGCAGGTGGCACATTATAAAAAAGGCTGAGGAGACGCTAGGACCATTCTTTGCTGACCGTCCAGAGCTGCACAAGGCATTCGAGCTGTGCGTGGATCACATCTTGACAGTGGAGGAGTTTGAAAGGAGCTGGATGGCCATGATTGAAACATATCAAGTACAAGACAACGAGACTCTTGCTAGCCTGTGGGAGAAGCGAATGTACTGGGTGCCGGCCTACTTCATGCAGTGCTTCTTCCCATTTCTGCAGACTACGCAGTGCAGCGAGGGGTTCAATGATGTTTTGAAGCGGTACGTGAGCCCTGGCAACTCATTGCTACAATTTGCCAAGCAGTACACAGCTTTGCAACAAAAAATACTAGGATCTGAGCTACAGCAAGAAGCGAACACCGCACTAAAGCAGCCAAAATTGCTAACATATTTACTGATGGAGAGGAAAATGAGCAAGATATACACCAACAAGATCTTTAACAAGTAAGTCAGTTGCGTTATAGTCTTATTTGCGCAAAGCACGAAGGCAGTAGGTGCCATATAGAATGCAATGCATTTGCCATGATATGTGGTTGCCATGTTTAATGAAAATACTGTTTGCCATGCTTAATCAGGTGTAGTTGCCATGTTTAGTGAACTACTGTTTTGTCGTGCTTAATCAGCTGCAGTTGCCATGTTCAATGAAATGAACTTGTCATGTGTAATACAATGTACTTCCAAAATAGGCATGTTGGTATGCAAATGGCAATGCCAATTGAAAATGTTATGCAGTTGCCATGTTTAGTGAACTGCATTTAGCTAAAAATGCGATTGCCATTTTTACTGAGAATACAAATGCCATGTTTACTCAACTAAGGTTGTCATGTTTAAATAAATGTAGTTTCCATGTTTTATGCACTGTGCTTGTAGTGGGGGTGTTTGTATGGAAATGACAATGACCAGTTGAAAATGCACTGTAGTTGCCATGTGTAAGGCACTGTAGTTGCCATGAGTAAGGCACGGCAGTTGCCATGTGTAAGGCACTGCAGTTGCCATGTTTAATGTACTACAGTTGCCATGTTTAATGTACTACAGTTGCCATGTTCAAACGAAATGTACTTCTATAAGCCACGACAACATAATGTGCTTCAAAAAATAGCACACCATAGTTTAACAAAAAACAAACATAACTTGCAGATTCCAGGAAGAAATAAAGCGCGCCAGCATGTTCACGGCTTTCCAGGTGGACGAACATACGTTTAAAGTGTGTTCCATTTTGGGCATGTCAGATTCAGAACCTGAGGACCCGGACAAGGGAAGGAACTACTTCGTGAAAGCCTCAATTGGCCAAGGCGAATACTACTGCCAATGCTGCAAGTTTGAACGGGACGACATTGTGTGCTATCACATACTAAAAGTAATGGACATGAACGCGGTGACACGGATGCCCCGCCATTTCATAAGGCGGCGATGGACTTGGGACGCTGACGACTCGTTGGCGCCGTAAACAACAAACGCAGTTCTCGCTGTGCATGACGAGAGACCGGAGTCAACCATGGAAGTTGTGAGGCACGTTGTGCTGACAAAGAACTATGCTGAGCTAATTGATGAAGCGTGCAAGAGTGATGAGACAGCGAGAGTAGCAGAAAAACACATGAAGGCCTTGAAAAGAGAGCTTGATGAGGAAGCCTTACACCTGTTCCCCCGCACAGAAAACTCGGAGATAGGATCTGGAACAGCAAGCACACAAATTCAGGTCAGGAACCCGCCCCGTTCCATCACAAAGGGCGTCCAAAATAGATAAGGTACAAATCGGAATTGGAGATTCAAGCAAAACACAAGAAAACAAAGAAAGGGACAGGCAATCTGTAAGCAACATTGGGGTGCTGTGACATGGTCATTGTGGACATTTTATTTTGTAACCTAGATGTTGTTAATTTTTTGTTAAGTTGGGAGAATGACTCTTGAGGGGCATCAGAAGTTGAAGAAAAATACATTGAAATGGATAAATGCAGTTGCCATGTTATGGGTACTTAATCTGCCATGTTATGTGTAGTTAATCTGCCATGCCATTTTATATTAAATATGCCATGATATTTTATACTGGATCTGCCATGTTAATTGTACTGGATCTGCCATGTTGCTTATGCTGGATCTTCCATGTTGCTTATGCTGAATCTGCCATGTTGCTTATGCTGAATCTGTCGTATTGTTTGTAATGAATCTGCAATGTTAGTTGTACTGCAATATGCCATGTTATTTGTAATGACTCTGCATCGCCAAATGAAAAACAACGATGACTTTCACTAACCATATTTGATGAACTATATTTTGCCATGTTTTAAAATATCGTAGACGCATTAGTAGCAGCAGACTGTTGCTACAAATGATGAAACCATAATAATAATGATAAACGTAAAACGTATCTGCTGTCACGCCTAAATAGGTTCACATCCACACATATATTATTGAAAATATTTAAATGTCGCTCACACACCACCACTACATACTAGGATACGCGGGGTTGCAGTCGTAACATAGCACACTAACATAGTTTTGACAAAGAAACAAAATATAGTACCTTACATTCCTCAGCAACAGAATGTAAGGTATGCGTCCGGTGTGTAACGCCACGTGATCACTTGTATTTCTTGATGACTTTCTTGACAGCTTCCTCCACGAAGTCACGTGCTTCGGACCGCTTGTTGAAATCTTCATTCGTCAACCAGTTCCATGTGTAAATTTTCCGGAGCTCAACGACCATTGCAGCTGTGACAGCGGGGACAAGTCTACCTTCCCACTTTTCAAAGTATTCCAATGTGTGAAAGCCACAGTCCGTCCTGCACAAGAAAAAGAGTCAGGTGATCTCGCAAAAAGGACAGACATAGCAATGATAAACTTCAATTCAGATGTAACAACATGAAGGAGGGAGTAGGAAATTACGTGTTCCCTTGATTCGTGGTCGCCACGTACTCAATCAGGAAATGTCTGATCTGGACCTTTGAGTTTTCGTAGTGACAGTTCCATGTCTCTTTGACGTTGTTGATGAAGAATTCAGCATGTGAAGTAAGGTCTGCATCAGCTGCCGAACGCATTGAATCAAGCACCTCAAAGCGTTGGTTCTTCAGGTCAAGACAGATCGCATAGTGGTGACCACACTTGTCGTGTGGGTCATGTGGTGCAAGCTCCTGGAACATGGGGAACATGACCTGCATGTAAAAGTGAAGGAAAATGAGAAGCAGAGTTCACATGAACAACAACAGAGGGTAAAAAAAAGTAGAATCACGTAGAATGTTTAGTTATGGTGGGGTAGTTGAAAGAAAGTTGCCGTCCATGTATGAACAAAATTTGCCGTGTATTTTACTTTGAAGTTGCCACATGGTTTGCACGGGATGCAAAAATCAGAAAGTCAGTTTGCACGGCAGCTGATGCCACATGATACATTTGCCACATAAACAGAGTGCAGATAATGGCAAAAAAACCATACCATGTAAAAAATAAGTGCAAACAAGGAAGGAGTACTCACATATTTCTTCACTGTGAGCTTGAATTCACCATGTTGAGCAAAATTCTTTCTTGGGATTTTGTGGTGGGAGTCACCATCCCATATTTTGCAGGTCACACTGTAAAGCATGATTGTTTTGTCGGGAGACATATCCATATGCTTGTTGATGTAGTCAATCCCGCACGCAACTACATTCGTCGACATTTTACTGTTTGGCCTCACGGACTCGGCAAGATCACCCAGGTCGACGTACGTCGATTCGCATTGAATGACCTTGGTTCTGTCCAAACATGAGTTGTATGAAAATGATATAGCATGAAAGAATCATGTCTACTAAGTAAAAAGAGAAAGAACTAAAATGTAAGCGGATCATATCTAGAAAGTATGAAGAATATGAATGGTAAAAAAGAGCAAAGCAAAATGAGAGATTATGTGGTGAGGTCATTTACGCTTTCAGCTCCTTCATGTGCTTGCTGCTGGCCCTCGCATTACCAAATCTCTTGACGATATCGTACAGCTGGGTCTGTTCCTTTGTGGCCCTGACTTCAGGCTCATAGTCTTCTGTGGGGGGTGGGTGAACTACCCTCTGCTGCCTCACAGAACCAGGGGTGGCACTCCTAATGGTATCCTGAGATACCGTATCTTCAGGCACATTAGAACTTGATTGCCCATGACCTCGTGAGGACCTCCTCTGCAATGCTGCCTCCTCAATCCTACGGTAAGCTTCATCAAGAGATGGAGAAATCTCCTCAGGGGTGCCTACAAGGATCAAAATGTGGTTTAGGATACCTGAAAAACAAAACAAAAGTATAGCAAATAGAAAAGGTGCATGATATGTAATGTAGATAAAAAAATTGGGGAGGTGCCATGTGGAGGAAAATCCAGTTGCCAGGTGTATTGCATTGTAATTGCCATGTGAAAGCAACTACAGTTGCCATGTTGTGCGAACTCCAGTTGCCATGTGAAGGAAAATCCGGTTGCCTTGTGTTTTTTGCACTGTAATTGCCATGTGAAGCCAACTGCAGTTGCCATGTTGTTCCAACTCCAGTTGCCATGTGGTTGCCGGATGAGAAATGCAGCATGGAAACAAAAAACGCAGGTGACATGCTACAGCAAATCCAAATACAAAATGTATAGAGCGTTATAGTTGCCATGTGAGAACAAGTACACTTGCCATGTTTTATCAACACCAGTGAAAAATGTGCTTGCCCTAATGGAAACTACAGCATGGCAACAAAAATGTAGGTGAGATGGTGTAGTAAATTTGATTGCCATGTCATCACATGTCAGTTGCCATCACATATGAGAAACCAAAAAACAGAAGAAAAAAATTGATTGGGATAAAAGTCATACCGCACAGGTGTATAAAAAAAGATAAACGCAGAAGAAAATGTACCTTGGACGATCGGCTCTGCGAACTTGACAGCCTTCCTGCCCTCAACCATTGGCTGCGCCATCATTGCGGGCATGCCCCCCGAAAAAGCAAAGGCAACTGGCATAGGATCTTGAGCCACTGGTTGATCTTGACTGACGCCAAGGCTGAAGCTCGGTGGGGTGAAGGCCATTGGGTGCCTCTCATGCCTACTGGTCGGACTGCGAACAACTTGCGGGGCAGAATCCAATGGTGAAAGATCAACAAACATATCCGAATCAGCCGTTGTAGAATCATCAGGCTTGCCAATAGGGCGGGGCGTGCTGTTAGTGGTGACGGGCGTAGATTTGTTGACAGTCCTCTTGTTGGGGCTGTAGGGGACACCGATGTTGATTGGGAGTTTGGAAGTGCGCAGATTTAAGCTGAGGATTTCTACTGCGGGTAAAGGCGCAGGCTGCTCCGTATATTCACCTTCATCACTCGTGCCCGGCTTGGCACCTGCATCAGTTGTACTCTGGTCTTCTGGTTTCTCCATAACCATGCCAAATATTCTTTGTTCATGTGGAAAAGCTGGTAGTTGCCATGTGAGGGGAATATGAGTTGCCATGTGGCATAGTTAGCAGTTGCCATGCAAATCCATCAATAGTTGCCATGTTGGCCAACTTGAAGAATGCTAAAAATGTCTGATCTGCCAGTAATGCAATTTCAAAACTAGGTATGGGATGAGCACACAAGCCAATGGAAAAAGATGGCAGTTGCCATGTAGGGTACAGTAAGAGTTGCCATTTGGCCTAGATAGCAGTTGCCATGTAAAAACAAGTAGGAGTTGCCATGCACTCATAAAAGGGAAGGAAAATCATTTTGAAAAACAGCAGTTGCCATATGGGGATGATGACAGAAGCCCATGTGACAAGCTGAACGGATGCATTGAAAAAACAAAAAATATAGCACTATGTCAATGAAAGCGCATGGAAAACCTACTTCTTGACTGGCTTTCTCAGGTCTGGCAACACGACAGGATCCCCGGTGTTGGACGTCATCGTATGAGGAGATGACCTGGTGGAAGGGGTGTCACCAGCAATGGGGGCACCTTTGTTAAACCGAGCAGAAGCACGGGTTGGCGTTGGTGCCTGTTTCTTTGTAACTGCTCGTCCACCAGCTGTAGCCTCACTGCACGTGTAATGTGGAGGGAAAAAAGGTGGCAATTGTCAGACAGCAAACTCATTGCCGTGCTTAAGTAAAATCAAGTGCAAAAAGGGATCATTCTGTTCCAAAAAATATAGACAGAGCAAAAAACTAAAATTAAAGTCGAACCTCCTCCTGGCAGCTACGGGATCGGTCCTAGACCTCTTGCCAGCAGAACCCTGCCCAACATCCTCTGGAGCCCTCCCCCTCTTTGATGGCAACACCCCCTCGTCTCTCGCAGCCGTATGTTCTTTGACTTTCTTCGGTGGGGGGACATCTGGTGCATCCTTCCCCTTGTTAGCACCTACACGAACTTCAGCATGTTCATCATCATCGGTGTCCTCTTCCGCGTTCTCCATGTCATCGTCGTCATCCTTGCTGAGACCAGCGTCTCCATCTAGTTCATCTTGTGTGTCAGCAAGCTCTTGGGAACTGTTGTAGT
Organism: Triticum dicoccoides; assembly: GCF_002162155.2. Classification (NCBI taxonomy): domain Eukaryota; kingdom Viridiplantae; phylum Streptophyta; class Magnoliopsida; order Poales; family Poaceae; genus Triticum; species Triticum dicoccoides. The sequence goes on from NC_041381.1 coordinate 653,467,019, forward strand.
CATACCGGCCACGGCAACCAGTTGGTCGATGTGTTCGTTCTAGGACAAATAAAGTGAACTGCCTTGCAACCGCATCACTGTTAGAGCCACTAAGAGACGTCCACCCCTCAACCAACTTCCCGAGCAAGCCAGTCATTCCGGATGCAAACTGCCCAATTAGATGATCAACAGGTGCCCTCACCTGTGCACGAAACAAAGACGGAGAAATAACCACCCATATTACAGTCACTTGCGTGACGTCAAAAATAATCCAAGGAAACAATAGATGTAGATCTTTTGATTACCTCGGTAGGGCAAGACGGAGCTGAGTGCACGTCCATCCACTTTCCAAAGTTTTGAGGCCCCCCAAACACGTTGTAGTCTATAGCATGCTTGGCCATCAGCTGGAAAAAACAAAAAAAATAGCTAGGATGTAAGAGAGAGAATGATGAACACTGACTAGCAGTTCATGTGTTGCAAAAATGGAACAAAAAAGAAGACGTGAATGTAAGTTTCAGCACGAACGATAGAGTTGCCATGTGGAGTGAGACATGGATACCATGCAAAGATAGTCATGGCTAACAAAGGTAGTCATCTCTTGTGAACCACAGACGGTTGCCGCATGTCAAATCTGTAAGCATGCCGTGTAGAGAAAGAAACCAAAACTAACCTGCAGTTTTCCATATTTGGTATCAGTTACCCTGTCTGCAGCAAGCACAGCCTTGACAGCATTGATAGTCCACGCAGAAACATCAAACTTGTGCGTAGGCGGCGGGCCTCCTATCCCAGTGAAATCCACGATGGACAGATCAAGACAGTCGACGTACATGAGCTGATGTACAACAATTTTAAAAAGAAAAAAATATCAGTTGCCATCATGGTACTTTTTGGAAAAAACAGGATAATCTATGTTCCCATGATAATCAAGTTGAAGTGCATGAAAAATAGAAAAAGAAGAAGTTGCCATCTATATGTGCTAATTGCCATCATAGTGTAATGGCAGTTGCCATGTTGTCATGATGGCAGTTGCCATATTGTCATGGTGGCAGTTGCCATATTGTCATGATGGAAGTTGTCATCATAATATGATGGTAGTTGCCATATTGTCATTATGCCAGTTGCCATATTGTCATTATGGCAGTTGCCATCTTGTTATGATCAGGTTGCCATGCATGAATGAAAGGGTGTTAAAAAGAGTGTTCACAGATAAGACTGGTAAAAAAATACCATTAAATGCAGTCGACAACCCTTTTGGTACATCTTGCTTCAGAATGCATCGTGCAAGAAGTCGGCTACGAACTTACACCAATCCATGTTCTTCACATCTTTCAGTTTTGCCTGCACCGCACAAGATTTTCAGGACAACGAGTTGCCGCATCAGAAATCGAATGGAAAAAACATCAAAAAGCACTGGTAGTGACTAGCTTTATACATGACATCGGATCCAAAAATATTGAAGGAAAATAAAGTAGTAAGGATGGATCATTCACCAGGATGGGGAAGCATTTGTTGCTTGGCCGAAGAGAAGTGGTCGGCGTGAAAACAACTGAGATGAGATACATGAGTAGCTTCATCTTAAAAACATCTCCATGGGTTGTCATGCCTGCAGCGAATCTGCCAGTACAGACGTGTTCGGCATGGATTCCAGCCCATGAAACAAACGGGGGAACAGCGGTTCCTCGATCTCGTTATTGACCTCGTACGGGACTTTGATCTGTCCACGAGGCACACCCAAAGTGCAGAACACGGATTCCTCGTTCAACGGTAGTCTTCCATGTCCCGGAATCACAAATTCCCTGGAGGCGGGGTCGTAAATCTCACCAAGCCAGTCGCATACAGGGTTGACAAAATTCGTGCACCGGACATTCATCAGAGCCCGCATACCCATCTCAGCAGCAGCTCCCTTCTGATCGTCGGTAAATCTGTCAGTTAATGTAGTCAGTCGTTCTTGGGAGGCTCTATTGCGAATACGTTTCTTCTTCTGCAAAAAATAGACAAAAAGGGATCAGTTGTTGGCATGTTTTGCACTGTCATGAAATTTTAGTTGATGACAGACGACTGCAAAGCTCAAGGTGGCAACCAATAACATATGCTATGTGGACAGTTACCTCGTCGCCCTCTTTTCTCCGTCCAGTTACTGTGGTGGATCCATGAAATCATCATCATCATTTTGATGATCACCGCGAGCCATTCTGCTGAGGTAAGAACAGACCAAATTATGATGGTGGAAATGAAAATGTAAGAAGTAGGCAGTTGCCACCTAACAGAATGTCATTGCCGCATGGGCTCGAGTGAAAAACTAGTGAATGCAAAAAATCACATGAACACACACGCACCCCCCCCCCTATGATTGTCGAAAACATAAATGTGGCAATTAAGAACATTGGTTACATTTGAAAAAAAGTGTACAGATCGCAAATGCACTTAAAAACAAAATGTTGAAGTTGCCATGTTAGCACAAGATAGTACGAAAGAAAGTCACAAAAATCCTCCACTGCACAAACCTAAGATGTGGCAGCTCACACCCTGTCCATCATGGAACAATGACTTGACATGTGTTCAATGGCAAAAAATGTGCTAGGTTGAAATTGCCATGTTAAAATGCAACATAGAATACAAAAAAGCGATGAAAAACATCTAATGAACAACCTGAAATTGCCACAGTGTGTTCAGATATCACAAGTCATCATGGCAAAACACGGAAAATTGAGTCTATCGTACAATGAATTTGCCACATTATACTGACTGTAACATGGCAACCGACATGCTGTGTTCAGAAAAATACTTGCCACATGGAAAGCATGTATATGGCATATGACAGAATTGATGTGCAAATTAGTTGCCATGTTATGCAGCCAATTTGCCACATTATCCTGTCTACAACATGGCAATAGCCACAGTGTGTTCACAGTCTATTTGCCACAAAAACATACTATCCATGTGGCAACAGATACAGTTGATGTGCAGATTAGATGTCATCTAGTGCAATTTGTTGCTGAAACTGCAGTGACTACCGAATTACTAAACTTTACCATTCCTACAGTGTGGCAACTATCACAATCATTCAGGAAAATTAGTTGCCACGCAGAAAAGCATGTTTGTGTCAACTACCATAGTCATTCAAAAAATTAATTGCCACATAGAAAAGCATGTTTGTGGCAACTACCATTGTCATTCAAGAAATCAGTTGCCACATGGAAAAGCATGTTTGTGGCAACTATCACAGCCATTCAGGAAATTACTTGCCATACACTCGTGACATTTACTCAAACTACCACGTTTGCCTTCATACTGCAGTTTGAAAAACAACTAACTAGATCTAGGGTTCAATGGCAACTATAGTGACTTGAAATTCATCCCGAAAATTCTCCCCGAACTGATCGCAAACACCAATTCGAAGCAATGCGCAACTATGAGACCGGAAAACAACGGCCCAATCCCAAGGCACAACCAGTGTGTGTCTCCGGACAGGCAGAGCCACACCGGCGAGACCTCCGCCGCGGCGACGACGAAACTGCCCAGTGCCACCGAAAACGGCAAGCACATGACACCGCCGTCGGCGCGAACACCGACGCATCGCCGAATCGCCTGAATCACTACGAATCTCGAGCGAAGCATCGGACAGGGAGGGGACGGGAAAAAGCAGGCAAGGATTGTGAGAGTGGGAGCGAGCATTACCTTCAATCTGTAGGCGCTCCGGCGAAGCCGCTCCGGTCCGACGAGCACCACCGACGGCCGCGAACACCGTCGACTCTTCCGCCTCTGCCATCGCCTTCTCCCCTCGTCTTCTCTCCCAATGGTATGAAATGCGAGTGTGCTTGTGCGAGTAACTGCGGGGATGAGTGAATGGAACCGTGAGGGGGAGGTGGGCGAAGTGGGCGACGTGTTTGACGTCAACCACGGTCGGCGTGTGGCGTGCGGGCGCATAGCAGTTCCACAGCACGCCCCCGAGTGGCAACCGCTGACCGCGGGAGGGCAACCAACATGCGGGCGATCTGTGTTACATACCACACACTTGCTTTGTCCTACGTGGCACAGAAAATCGACCATATTGTGCCAAGATTTGTGCATCAAGTAGTGGACGGTGATGGATGCGTGTGGTCGAGATGGTGAACGCCCACACGTGTGGGCGTTAACATTTCCGAATTTTAATTGTTGTAATCTATGAATCTTTCTCGTTGGTCCTTGTCACGGAAACATGTACTCCCTTGAGAATTTGATTTGCCGAGACCCGCTTGAGAATTTGATTTGAACAAGGTCCTTTCCAAAAATAGCTGCATGCATTTCTGTTTTTCAAAATGTTCCAAAGGACAGCGGGTGCTTTTAATTAACTTGCTCTTTTTTGGAGATTGAGACAAGGCCCTTCAAGATGAAGTTCCAACAGCTCACGGAGATCGGTGCAAAGCCGAGCTTGATGGAGGCCTAATAATGCAATCCGAACCTCATTGGACTTGAGCAGATGAAAAGCCTATGATGCGTGTTATTCCGGTCGTGGACCGAACATACTATTTTAAGTTTGTTAAGTTGTAATCGTCGAAACCTGGTGCCTTGGTGGCTTTATTAATTTAAAGTCGGACGCTTCTAGCATCTACGTTCCAAAAAAAAACCTCATTGGACTTGGGCAGATGAAAAGAAAACGTGAGCTTGACTTTGGGAAGTGGTACATATGAATCCATTTTGAAAAACACATTTTTAAATGATAAAAAAACTGAAAAAGGTTGCACTGGTACATCTTCATGTTCTATGTGAGTGCATAATTTCACGGAAAAGTAACTTTTTTTGTGTCCCGTACAGAAGAGACAAAAAATTGTGTCGTGAAACACTTTTTAGAAACAGTAAAATTTGTCTTTTCTTCGGAGACAAAACAAAAAGATGTTTTTTTTATAAAACTTTGTACCGCGCACACACGTTTGCAAACATGTATATGTGAAGTTTTCTTTTGAATATTTTGACATTTTAAAACGTATTTAAGATGCATTTTTTGAAAAGTGGGTGCACATGCCCATGTGTGCAGGACGTGCCCTCTCGCTTGACTTTTCTCTAGACAGCAGCTCAGGCAGGAGCCAGCCTCATGGTGAGATGGGTAATGATTTTATAGCGATATTTGATTTTTTGACGGAAACTGTAGGAGATGCTCCTAGAAGAAATTTTATTAAAGGAAATAATGTTAGTACAAAATAGGTACACAATACTAATAAGGAAAACAGAAAACAAAGAAACAACTAGGGAAGGGCACGCAACCAACCTAAAAAGTGGTTGCCTATGCTTCTCCTTGACCCTATATATGCACAAGTAGGTCAATGGTTTGATGCTCAATCCTATGACACTAGGTTAGAAACTTAAAGTGAAATCCAAATTTGTAATTAATCAACTTAGGTCATAATTGTTACTAAAGTGCACTTGTTTATATTTGTTATTGCACGATACAAAAGAGTGCAAGTTTGTGTAATTCATGTGCAAGTTCTCAATATGATATAATTCTTGCATATAACACAAAGTTTAATTCTAAGTATTTATGATTTGTTCATATTAAGCATAGTTGTATAATGTTAAGTCTATTTAATTTCTTGTTTTCTTTCACTCCCATAATTCATTACTTCTTGGAAAGAAAATGCTTTTTTGTTTTTGTTTCTTTGTTTTTAGGGTAATATCAATGGCCTTAATCAATTCTACTTTAGAATAACACATGTTTTTGTTTTTGTTTTGTTTGAATAACACATATTTTTGTTTTTGTATATGTCTTTGTTTACTCATAAAAATATCTAGCTTGACTTTTTTTATTTGCTTGTGCAAATGTTCCTAGCTCTCTTATTTGTTATTGTCTAGTTGATTTGATGTTGCAATCTTGTGACACCATCTTTTATTTGGAACTTATAATATAACTAATTTTTCTAGTCATAACTATTCTTGAAGTTGCACTAGTTTACACTTATTATTTCATAGCACAGAAGAGTGCAAGTTTTGTGTAATTCATGTGGAAATTTTGATTATATTATTGTTGCCACATAAAAGAAAGGACTTTAACATAAGTCTTTATAATTGGTTCTTGAGTGTATAAGAGCATCTCCAGTCGTTCGGCCCCCCAGGGCGCATAAAAATCGCCCCCTGGGGGCGAGCCGGCGATTCTTTAGGCGCTGGGGGCGGTTTTGCACCCAGTCGTCGCCCCCAGCTCGCCCCCAGTCGCCGATTTTGGCCCACTATTGAAGCCCCATTTCGGCAAAAAAGGCCCATATGGTCGAGAATAGGCCCATATTCGGCGTGGTTCGCCGTGGCTCGGCGTTCAATTATCAACATAAATATTTTTTTATCACATATTTCATCACAGAAATTTCAAATACTTCAACAAAATAGTACAACAACAAATAGTTCAATACAAATTATATGATTCAACAAATAAAAACTCATATTTCATCACATGTCGCGCCCGGTGTCGCCCTTGAGCCTCCATAGGTGCTCTATCAGATCTTGCTGCAGTTGATGATGCACCTGTGGGTCTCGGATCTCCTGACGCATACTGAGATAGGCAGTCCAGGTTGCCGGTAGCTGGTGATCAACTTGGGCAAGAGAACCCTGCCGGTGGTATGGTTCAGTGTCAAACACTGGCTCTTCCTGCTTGCTCTCAATGATCATGTTGTGCAAGATGACACAGCAGGTCATGATCTCCTACATTTGATCTTTCGACCAGGTCTGAAACGGGTACCGGACAACAGCAAATCGAGATTGGAGCACACCAAATGCCCGCTCGACATCCTTCCTGCAAGCCTCCTGAATCTTCACAAACCAGGCGTTCTTGCCTCCAGGCACAGGGTTTTTGATGGTCTTGACAAATGTCGACCATCTCGGATATATGCCATCAGCTAGATAGTACCCCTTGTTGTACTGCCGCCCATTGATCTCGAAGTTCACCGGAGGAGAATGACCTTCAACAAGCTTGGCAAAGACAGGAGAGCACTGCAACACGTTGATGTCATTGTGAGTTCCTGGCATACCAAAGAAGGAATGCCAAATCCAGAGGTCCTGTGTGCCCACCGCCTCAAGTACCACACTGCAACCGCCTTTGGCGCCTTTGTACATCCCCTGCCAAGCAAATGAGCAATTCTTCCATTTCCAATGCATGCAGTCGATGCTTCCAAGCATCCCAGGAAATTCTCTTGCTGCATTCTGTGCTAGGATCCGAGCAGTGTCTTCCGCATTGGGTGTTCTCAAGTATTGCGGTCCAAACACTGCCACCACTGCCCGACAGAACTTGTAGAAACACTCTATGCTGGTGGACTCGTCCATGCGCCCATAGTCGTCATGTGAGTCACCGGGAGCTCCGCAAGCATCCTCATCGCTGTTGTGCATTTCTGGATGGAGGTGAATCCAAGTTTGCCGGTGCAATCCATCTTGCATTTGAAGTAGTTGTCAAACTCCAGGATGGAATTCACAATCCTGAGGAAAAGCTTTCTGTTCATCCGATAACGGCGCCGAAATGTTCTGTCGCCGTGAAGTGGAGCATCGGCGAAGTAGTCGGAGTAGAGCATGCAGTAGCCTTCGAGACGATGCCGGTTCTTTGCTTTCACCCGCCCCGGCGCCGAGCCACCTCGCCGCGGCTTTTCATTGCTCGCCAGCAGCTAAGCGAGGGTGGCGAGCACCATGAGATGCTCTTCTTCCTGGATGTCGGCCTCGGCTTCCTCCTCCAGCAGTGCGGCGAGCACTTCCTCGTCATCCGAGTCCATCGCCGAGGCAGGCAAATCGCCGAACACCTTGCGCATGGTGGGCGTGCACCCGTCGCTAAACCGCGCCTCCGCGGCCGGAAAGGGCGGCCGGAAACGCCCAGCTGGTGCCGGAGGGGCTGTCGCGGCGAACCTATGCTTTTTTTCCGGCGGGGAATGGTTATCTACCGGTGAAGGGCGGCGGGGCGGCGCCGGGATATACCTACTTGCGGCCGAGAGCGCGGGGGGTGGGAGGCGGCCGGGGAAGAAAATCTTGACTTTTCACCTGACGGCGTGGGCCAGCCGCGCTTTTCCCTTGCGCCGGAGCCCCCAAGCGCCCCCCAGCGCGCCGGGTTCGGCCTGCGGCCGCCGGCTTGAAAAAAGGGCCGAACCGGCGTTTTTCGTCGTCCTGGGGGCGCGACTGGGCTGTTTTTTTGGCGCCGGCGCCGAAAAAGTGGCCTGGGGGGGCCTGTTGGGGGCGCGGCTGGAGATGCTCTAAACCACGGCAGTTCTTGAGTGCAAACCATGGCGCCAGCAGTACCTTGACCCCACGCAACCCTAAGAAGGACTTTAACATAATGTGTAATTGAATGGTGTATCTTGAGTGTAAAAACAATTTCAAACTCAAACTCAACCGATAAAGTAACAGCTACTTTCTTTTCAAACTTGACTTGTTCCCTCCCGATACTTAGATTCTTTATTGGAGATGGTCCGGTTTCTAATTAGTGTAGGTGACAATTTTTTTGAAACCTTCTCAATTTTTCACCTCAATATATTGATGTCATATGAGGGCACCATGCCAAGTTTCATGTTTTTTCAGACTTCCTTCACATTTTTCATTATAAAAAAAGAACCTACATGTTCAGGATCGAGTCTTAATTAGCACCCAGATGTTTGGAAATCCTTTCCTTTTCCTGGATAAGACCTAAACATTGACTAAAGAACACAAATAGGTTTTTGTAACCTAATTTTGCAACAACGACACAAATCGTGCATTTGTAGTTCAAATTTGAATTATATGCACTAAATGCTTAGAAATGCAATTAATGACTTAAATATAGCAAACATACCCCAAACAAATCAAAATTTTGCATTCGTCATGTAATGGTGCATCTTGAGTGTACAAAAAAAATTGAAGCTCAACAGATGAAGTAACTGACATGTAGATGTTTGAACTTCATTTCCTTTTCTTAGATAAGGCCTAAACATAGAATAAAGACCACAAATAAAAATAATTCACCAAATTTTGCAAAACATTTCATGCACTTGCAGCTCAAATTTGACTCATTTGTCATTCTCAAAAAAGGAAAAAAATATAAGAGTAGTTAAGGAGGTCATGCCGATGTCATGCACGTGCTCAAGTCTTGTTTTCCGGTTGATCGATTTGGACGCCGTGCATTAGTTGTGACCTCGCTTGTGCTTAATTCTTGTCTATTGATCTGACGACTGAAACAACAAGAAAGAAGCAAGCTCTCTGCTCCCATGGTGTGCTTCTTGTAACCTACACCCTAAAACGTTTTGGCAGCTTAAATTCAAACTGCCAAGATATCTTGCATTACATTTAGGAACAGAGGTACTAGTATCACGTATCAAGTTCCCCTATTCCCGGAGTGTGCGAAGCAGCTGATGCAGCGTGGGAGCAAATCTGGTGACATTCAGTCTGATGTCCTGCTCCGCCCAGAAGTAGCGCTTTGCACCCTGCCAACCCTGCTTGTGTACCGAGTCCGGGTCACTTACCGCCGGGTGGTCCTTGCCGTACTTTTCATAGAGTGTGCTCTCCTCGGCGCTGATGAAGTACTGGATGTGTTGCACCATCACCGCCTTGGCCTGATTGCCGTAGTAATGCAAGGCCTCGCGCTCCAGGCCCAACCCCACCACCTGCAGCAGCACCGCGTTGGTGCGCAGGAAGAAGAAGTTTGTGAGCGCGGCCCCGTGCACACCCATCAGCACGTCGCACGAGTCCACCGCCCGGGCGAACTCCTCGAGCCTCATGTCACGGCTCGGCTCCATGACCAGCAGCTCGAACCCGGCTGCCTGCACTGCCGCAGAGACCTCCGGAAGGTTGACGAACTTCCTGCTCTCGCCGCGATTGATGAGCAAGAGCCGCGGCTTTGGTTTCTCCGTGACAGTGCCATTGTCGTTGGCTGCGTTCTTCTTACTGGCCTCCTTGTACGGGATTCCTCGGCTCTCCGGCGGAAGCGAGAAGACCTCCCGGATGTAGAGGCGAAAATCTAGCAATGTGTAGTTGTGCGGCGTGCGGGTTGGGTCGATGTCGAGGTCACCATGGCTGCGGAGGCCGACTATGATGTGCGGGTAGCAACGGACGCCGGCGTCCTTGTTGAAGTCGACAATATCGTAGCGTGACAGGTTGGTGAGGATGAGACGATACTTGTCCACGAACCACGGCTGGAGCTCGGTGACAAGGAACTGGACCTCGCCGTCGTAGGCGCGGGTGGTGATAAAGAGCGGGATCAGGACATCGCTCAAGTCGTGCCATGGGTTGCCTATGATCCCATTCATGGCGAAAACGACGGCAGGGACAGCGTGCCGTGAGGTGCACTCCGGCGCCACCAGGGACTGCGCGGCACTCAGGGTCTTGACATTCACCTCGACGATGTCCCCGAGGTTCTTGCGGGACTGGTCCTTGATGGCCCACTCCGGGCCGTCGGTGCCGCGCTCGTCGGCTGGCGGGACATAGAGGACGGTACGGTTGGCGCCGATGGCACGGGCGTCTCCGATGATGTCGCAGATGTCGTACCTAGGGTCAGAGAGGTCGCAAATGGGCTTCCCCGGAGCACCTGCATGCACGCGGCCGATTCAGAGATGAATGAAATGGCATTCGAATGGAAGCAAGCTAAGCGCAACCTACCATGTATGACGTCTCCATCGAGTTCTTGACGAATGAGCTCTTCCTGCATCTTGTCATTAGTATCATTTTTTACTGTTTGGCCTAACTGGTCCCTTCTTTCCCCATCATTATTGGCTGCGTCGTCCTTCTCCCAGTTATCTATGTCATGTACTGCAGTTGTCAATGTTAGTATGCCAATCAACAAACAAAATACCTAGGATTTGGTATATGTATCTACTACTATGAATTTGGTATAATCGCATTCATAGTTTCATACACATATCTACTACCCTGATACCTATATATGCTATATAACAATATGACCCGACACGCAGTAGTAATTGATATACCTTGAATAGAATTATTAGGTGCCAAGAACGCTGGAGGAGAAGAGATCCTGGCATTTTGCTCGCCCGATGTGGACTGCAGAACGACTACACAAATACGAAGAAGCAAGCATATATTATTCTAAAGTAAATCATGTATATAAATAAACGACTCACAAATTTTAGAAAATATATGTGATCCCGTTTTGAGACTAGAAAAACTCCGTGAGCGAATCTTGTAGCTTGTTTGGCAGTACTGCCCAGCGCTAAATTTCAGTTAGTACTCCCTTCGTAAAGAAATATAAGATCACTTAGAGGGAATACTAGGTAAGTATGAATCGAGGGCGGATTCTATAGGAAACATCGGAGAACTACACACCACGCAAACATGGGCCCGCAGCACATAAACAACTAGTGTCAAAATAATGGACAGAAAGAGAAATATATTAGTGGGGAGAAACCAAAACATGCCAGTACTAAAGGAAATAAACATGAGAGGAAAGTGGAGTTAGGACCCGAGGCGGCTATTCGGATCTCAAGCTCATGTGAGATTGAGTGAACAATAAAATCAAATAAAAAGGAAAAGAAATCAAAAAGTTCTGATTTTTTTTGTGGAAACATTGAAAAATGTTTTGATAGCTTGCAAAATTTTGTCACCAGATGATATTTGTGGAAAATATGGCAAAAATAATTGAAGCTCCAAAATGATATGTTCAAAAACAATTTTTGAGCATTGATTTTTTTGCCACGTCATTGCAGGATGAAATTTTGCAAGCTATATTAAAACTTTTGTCAATGTTTCACACAACAAAATCAGATTTTTTTTCATTTGATTTTTTTACTGTTCATCCGAGCTCACATGAGTTCGGGATTAGAACAACACTTTCGAGATCGAACCTCAAACAGAAGAGGTTGCATCATATACCTACCCTATCCCACTACAAAAGATCTTAGATAACTGACAACAGAAGAAGATAACCACTACTAAGTACCCCTTCGTTCACTATTCTAAGATGTTCTAACTATTTTCTGATTTGGATGTGTATACACGCATTTTAGTGTTTCTGTTCACTCATTTTAGTCCTATATAGTCTATAGTAAAATATCCAAAACATTTTATATTTGTGAACGGATGGAGTACTAACCAATGTCATTCGTGGACCGGGACGGGCCAAACACCACGGTGGTGTGGAGCACGAGGATGACGATGAGAGCAAACAGGAACCCAACCACGGCCTGGCGGCGGTGAGCCAACGTTTTCGCCACGCCCTTCACCGCCTGCGCCGGTGCAGAGAACGAGTTGGCAGCCATCCGGTCGCCGCCCTGACCGGCTTACGGTCGCTTCTCCTTCCGTCTCTTGATCTCTTCTCTCCCTCTGGTCCAACTACATTCTAAATCTACGTGTTGAGTAGCCTCTTCTTCTCTCCCTTTGGTGTAACTACATTCTAAATTTGTGTTTAGTAGTCTCTTCTTCTCTCCTTCTGCTCTAACTACATTCTAAATCTGTGCGCTGTGTAACCTCTTTTTCTCTCCCTCTGCTCTAACTACATTCTAAATCTGTGCCCTGGGTAAACTCTTATTCTCTCCTTCTGCTCTAACTACATTCTAAATTTGTGTCCTGAGTAGCCTCTTCTTCTCTCCCTCTGCTCTAACTATATTCTAAATCTGTGTGCTGGGTAGCCTCTTCTTCTCTCCCTCTGCTCTAACTACATTCTAAATCTGTGTGCTGGGTAAACTCTTCTTCTCTCCCTCTGCTCAAACTAGATTCTAAATTTGTGTGTTGGGTAACCTCTGCCTGTGGCGCATATGTGGAGTATGTGTTTATATACACGCAGCAGGCTGTTTGTTTGCGGGCGCCTATGCAGCGTCCTAGTGATCTCCATGTGCGTGGTTGCAGACTTGTAGTAGTAAGAGGTTTAAACTAGGAAGGGTTGGGCGGTGAGCCCGCATGGGCGCACCTAGTAGCTTCGTCCTTACTCCTGCAAGTCAGCGACCTGGATTAGAATACTGGTAGTACACGAATAGTATGGCAAACGGCTCTCTGTTTGACGATCAGCTGGCGCGGTTAATTGCAATTAGACAAGTGATGGGACCCGACCCGAGGTGGTCAACCCGCCAAACACGCCATTAATAGGGCATGAGAACCCCGAGGCCATCGCTAGCAACGTGCGCCGATCCGATCCGATACCAGATGCAGAAGCCAACCAGCTGTGCCGTGCCGACCCTATGCAGAGGTGGGTGCGGACTGGTGTGGAAGGATCTGGGACGACACCTCGGACGTCGGGTCGGTTTGCATTACTTTGGCCCTGTTTGGATATTCTAACATAGTTAGAGTTAGAGTTACTTTCTAACCCACTCTAACCCAAATAAGCACCTCTCCATCAGGATAGTTGGGTTAGACGGAACTAACCCACTCTAATCCTCCCTATTTGGATACTTCTGGGTTATTTGAGCCCCTAACTAACCCAAACTAACTCTAACCTCATGATCCAAACAGGGCCTTTGACTTGTGATGACCAAAGGCCAATGAATATGAATTCTGCAGTCATTGGCTGAAGAAACGTAGTAGTACTACAAAGATTCATGCATTGGCTTGGATTTCTCATGTGAGAGTACACTCATCTTGCGTATTCTAAAAAAAAAGAGTATACTAATCTGATGGAACACACATACTACCTCCGGTTCTGGTTTATTGGACCCTGTCAGAAGAGATAGAGAGCGAGGATTGGCATAATCTGCTGGATCCATTATTGAGCGTTGAGAACGAGTATATACTGAGGGCTGGTTTATTGGTTCTTCTTGTATTTTGTGTCAAATTTTGACCTATGATTTACCTAACACATGTTAATGCATGTTACAAAAAATAATATCATTGAAAACTACGTTCAAATACGAATCTAACGATATAATTTTTGGTGACATGCATTAATATTTTGTTAGTTAAATCTATGGTCAGAATTTGGCACAAAATCCAAAGGGAGCCAATAAACCAGGACGGAGGTAGTACAAGACTTGAAGGGCAAGACGCCTCCTAGAGATAAGATGGAAACAAATTCTATCTAATCCCGGACAATCTCTAAATGCCAAACCTCTAACATCCCACCGGGATTGTAGCGGTAGCGTTGCGAACAACGGAAGCATTGCGGACAATCAGGCTGGAGAGAATAGCATCCGATTGGCTGACATCCCCCTGCAGTTGCAGCGGGAGCATCATGGGCGGTGTCACATCGCGGACGCGTGGACTGTAGAGGAAGCCGACGAGTTGCCCAAGCGAGCTGATAGCCCTTTGTGCCGTTGTCGAGGTAGCCGAAAGCATGGGTGGTGTAGCCGTGGTCGAGGTAGCCGTGCAAGGTAGTCGTTGTCGATGTCGAGTCAGGGTAGCCAGTGTCGAGGGAGTCGCCATGGAGCTGCGGGCGTAAAGAGGCGTCGAGTTAGTCATGTCCACAGTGGCGTCGAGGTAGTGGTGAGCCGGGAAGAAGACGGTATTGATGAGGCGTCGCGCCGGGTTTGCCAAGCCCGGGGACACCGGACACGGAGTGAACGGAGGCACATGTCGGTGTTGCCAGCACCAGACATGCGTAGATGGACAAAGACAAAAGTTGATGAAGTGTCGCTCCAAGCTTGCCAGGCCCAGGGACACGTCGTGGACGATGGCACGCATCGGTATTGACATCACCGAACATGCAGAGCCGGGGACCTGCAAAAGATGTACGCTATGTCGGAGGAGTCGGAGGGGTTAGCGGAGGAGGACTCAACAACGGTTGCGACGCCAGTTGGCGTGGGGCCGATGTCGCCGACGATGTTCAGAGTAGACGAAGTGGTCGGGGACGATGACGGCGACGTTGGCGATGAGCTGGTGCTGGACGAAGATGAAGGGGGTGGACGGGCGGCGCGACTTGGGTGAGCGAGTAGCAATGGAGTCAAAGAAGAGCGGCAGCCGGGCCCGGGCAGCTGGGTTAGGAGCACAGCGACGATGCTCGAAGTAGGCGAGGAAGAACCTAATAGCGTGACGAATACCAGCGCCGACAGTGGCGTTCTCGCGCGAAGGAAGGCTACGTGACACGTACCACAGGGAAGTCGACGCACGACGACGGCGTAGTGGACCGCGTGCCGCGGCGCTACGGCCTAAAGCGGCAACGCATCAGCAGCATACTAATCGGGGCGTCGACAAGAAGACCTCGCGTGGCAGCAGGGACCGCGTGATACGCTCGCTACGGCCCGACGGGGCGACACCGCGGCAGCGTGAGGGTCGGTTCAGCATGGGTACAACCTAGAGCGGACGACCTCGAGGCGGCGGTGGACCGCGGGCCGCAAAACTATGACCCAAAGGGGCGACACAGCGGCAGCGCGCGGGTCGGCGCAACCATAGGGACGACCACGGCGGCGGCAGGGATAGCATGCCACGATGATACGGCCCGAAGGGGCGATGCAGCGGCAGCGCGCAAGTCGGTGGAGTGGTGAAGAGAACGACAGGGAGATGGCGCTGTCGCCTGACGAGGCGACGCAACGACAACCCGATGCTCGATCGATGGAGGGGCGCGCTGTTATCGAGAGTTGTCTTCACTGGACCTTCGGAGGGGCACGCAGCTGACGGGCCAGATCAGTCGCATGATGCAAATGTGGCGGATCACAGGAGGGCGGGTGATCAATTGGGTCACGCGCGAGGTCGGGGACGCTGGTCGATGGAGGCGGGGTGGTGGTGGAGTCCGAGCTGAAGCCGGCGATGACGGCCGGTGGGAACGGCGTTCAAAACGAGCGGTCAATGCGGCATGGACGCCCAATCGGCCAGGCCCGAACTGCGAATGCAGCGCCATACAGAGATGACCGTCCAAACACGGTGGAGATGGTGGATGATGAAAAAACCCAGTCAGAGTAGGGCGGCAGACGCACGGACGATGGACGTGAGGGCGGCGTGTCACGCAAGGCCGCTGGGTTGAAGTGGAGGCAGGTGGGTCACGCCAATGTCGGAGTAAAGACGCGCTGGGTCGACGGCGACGATGCGCATCACAAATAGATCGTAGATCGAAAAAAAAGAGAAGCACAGATCAAGACGACCAGTGGGAGAGAGAAACCCTGATCAAAAGATCGAAAAAAAACTCTTGAGGGCAGCCGGTCAATAAGACCAGCGGACGAACCCTATGTACGGGCGGCGCGGCCCCCGGCAGCGATCATGGAGACGGACCGCCCCGGGGGTGGCGTAGAGCGGAAGCGGCGGTGACGACTAGGGTTTAACGGTTAGGTTGATACCATGTCAGAAGGAATAGAGATGGAGGATTGGTATAATGCGTTGGATGTATTATTGAGCCTCGAGGGCTAGTATATATTGAGTAAGACTTTGAGGGCAAGACGCCTCCTATAGATATAGATAGATGAAAATAATTCCTATATAATCCCGAACAATCTCTAAATACCAAATATATTTCTAACCGCCCTCTTAGTATTTTGTGCCAAACTTGGACCATAGATTTAACTAAAAAAAATGCATGTCACCAAAACTTATATCGTCGAATTTGTATTTAAACATAGTTTCCGGTGATATTATTTTTGTTTACATGCATTAACATTTTGTTAGTTAAATCTAACGTCAAAATTTAACACAAAATGTGAGGGGACTAATAAAATAGGACGAAGGTAATACTGGCATGGAAAAGGCTGTAACCAGTATTTCCTGGGGTATTTTCTCCGTTCGAAAGTACTTAATGCTCTGATAGATGTATCTACTAGCACCAAAAAACGTCTAGATATTTCTGCTTGGGTGTCATCTAATTCCGGATGGAAGGAGTAGTATTTAATGAATCTGAACCGACAATGAGCGAGAAACTGAAAGGTTGACACAGTATCAATAATTCAGTTGCAAGCATTTGATTAAAAAAAGAGCAGCCCGATGCATATAGCTCCCGTTTGCACAGTGTCCGAGGAAAGGCTCAACCAGTTTGGGTCTATAGTACGTAGCATTTTTCTTGTAAGTGCCTGTTTCCAGGACTTCAACACATGAGGCTGGTCACAATGGGGAGGAACTTAGGAGTAACATCACACACTCTAATACAACTTTGCTCATGTGACACGTATTTAGTGAAGAGAGAGGTGCTTGTGGTAACTAGCTAAGTTACCGGAACATCACACACTCCAAGAAACAATGAGTCTATAACCTAATAAATACATCGTTGCATGACACTACATAGATGTTCCTACTCACTATGATGGTAGTAACATAGTCTAGGGAAGTGTGAAGTTACTAGCTTATGTTTTTGCCCATTGTGACCAGCCTGACCTCATAGTTATAAGACAACAACTTTACCACTGCTCCAGGGCTCCCTTTCTTACAAGCACTTGATTCCTTGATAAAATCCGTTTGACTGAAACCAATGGACACATGCAAATGGTTAAGCTAAAAATAATTTTCCAAGAACCATGAGCAAGCAGAATACTTTGGAACTGGTACTCCCTCCATTTAGGTGAGTAAGTCATCTTAGGTTGTGCACCGTGATCAAGGAGGAGGAGAAAACGAGAGAACTTAATGTTCATTTGCTAATTAATAGCATTGCATGCAATGAACTAACCACTGCATGTCGTGTTTGGTAGTCTCAAGTCATTAAAAGCATGCACACCCCACATCTCTTATTGGTTGATATGTCAAGAAACAAGAAACGAGGTAAAATTTAATGCACCGCGCCTAAGTGTTTTGGGATTATTTGGTTTTCGTAAGATAACTTATACACCTAGACGGAGGGAGTACAACAAGTCTGAATGCTCCAGACAACCAATTAAAAAAGCAGCACGTGAAAGGAGGGGAGAACAATACAACCCATGTGTAAAGACTAAACGGAGTTACTATAAAAAATCATTGTGTGCACTGTGCTCTTCAAAAAGTAAGGGAGAAGTACATCACAGAGTGCAAGATTATAAACTGAAGATCTGAATGAATTTCCATGAAAGTTGTGCTCTTCAGAAAGTTTGCAGGATTATAAACTGAAGTTTTGCGCAGCGCAAAAAAAAAAACTGAAGTTTTGCTGGAATCTCCGTCATGCAACAAAGTTTGATCTTGGAGGACTTCAATCCGAAGTCCAGAGCCTGTACTAACCAAGCAAAAATCTTGCAGTTAAGTGGCAGACCAACACTCCCAAATGAAGGGGGCAGCAGCAGCAGGGAAACGAACAAACATTGCCTTCCAAATTTCAGACCTTCTCGACACTCTGCTTTTGCAAGGTGCTCAGGCACTTCGGTGCAAAAGCCATGCATCACCCCGCTTGGGTGCAAAAGGGGATTTTCAATCGCTCAACATGGGATGTGGGGTTAAACTCTGCGAGGCCAGGAAATGAAACATGAACTGTTCGATCTGAATCTCCATCACCACGTACGGCCGGCCCTGATGCCCACAAACTCGATCCCTGAAGGAAAAGATGAGACACCAAACCATCATTTTTACACATAATGTACTCTGCTCTGTCTGTCTTACAGGACATCGCATAGGAATTTTTCATGATTGTGAATTCGTAACCAATGTATTGCAATTTATATACAGCATCTTTGAGCCACGATGGGTTCGTGCAGAGATGAACGAGAAATTACAGTGAAGAATATTACTCTTTGTCGGGAAAGAAAAGGTGAAGAATATTAGAAAGGTTAAAAAAGATACTTTGTACCAAGCAGTAGCTACTAGTTTATCAGGGAAATTCAGTGCACCAAACATTCAAAAGAACTGTACAGGCACTTGATTATCAGAGAAGCCCAATCGACTGAAACCGATCAACGCATAAGTTTGTTTCTGCAGACGGTATGAGAAAATAATTCCATCCAAGCACCATGAACAAGCAGAAAATTTCAGACATACTCCCTCCGTCCCAAAATATAAGAACGTTTTTAGCATTAGTATAGTGTCAGTATAGTGTCAAAAACGTTCTTACATTCTGGGACAGAGGGAGTAAGTAGTATCAGAAGTCTGAATGCTCCAGTGTCCAGGCAGTACATGAGGGGGCAACCAAATGAAGTTTTAAAATTTATCATGTGCATCGCGCTCTTCAGAACGTAAGGGAGTGGTACATCACAGAGTACAAGATATTTTTTTGCGATAGCACAGAGTACAAGATTACAAACTAAAGTTTTGCAAGAATTTCACGATTGATTTAGTGCAGCTGACAAACCCATTGTGCAACAACAAAGAAACTAGTTAACTCATCGTGATCGCAGAAATAAGTTCAGAGTATTCAGCAAAAGACATCCATGATTACAGTTCAGAAGAGTAGTAAAATCTTACATGTATCGGGATAATTTAACAACACAAAATTCTTGCATGTACCACAATAATTACGTCATAAATGTATCAGAAGAACTAAACTTCTTCATCTTTGTTGAGAGGTATATAAACAAGGCACTGAGATGCTGCTTAAGATCTTCCTCGCCCAGGTTAACAGTCCAGAGCTCTCATTATATGGGTTGCAGCACACACACTGGCTCCTTCAGAACAATAATGCTTATTCTGCAGTTGTGTTCTTTGCAAACCTTGCCCACTTCACAACCACAAGTACATAGACTTGATCGTACGCCTCGT
Source organism: Triticum dicoccoides (assembly GCF_002162155.2). Taxonomy (NCBI): domain Eukaryota; kingdom Viridiplantae; phylum Streptophyta; class Magnoliopsida; order Poales; family Poaceae; genus Triticum; species Triticum dicoccoides. The sequence goes on from NC_041381.1 coordinate 653,486,414, forward strand.
CAAAGAACCGGAAGAAAGCAATTCTCCATGTCCTCTTGAACAACAGTGCACAAAACACTATCCAGAGCCCCGCCACAAGTCCCAGCACAAGACCAAAATGAAAGGTCAGTGGATCAAACTCTTGCTTGCTGCTTCCGAGATCACCATGGATAGAAGTACCATTTGCTGAACAATTGCTATGGAGAGGAGGCCCACAAAGTCCACTGTTGCCGATGTACATAATATATGGGTTGTCCGAATTGAGGGTGTCAAGTTGGCGGCCAGAGGGTATCCTTCCGGATAAATTGTTGTAGGATAGGTTCAAGGCTTCCAAAGATGTTAGACTTGACAAGCTTAATGGGATTCCACCGGAGAGCTTGTTCCCAGAGAGGTCAAGAGATACCAATGACTGCATGGCCCCAATCATGTTTGGAATTTGTCCACTCAATTTGTTCGATGATAAATTCAGATTCATCAGTGCAGCAAGGGAAGTGATGTCTGTAGGGATTTCACCTGTCAAGGAGTTACCTGATAAATCAATGCTCACAAAATATACAAGTGTTGTACCATATAGAAGTTGTTGTCCTTTTATAACTACTGACAATATTTCTCTGAGGTGACCAGCCCCTATATCGATCGGGCCGTCAACCTTTGTGGCTCCAATATACCCATCTTCCATATCCATGAATTCCTTTTGTACTTTTGTCATAATTGTTAGGTTCAATAGGTACCAAGGTATTACACCTGAGAAATTGTTGCATGATAGATCCAAGTATTGAAGGGACCTAGGTCTTGTTATGTCAGCTGGAATATTATCAGAAAACGCATTGTGACCCAGAAGCACAAAACGTAATCTCCCCAGATCTCCTATCCATGTAGGCAAGCTTCCAGACAACTTGTTCCATGCAAGATCCAAGAACTCCAAAGTTGTGTTATTCTGCAAAAATGTTGGTGAAAGTGCAACTACCCCTAGGTGGTTTTGGTAATTTCTAACAACAATAGCTCATTGAGCTAACATCATTCCAACATGAACATTTCAGGAAAAGCTCAATGAATGGCATGCCATGGATAAGGAGAGTGGATCCCTCAAAATACTAAGGATAAAAGGATTGGCTCAAGCTCAAAAGCTCAAGACTCTACATTTTATAGTTTAATGATCCAAGATCACATTGAGTCTATAAAAAAAGCCAATACTATCAAGGAGGGATGAGGTGTTGTTTAATGAGTTTCTTGCTCCACAGTGCTTAGTGATATGCTCCAAAAACCCTCAACTACTTTCTCATATCCACATATGACCCAAACCAAAAGTCAAACTCGGCCCACCGATTCTTTCTACCCGACGCCACCGAGTTCAGATGTCATAACCACTGCCACAAACCCTAGGCAAATCGATCTCACCGATAGGGATCTCAGTCTCACCGAGATAGGATTGTAATCTCTCTGTTTCCCTTCGTAACGTTTCGGTCTCACCGAGATGAGCGATCGGTCCCACCGAGATTGCAATGTAAACTCTCTGTTTCCTTTTCGTAACATTTCAGTCTCACTGAAATGAGCGAACCGGTCCCACCGAGTTTACCTGACCAACTCTCTGGTTAGCTTATTACCAAAATCGGTCTCACCGAGTTTGTGTATTCGGTCTCACCGAGATTACGTTATGCCCTAACCCTAACCATATCGGTCCTACCGAGTTGCATGTCGGTCCCACCAAAAATCCTAACGGTCACTAGGTTTACTAAATCGGTCTGACCGAGTTTGTTGATTCGGTCCCACCGAGATTGGTAAATTGTGTGTAACAGTTAGATTTTGTGTGGAGGCTATATATACCCCTGCTACCTCTTGAGCACTGCGTTGGATTTCCCCGAAGAGGAGAGGGTGATGCAGTAAAGTAGCGTAAGTATTTCCCTCGGTTTTTGAGAACCAAGGTATCAATCCAGTAGGAGATCACGCACAAGTCCCTTGTACCTGCACAAAACAATAGCTACTCGCAACCTACGCGATTAGGGGTTGTCAATCCCTTCACGGTCACATACGAGGGTGAGATCTGATAGAGATGATAAATAATATTTTTGGTATTTTTGATATAGAGATGCAAAGTAAAAAGTAAAAGGCAAAGTAAAAACAAAGCAAGTATTAAAGTAATGGAGATTGATATGATGAGAATAGACCCGGGGGCCATAGGTCTCACTAGTGGCTTCTCTCAAGAGCATAAGTATTCTACGATGGGTGAACAAATTACTGTTGAGCAATTGATAGAATTGAGCATAGTTATGAGTATATCTAGGTATGATCATGTATATAGTCATCACGTCCGAGACAAGTAAACCGAAATGATTCTGAATCTACTACTATTACTCCACTCATCGACCGCTATCCAGCATGCATCTAGAGTATTAAGTTAAAAATAGAGTAACGCCTTAAGCAAGATGACATGATGTAGAGGGATAACTTCATGCAATATGATAAAAACCCCATCTTGTTATACTCGATGGCAACAATACAATATGTGCCTTGCTGCCCCTTCTGTCACTGGGAAAGGACACTACAAGATTAAACCCAAAGCTAAGCACTTCTCCCATTGCAAGAACTACCAATCTAGTTGGCCAAACGAAATGGATAATTCGAAGAGACTTGCAAAGATAACTCAATCATACATAAAAGAATTCAAAGAAGATTCAAATATTATTCATAGATAAGCTGGATCATAAACCCACAATTCATCGGTCTCAACAAACACACCGCAAAAAGAAGATTACATCGAATAGATCTCCACAAGAGAGGGGGAGAACATTGTATTGAGATCCAAAAAGAGAGAAGAAGCCTTCTAGCTACTAACTATGGACCCGTAGGTCTGAGGTAAACTACTCACACTTCATCGGAGAGGCTATGGTGTTGATGTAGAAGCCCTCCATGGTGGATGCCCCCTCCGGCGGAGCTCCGGAACAGGCCCCAAGATGGGATCTCGTGGATATAGAAAGTTACAGCGGTGGAATTAGGTTTTTGGCTCTCCCTTTGATCTGTCGGGGGTACATAGGTATATATAGGAGGAAGGAGTACGTCGGTGGAGCAACAGGGGGGCCACGAGGTAGGGGGCACGCCCGGGGGGGGGGTGGAGGGCGCGCCCCCACCCTCGTGACCGCCTCGGTTGTTCCTTGGAGCAGGTTCCAAGTCTCCTGGATCACGTTCGGTGAGAAAATCACATTCCCGAAGGTTTCATTCCGTTTGGACTCCGTTTGATATTCTGTTTCTTCGAAACACTGAAATAGGCAAAAAACATCAATTCTGGGCTGGGCCTCCAGTTAATAGGTTAGTCCCAAAAATAATATAAAAGTGGAAAATAAAGCCCAATATAGTCCAAAACAGTAGATAAAGTAGCATGGAGCAATCAAAAATTATAGATACGTTGGAGACGTATCAAGCATCCCCAAGCTTAATTCCTGCTCGTCCTTGAGCAGGTAAATGATAAAAAAGAATTTTTGATGCGGAGTGATACTTTGGCATAATTTTAATGTAATCTTCTTAATTGTAGTATGAATATTCAAATCCAAAACATTCAAGACAAAAGTTCATATTGACATAAAAGTAATAATACTTCAAGCATACTAATCAAAGCAATCATGTCTTCTCAAAATAGCATGGCTAAAGAAAGTTATCCCTACAAAATCATATAGTCTGGTTGTTGCTCTATCTTCATCACACAAAGTATTTAATCATGCACAACCCCGATGACAAGCCAAGCAATTGTTTCATACTTTAGTAATCTCAAACTCTTTCAACTTTCACGCAATACATGAGCGTGATCCATGGACATATCACTATATGTGGAATAGAATGGTGGTTGTGGAGAAGACAAAAAGGAGAAGATAGTCTCACATCAACTAGGCATATCAACGGGCTATGGAGATGCCCATTAATAGATATCAAGGTGAGTGAGTAGGGATTGCCATGCAACGGATGCACTAGAGCTATAAATATATGAAAGCTCAACAAAAGAAACTAAGTGGGTGTGCATCCAACTTGCTTGCTCACGAAGACCTAGGGCACTTTTGAGGAAGCCCATCATTGGAATATACAAGCCAAGTTCTATAATGAAAAATTCCCACTAGTATATGAAAGTGACAACATATGAGACTCTCTATCATGAAGATCATGGTGCAACTTTGAAGCACAAGTGTGGTAAAAGGATAGTAGCATTGTCCCTTCTCTCTTTTTCTCTCATTTTTTTATTTGGGCCTTTTTTTATGGCCTCTTTTTTTTTCCGTCCGGAGTCTCATCCCGACTTATGGGGGAATCATAGTCTCCATCATCCTTTCCTCACTGGGACAATGCTCTAATAATGATGATCATCACACTTTTATTTTTCTTACAATTCAAAAATTACAACTCGATATTTAGAACAAAATATGACTCTATATGAATGCCTCCAGCGGTGTACCGGGATATGCAATGAATCAAGAGCGACATGTATGAAAGTTATGAAGGTGGCCTTGCCACAAATACAATGTCAACTACATGTTTATGCAAAAAGCAATATGACAAAAGTAATGTGTGTCATATGAACGGAACGGTGGAAAGTTGCATGGCAATATATCTCGGAATGGCTATGGTGATGCCATAATAGGTAGGTATGGTGGCTGTTTTGAGGAAGGTATATGGTGGGTGTATGATACTGGCGAAAAGTGTGTGGTATTAGAGAGGCTAGCAATGGTGGAAAGGTGAAAGGGTGCGTATAATCCATGGACTCAACATTAATCAAAATAACTCATGCACTTGTTGCAAAAATTTAGAAGTCATCAGAAAACCAAAGCACTACGCGCATTCTCCTAGGGGGATAGATTGGTAGGAAAAGACCATCGCTCGTCCCCGACCGCCACTCATAAGGAAGACAATCAATAAATAAAATTGTGCTCCAACTTCATCACAAAGCGGTTTACCATACGTGCATGCTACGGGAATCACAAACTTCAACACAAGCATTCTTTAAATTCATAATCACCCAACTAGCATTACTTTGATATTATCACCTCCATATCTCAAAACAATTATCAAGCATCAAACTTATCTTAGTATTCAATGTACTCAAAAGAAAGTTTCACATATCCTGAATACCAAGTATATTAATATTAAGCAAATTACCATGCTATTAACGACTCTCAAAATAATCTAAGTGAAGCATGAGAGATCAATAGTTTCTTTAAAACAAATCCACCACCATGCTCTTAAAAGATCTAAGTGAAGTCCTAGAGCAAAAATTATCACACTCAAAAGGTATAAGTGAAGCACTATGAGCAAAACTATCAAACTCAAAAGATATAAGCGAAGCATATAGAGTATTCTAGCAAATTCCATTTTGTGTATGGCTCTCTCAAAAGGTGTGTACAGCAAGGATGATTATGGTAAACTAACAATCAAAGACACAAATAATACAAGACGCTCCAAGCAAAACACATAACATGTGGTGAATAAAAATATAGCTCCAAGTAAATTACCTATGGAAGTAGACGAAAGAGGGGATGCCTTCCGGGGCATCCCCAAGCTTTGACTTTTTGGTGTCCTTGGATTATCTTGGGGGTGCCATGGGCATCCCCAAGCTTAGGCTCTTGCCACTCCTTATTCCATAATCCATCAAAAGAATTCACCCAAAACTTGAAAACTTCACAACACAAAACTCAATAGAAATCTCGTGAGCTCCGTTAGTGAAAGAAAACAAAAAACTACTTTAAGGTACTGTAATGAACTCATTGTTTATTTATATTGGTGTTAAACATACTGTATTCCAACTTCTCTATGGAATATAAACTATTTTACTAGCCATAGATTCATCAAAATAAGCAAACAACACACGCAAAACAGAATCTGTCAAAAGCAGGACAGTCTGTAGTTTTTTCTAACTAACGCAAACTTCTGGAACTCTAAAAATTCTACCAAAATATGAAGTACTGGAAAATTTGTCTATTGATCATAAGCAAAAAGAATCAATGCAAAAGCACGTTTCTGTGATTTATTGAATTTTTTCTTGTGAGCACAAAGTTTCTGTTTTTCAGCAGAATCAAATCAACTATCATCGTAGGTTACCCTATAGGTTCTACTTGGCACAAACACTAATTAAAACATAAAACCACATCTAACCAGAGGCTATATGGATTATTTATTCCTAAACAGAGTCAAAAACAAAAAACAAAAAATAAAATTGGGTTGCCTCCCAACAAGCGCTATCGTTTAACGCCCCTAGCTAGGCATAAAAGCAATGATAGATCTAGGTATTGCCATCTTTGGTAGTCGGAGAGGATGATCTCCTCTCTATGGCATTCATTCTTCTATTTAAGGTAAGCACATGGCCATTGATGGAAGAGATAAGATTAAGCACGTTACGGAAGTTTGTCTCTACACTAGACTTCATCTCTTTAATAATTTCATTTTGATAAAAGCACAAGAGAGTAGAAGATTCAACCTTATCATTCATAGGGTGCCCAAATATTGTTTTCATTTTTTCATAAGTATCTATAGCGTCCCTTTCAAGAAAACTTCCTTCAAAAATAGAATCTAAAACTTGTTTTAAAGAAGCGGGCAAGCCAATATAAAAACTTTTTAAGTAATCTTCAATTTGATATTGAGGCACATAGCTAGCACGAATCCTTAATAACCTATCCCAAGCATATTTTAAGGACTCATCAAGTAAATAGTGAAAAATTCTGGAGTCATCCTCATCAAAATTATTCAAGCTCTCATTGAAGACCCCGGTGGGTCTTATAGTGTCATTATTCATGAGCTTAGAGAGGATAGATGGGTTGTCCAAGGCACTAGAGCTCGGGAGAAAACCCTTAGTTCTTTTTGACTCGGCCATGGCAAAGGGAAGGCAAACGGAAAGGAGAGGAGGAGATTGGGAAAGAGAGGGCGAATAAAACGGCAAGGGTGAAGTGGGGGAGAGGAAAACGAGAGGCAAATAATGTAATGCGAGAGATAGGGATTGTGATGGGTACTTGGTATGGTTGACTTTTGCGCAAACTCCCGGCAACGGCGCCAGAAATTCTTCTTGCTACCTCTTGAGCACTGCGTTGGATTTCCCCGAAGAGGAGAGGATGATGCAGTAAAGTAGCGTAAGTATTTCCCTCAGTTTTTGAGAACCAAGGTATCAATCTAGTAGGAGATCACGCACAAGTCCCTCGTACCTGCACAAAACGATAGCTACTCGCAACCAACGTGATCAGGGGTTCTCAATCCCTTCACGGTCACTTACGAGGGTGAGATCTGATAGAGATGATAAATAATATTTTTGGTATTTTTGATATAGAGATGCAAAGTGAAAAGTAAAAGGCAAAGTAAAAACAAAGCAAGTATTAAAGTAATGGAGATTGATATGATGAGAATAGACCCGGGGGCCATAGGTCTCACTAGTGGCTTCTCTCAAGAACATAAGTATTGTATGATGGGTGAACAAATTACTGTTGAGCAATTGATAGAATTGAGCATAGTTATGAGTATATCTAGGTATGATCATGTATATAGGCATCATGTCCGAGACAAGTAAACCAAAATAATTCTACATCTACTACTATTAGTCCACTCATTGACCGCTATCCAGCATGCATCTAGAGTATTAAGTTAAAAACAGAGTAACGCCCTAAGCAAGATGACATGATGTAGAGGGATAACTTCATGCAATATGATAAAAACCCCATCTTGTTATCCTCGATGGTAACAATACAATACGTGCCTTGCTGCCTCTTCTATCACTGGGAAAGGACACTACAAGATTGAACCCAAAGCTAAGCACTTCTCCCATTGCAAGAACTACCAATCTAGTTGGCCAAACGAAACGGATAATTCGAAGAGACTTGCAAAGATAACTCAATCATACATAAAAGAATTCAGAGAAGATTCAAATATTATTCATAGATAAGCTGGATCATAAACCCACAATTCATCGGTCCCAACAAACACACCGCAAAAAGAAGATTATATCGAATAGATCTCCACAAGAGAGGGGGAGAACATTGTATTGAGATCCAATAAGAGAGAAGAAGCCTTCTAGCTACTAACTATGGACCCGTAGGTCTGAGGTAAACTACTCACACTTCATCGGAGAGGCTATGGTGTTGATGTAGAAGCCCTCCGTGGTGGATGCCCCCTCCGGCGAAGCTCCAGAACAGGCCCCAAGATGGGATCTCGTGGATACAGAAAGTTACGGCGGTGGAATTAGGTTTTTGGCTCTACCTTTGATCTGTTGAGGGTACATAGGTATATATAGGAGGAAGAAGTACGTCGGTGGAGCAACAGGGGGGCCACGAGGTAGGGGGGCGCGCCCGGGGGGGGGGGGGAGGGCACACCCCCACCCTTGTGACCACCTCGGTTGTTCCTTGGAGCAGGGTCCAAGTCTCCTGGATCACGTTCGATGAGAAAATCACATTCCCGAAGGTTTCATTCCGTTTGGACTCCGTTTGATATTCTGTTTCTTCGAAACATTGAAATTGGCAAAAAACAGCAATTCTGAGATGGGCCTCCGGTTAATAGGTTAGTCCCAAAAATAATATAGAAGTGGAAAATAGAGCCCAATATAGTCCAAAACAGTAGATAAAGTAGCATGGAGCAATCAAAAATTATAGATACGTTGGATACGTATCAACCCCTCCACCTCCTCTTCATTCGTGGAGAGAGCCATCAGAACAAACCTACACTTCCAACTTACCGTTTCTGAGAGAGAACCACCTACTCATGTGTTGAGGCCAAGATATTCCATTCCTACCATATGAATCTTGATATCTATTCTTCCCCAAGTTGCTTTCCACTCAAATCTTCTTCCCACCAAATCCAAATCCTGTGAGAGAGTTGAGTGTTGGGGAGACTATCATTTGAAGCACAAGAGCAAGGAGTTCATCATCAACACACCATTTGTTACTTCTTGGAGAGTGGTGTCTCCTAGATTGGCTAGGTGTCACTTGGGAGCCTCCGACAAGATTGTGGAGTTGAACCAAGGAGTTTGTAAGGGCAAGGAGATCGCCTACTTCGTGAAGATCTACCGCTAGTGAGGCAAGTCCTTCGTGGGCGACGGCCATGGTGGGATAGACAAGGTTGCTTCTTTGTGGACCCTTTGTGGGTGGAGCCCTCCGTGGACTCGCGCAGCCGTTACCCTTCATGGGTTGAAGTCTCCATCAACGTGGATGTACGATAGCACCACATATCAGAACCACGTCAAAAACATCCGTGTCTCCAATTGCGTTTGAATCCTCCAATCCCTTCCCTTTACATTCTTGCAAGTTGCATGCTTTACTTTCCGCTGCTCATATACTCTTTGCATGCTTGCTTGAATTGTGTGAAGATTGCTTGACTTGTGCTAAGATAGCTAAAATCTGCCAAAGACTAAAATTGGGAAAAGGATAAGTTTTTAATGGTCAAGTAGTCTAATCACCCCCCTCTAGACATACTTCTGATCCTACAAGTGGTATCAGAGCTTTGGTCTCCATTTGCTTTGATTTCCATAGCTTTTGGGGGTCATAGCCTTGGTTTCAGAACCTAGGAGAGTATGGCATCTAGCGAGGGAAATTATCACAGTAGAGGTCCTTACTTTGATTGTACGAATTTTGCTACTTGGAAGCATAAGATGAAAATGCATATTCTCGGACATAACCCCGCCATTTGGGCTATTGTGTGTATTGGCTTGCAAGGTGAATTCTTTGATGGGAGAGAATCGTGTTGGGGAACGTTGCATAAAATAAAAAATTTCCTACGTTCACCAAGATCAATCTATGAGTTCATCTAGCAACGAGAGAGAGAGATGCATCTGCATACCCTTGTAGATCGTGTGCGAAAGCGTTCAAGAGAACGGGGTTGAGGGAGTCGTTCTCATCGTGATCCAAATCACCAGAGATCCTAGCGCCGAACAGACGGCACCTCCACGTTCAACACATGTACGGTCAGCGTGACGTCTCCTCCTTCTTGATCCAGCAAGGGGGAAGGAGAGGTTGATGAAGATCCAGCAGCACGACGGCGTGGTGGTGGATGCAGCAGGGTTGCGGCAGGGCTTCGCCAAGCAACTACGAGAGGAGGAGGTGTAGCAGGGGAGAGGGAGGCGCCAAGACTTCAGGGTGCGGCTGCCCTCCCTCCCCCCTTTATATAGGCCCCCTGGGGGGTGGGGCGCCGACCTTGGAGATGAGATCTCCCAAGGGGGGCGGTGGCCAGGGGGGTGGAGTGCCCCCCAAGGCAAGTGGAGGCGCACCCCACTCTAGGGTTTCCAACCCTAGGCGCAGGGGGGCCAAGGGGGGCGCACCAGACCACTAGGGGCTGGTTCCCCTCCCACTTCAGCCCACGGGGCCCTCCGGGATAGGTGGCCCCACCCGGTGGACCCCTGGGACCCTTCCGGTGGTCCCGGTACAATACCGGTGACCCCCGAAACTCTCCCGAAGGCCAAAACTGCACTTCCTATATATAATTCTTTACCTCCGGACTATTCCGGAACTCCTCGTGACGTCCGGGATCTCATCCGGGACTCTGAACAACTTTCGGTTTGCTGCATACTCATATTCATACAACCCTAGTGTCACCGAACCTTAAGTGTGTAGACCCTACGGGTTCGGGAGACATGCAGACATGACCGAGACGGCTCTCCGGTCAATAACCAACAGCGGGATCTGGATAGCCATGTTGGCTCCCACATACTCCTCGATGATCTCATCGGATGAACCACGATGTCGAGGATTTTAGCAACCCCGTATACAATTCCCTTTGTCAATCGGTACGTTACTTGCCCGAGATTCGATCGTCGGTATCCCAATACCTCATTCAATCTCGTTACCGGCAAGTCACTTTACTCGTACGTAATGCATGATCCCGTGACTAGAGACTTGGTCACTTTGAGCTCATTATGATGATGCATTACCGAGTGGGCCCAGAGATACCTCTCCGTCTTACGGAGTGACAAATCCCAGTCTCGATCCGTGTCAACCCAACAGACACTTTCGGAGATATCTATAGTGCACCTTTATAGTCACCCAGTTACGTTGTGACATTTGGTACACCCAAAGCACTTTTACGGTATCCGGGAGTTACACGATCTCATGGTCTAAGGAAAAGATACTTGACATTGGAAAAATCTCTAGCAAACGAACTACACGATCTTTGTGCTATGCTTAGGATTGGGTCTTGTCCATCACATCATTCTCCTAATGATGTGATCCCGTTATCAATGACATCCAATGTCCATAGTCAGGAAACCATGACTATCTGTTGATCAACGAGCTAGTCAACTAGAGGCTCACTAGGGACATGTTGTGGTCTAAGTATTCACACATGTATTACGATTTTCGAATAATACAATTGTAGCATGAACAAAAGACAATTATCATGAACAAGGAAATATAATAATAATCCTTTTATTATTGCCTCTAGGGCATATTTCCAACAGTCTCCCACTTGCACTAGAGTCAATAATCTAGTTACATTGTGATGAATCGAACACCCATAGAGTTCTGGTGTTGATCATGTTTTACTCGCGGAAGAGGTTTAGTCAATGGATCTGCGACATTCAGATCCATATGTACTTTCCAAATATCTATGTCTCCATCTTGAACATTTTCACGGATGGAGTTGAAACGACGCTTGATGTGCCTGGTCTTCTTGTGAAACCTGGGCTCCTTGGCAAGGGCAATAGCTCCAGTGTTGTCACAGAAGAGAGTGATTGGCCCCGACGCATTGGGTATGACTCCTAGGTCGGTGATGAACTCATTCATCCATATTGCTTCATGCGCTGCCTCCGAGGCTGCCATGTACTCCGCTTCACATGTAGATCCTGCCACGATGCTCTGCTTGCAACTGCACCAGCTTACTGCTCCACGATTCAAAATATACACGTATCCGGTTTGTGACTTAGAGTCTTCCAGATCTGTGTCGAAGCTAGCATCGATGTAACCCTTTACGACGAGCTCTTCGTCACCTCCATAAACGAGAAACATGTGCTTTGTCCTTTTCAGGTACTTAAGGATATTCTTGACCGCTGTCCAGTGTTCCTTGCCGGGATTACTTTGGTACCTTCCTACCAAACTTACGGCAAGGTTTACATCAGGTCTGGTACACAGCATGGCATACATAATAGATCCTATGGCTGAGGCATAGGGGATGACACTCATCTCTTCTTTATCTTTTGCCGTGGTCGGGCATTGAGCCGAGCTCAAGCTCACACCTTGCAATACAGGCAAGAACCCTTTCTTGGACTGATCCATTTTGAACTTCTTTAAAATCTTATCAAGGTATGTGCTTTGTGAAAGACCTATGAGGCGTCTCGATCTATCCCTATAGATCTTGATGCCTAATATGTAAGCAGCTTCTCCAAGGTCCTTCATTGAAAAACACTTATTCAAGTAGGCCTTAATGTTGTCCAAAAGTTCTATATCATTTCCCATCAAAAGTATGTCATCTACATATAATATGAGAAATACTACAGAGCTCCCACTCACTTTCTTGTAAACACAGGCTTCTCCATAAGTCTGCATAAACCCAAACGCTTTGATCATCTCATCAAAGCGAATGTTCCAACTCCGAGATGTTTGCACCAGCCCATAAATGGATCGCTGGAGCTTGCATACCTTGTTAGCATTCCTAGGATCGACAAAACCCTCCGGCTGCATCATATACAGTTCTTCCTTAAGATAGCCGTTAAGGAATGCCGTTTTGACGTCCATCTGCTATATCTCATAATCATAGTATGCGGCAATTGCTAACATGATTCGGATGGACTTCAGCTTTGCTACGGGAGAGAAAGTCTCATCATAGTTAACCCCTTGAACTTGCCGATAACCCTTAGCGACAAGTCGAGCTTTATAGATGGTAATATTACCATCCGCGTTCGTCTTCTTCTTAAAGATCCATTTGTTTTCTATCGCTCGCCGATCATCGGGCAAGTCTGTCAAAGTCCATACTTTGTTTTCATACATGGATTCTATCTCGAATTGCATGGCTTTAAGCCATTTGTTGGAATCTAGGCCCGCCATCGCTTCTTCATAGTTCGAAGGTTCACCGTTGTCTAACAACATGATTTCCAGGACAGGGTTACCATACCACTCTGGTGTGGAACGTGTCCGTGTGGACCTACGAAGTTCAGTAGCAACTTGATCCGAAGTACCTTGATCATCGTCATTAATTTCCTCTCCAGTCGGTGTAGGCACCATAGGAACGTTTTCCTATGCTGCACTACTTACCGGTTCAATAGGTAGTACTTCATCGAGTTCTATTTTCCTCCCACTTACTCCTTTCGAGAGAAACTCTTTTTCCAGAAAGGATCCATTCTTGGAAACAAAGATCTTGCCTTCGGATCTAAGGTAGAAGGTATACCCAATGGTTTCCTTAGGGTATCCTATGAAGACGCATTTTTCTGACTTGGGTTCGAGCTTTTCAGGTTGAAGTTTCTTGACATAAGCATCGCATCCCCAAACTTTTAGAAACGACAACTTAGGTTTCTTTCCAAACCATAATTCATACGGTGTCGTCTCAACAGATTTAGACGGAGCCCTATTTAAAGTGAATGTAGCTGTCTCTAGAGCGTATCCCCAAAATGATAGCGGTAAATCGGTAAGAGACATCATAGATCGCACCATATCCAATAGAGCGCGATTACGATGTTCGGACACACCGTTACGCTGAGGTGTTCCAGGCGGCATGAGTTGTGAAACGATTCCACATTTTCTTAAGTGTGTACCAAATTCGTGACTTAAATATTCTCCTCCACGATCTGATCGTAAGAACTTTATTTTTCGATCACGTTGATTCTCTACTTCATTCTGAAATTCCTTGAACTTTTCAAAGGTCTCAGACTTGTGTTTCATCAAGTAGACATACCCATATCTACTTAAGTCATCAGTGAGAGTGAGAACATAACGATATCCTCCGCGAGCCTCAACGCTCATTGGACCACACACATCAGTATGTATGATTTCCAATAAGTTGGTTGCTCGCTCCATTGTTTCGGAGAACGGAGTCTTGGTCATTTTGCCCATGAGGCATGGTTCGCATGTGTCAAATGATTCATAATCGAGAGACTCTAAAAGTCCATCAGCATGGAGCTTCTTCATGCGCTTGACACCAATGTGACCAAGGCGGCAGTGCCACAAGTATGTGGGACTATCGTTATCAACTTTACATCTTTTGGTATGCACACTATGAATATGTGTGACATTACGTTCGAGATTCATTAAGAATAAACCATTGACCATCGGGGCATGACCATAAAACATATCTCTCATATAAATAGAACAACCATTATTCTCGGATTTAAATGAGTAGCCATCTCGCATTAAACGAGATCCAGATACAATGTTCATGCTCAATCTTGGCACTAAATAACAATTATTGAGGTTTAAAACTAATCCCGTAGGTAAATGTAGAGGTAGCGTGCTGACGGCGATCACATCGACCTTGGAACCATTCCCGACGCGCATCGTCACCTCGTCCTTCGCCAGTCTCCGCTTATTCCGCAGCTCCTGCTGTAAGTTACAAATATGAGCAACGGCACCGGTATCAAATACCCAGGAGTTACTACGAGTACAGGTAAGGTACACATCAATTACATGTATATCAAATATACCTTTAGTGTTGCCGGCCTTCTTATCCGCTAAGTATTTGGGGCAGTTCCGCTTCCAGTGACCCTTCCCTTTGCAATAAAAGCACCCAGTCTCAGGCTTGGGTCTATTCTTTGACTTCTTCCTGGCAAGTGGCTTACCGGGTGCGGCAACATCTTTGCCGTCCTTCTTGAAGTTCTTCTTACCCTTGCCCTTCTTGAACTTGGTGGTTTTATTGACCATCAACACTTGATGTTCTTTCTTGATTTCTACCTCTGCTGACTTCAGCATTGAAAATACTTTAGGAATAGTTTTCACCATCCCCTGCATATTGTAGTTCATCACAAAGCTCTTGTAGCTCGGTGGGAGCGACTGAAGGATTCTGTCAATGACCGCTTCGTCCGGGAGGTTAATGTCCAGCTGGGACAGGCGGTTGTGCAACCCACACATTTTGAGTATGTGCTCACTGACAGAACTGTTTTCCTCCATCTTACAACTATAGAACTTGTCGGAGACTTCATATCTCTCGACCCGGGCATGAGCTTGGAAAACCATTTTCAGCTCCTCGAACATCTCCTATGCTCCGTGTTGCTCAAAACGCTTTTGGAGCCCCGGTTCTAAGCTGTAAAGCATGCCGCAGTGAACGAGGGAGTAATCATCAGCACGTGACTACCAAGCGTTCATAACGTCTTGGTTCTCTGGGATGGGTACTTCACCTAGCGGTCCTTCTAGGACATATGCTTTCTTGGCAGCTATGAGGATGATCCTCAGGTTCCGTACCCAGTCCGAATAGTTGCTGCCATCATCTTTCAGCTTGGTTTTCTCTAGGAACGCGTTGAAGTTCATGTTGACATGAGCATTGGCCATTTGATCTACAAGACATATTTTGCAAAGATTTTAGACTAAGTTCATGATAATTAAGTTCATCTAATCAAATTATTTAATGAACTCCCACTCAGATTTGACATCCCTCTAGTCATCTAAGTGTTACATGATCCGAGTCGACTAGGCCATGTCCGTTCATCACGTGAGACGGACTAGTCATCATCGGTGAACATCTCCATGTTGATCGTATCTTCCATACGACTCATGTTCGACATTTCGGTCTCTGTGTTCCGAGGCCATGTCTGTACATGCTAGGCTCGTCAAGTTAACCCTAAGTGTTTTTGCGTGTATAAAACTGTCTTACACCCGTTGTATGTGAACGTAAGGATCTATCACACCCGATCATCACGTGGTGATTCAAAACGACGAGCTTTAGCAACGGCGCACAGTTAGGGGGAACACTTTCTTGAAATTATTATAAGGGATCATCTTATTTACTATCGTCGTTCTAAGTAAACAAGATGCATAAACATAATAAACATCACATGCAATTATATAGTAGTGACATGATATGGCCAATATCATATAGCTCCTTTGATCTCCATCTTCGGGGCTCCATAATCATCTTCGTCACCGGCATGACACCATGATCTCCATCATCATGATCTCCATCATCATGATCTCCATCATCGTTTCTCCACGAAGTTGCTCGCCAACTATTACTTCTACTACCATGGCTAACGGTTTAGCAATAAAGTAAAGTAATTACATGGTGTTAAATCATTGACACGCAGGTCATACAATAATTAAGACAACTCCTATGGCTCCCGCCGGTTGTCATACTCATCGACATGCAAGTCGTGATTCCTATTACAAGAACATGATCTCATACATCACAATATATCATTCATCATTCATCACAACTTTTGGCCATATCACATCACATAGCAATTGCTGCAAAAACATGTTAGACGTCCTCTAATTGTTGTTGCATCTTTTACGTGGCTGCAATTGGGTTCTAGCAAGAACGTTTTCTTACCTACGAATAACCACAACGTGATTTTGTCAACTTCTATTTACCCTTCATAAGGACCCTTTTCATCGAATCTGCTCCAACTAAAGTGGGAGAGACAGACACCCGCTAGCCACCTTATGCAACTAGTGCATGTCAGTCGGTGGAACCTGTCTCACGTAAGCGTACATGTAAGGTTGGTCCGGGCCGCTTCATCCCACAATCCGCTGAAGCAAAATAAGACTAGTAGTGGCAAGCAAGTTGACAAGATCTACGCCCACAACAGATTTGTGTTCTACTCGTGCAATAGAGAACTACGCATAGACCTAGCTCATGATGCCACTGTTGGGGAACGTTGCATAAAATATATATTTTTCTATGTTCACGAAGATCAATCTATGAGTTCATCTAGCAACGAGAGAGAGAGAGATGCATCTACATACCCTTGTAGATCGCGTGCGGAAGCATTCAAGAGAACGGGGTTGAGGGAGTCGTTCTCATCGTGATCCAAATCACTGGAGATCCTAGCACCGAACGGACGACACCTACGCGTTCAACACACGTACGGTCAGCGTGACGTCTCCTCCTTCTTGATCCAGCAAGGGGGAAGGAGAGGTTGATGAAGATCAAGCAGCACGGCGGCGTGGTGGTGGATGCAGCAGGGTTCCGGCAGGGCTTCGCCAAGCAACTACGGGAGGAGGAGGTGTAGCAGGGGAGAGGGAGGCGCCAAGACTTCAGGGTGCGGCTGCCCTCCCCCCTTTATATAGGCCCCCTGGGGAGGGGGCGCCGGCCCTGGAGATGAGATCTCCCAAGGGGGACGGCGGCCAGGGGGGTGGAGTGCCCCCCAAGGCAAGTGGAGGCGCCCCACCACCCTAGGATTTCCAATCCTAGGCGCAGGGGGGCCCAAGGGGGGTGCACCAGCCCACTAGGGGCTGGTTCCCCTCCCACTTCAGCCCACGGGGCCCTCCGGGATAGGTGGCCCCACCCGGTGGACCCCCGGGACCCTTCTGGTGGTCCCGGTACAATACTGGTGACCCCCAAAACTCTCCCGAAGGCCGAAACAGCATTTCCTATATATAATTCTTTACCTTCGGACCATTCCGGAACTCCTCGTGACGTGCGGGATCTCATCCGTGAGTCCGAACAACTTTCGGTTTGCTGCATACTCATATTCATACAACCCTAGCGTCACCGAACCTTAAGTGTGTAGACCCTACGGGTTCGGGAGACATGCAGACATGACCGAGACGGCTCTCCGGTCAATAACCAACAGCGGGATCTGGATACCCATGTTGGCTCCCACATACTCCTCGATGATCTCATCGGATGAACCACGATGTCGAGGATTTTAGCAACCCCGTATACAATTCCCTTTGTCAATCGGTACGTTACTTGCCCGAGATTCGATCGTTGGTATCCCAATACCTCGTTCAATCTCGTTACCGGCAAGTCACTTTACTTGTACCGTAATGCATGATCCCGTGACCAGACACTTGGTTACTTTGAGCTCATTATGATGATGCATTACCGAGTGGGCCCAGAGATACCTCTCCGTCATACGGAGTGACAAATCCCAGTCTCGATCCGTGTCAACCCAACAGACACTTTCGGAGATACCTGTAGTGCACCTTTATAGTCACCCAGTTACGTTGTGACGTTTGGTACACCCAAAGCACTTCTACGGTATCCGGGAGTTACACGATCTCATGGTCTAAGGAAAAGATACTTGACATTGGAAAAAGCTCTAGCAAACAAACTACACAATCTTTGTGCTATGCTTAGGATTGGGTCTTGTCCATCACATTATTCTCCTAATGATGTGATCCCGTTATCAATGACATCCAATGTCCATAGTCAGGAAACCATGATTATCTGTTGATCAACGAGCTAGTCAACTAGAGGCTCACTAGGGACATGTTGTGGTCTAAGTATTCACACGTGTATTACGATTTCCGGATAATACAATTGTAGCATGAACAAAAGACAATTATCATGAACAAGGAAATATAATAATAATCCTTTTATTATTGCCTCTAGGGCATATTTCCAACAAACCGAACTGTGAAGCTAGCGCGGATGAGTTAAATATGCTGCAATACAACGCTCAAGCTTGTGATATCCTCTTCAACGGATTGTGCCCCGAAGAATTCAACAAAATCAGCCGTCTTGAGAATGCAAAGGAAATTTGGGATACTTTGATTGATATACATGAAGGTACCGACTCTGTCAAGGATTCCAAATTGGATGTGCTCCAAAGTCAACTTGACAAGTTCAAAATGAAGGATGGTGAAGGTGTCGCTGAAATGTACTCTAGGCTTGCTCTTATCACAAATGAGATTGCAGGCTTAGGAAGTGAAGAGATGACCGACAAATTCATCATCAAGAAGATCCTAAGAGCATTTGATGGAAAATATGATACCGTGTGCACATTGATCCAAATGGTGCCCAATTACAAGAATCTCAAGCCAACAGAGGTCATTGGAAGAATTGTTGCTCATGAGATGTCACTCAAGGATAAGGAGGAACTTCACAACAAGTCAAGTGGTGCCTACAAAGCCTCATGTGAAGCTCCTACATCATCAAGTGAGAAACAAACCTTCAATGAAGAATTGAGCTTAATGGTGAAGAACTTCAACAAATTCTACAAGAGTAGAAGCGAAGAGAGAAGCTCCAAGTCAAGGTCCTACAGTGACAAAAGATCTTCTAGTCGAGAGACAAATTGCTACAATTGTGGGAGACCCGGACACTATTCCGATGAGTGTACGGAACCCCACAAAAGAAGAGAAGAATCACCCAAGAGGAGAAGAAGAAGAGAAGAATCACCACCAAGAGAGAGGAGGAGTAGAGATGATTGTTATGAACAAAGAACATCCCGGAGAAGCAAGGATTAGGAAAGGAAGGACAAGTCATCAAGGAGCTACACAAAATGAAGACATCAAGCTCATGTTGGTGAATGGGTTTCCGGCTCCGACTCCGACAATCACTCCGAGAGAAGCTATCACTCCGACTCCGAACATACTCAAGATGAAGGTGTTGCCGGTCTAGCACTTGTGTCAACCAACTCCCACGACATATTTGATTCACCAAATGAAGGACTTGGAAGATGCTTCATGCCTAAAGGCCCTAAGGTAACACACCCCGAGTATGTTGATTTCAATAGTGATGAAGATGACTTGTTAGGTGATGATGATTTACTTGTTGACAACTCTAGTGATGAATACTATGATGAAACGTCAATTAATCATGCTAATCAAGATAAAACGAATGGCAATGATAAGGAGAAGATTGAGCTTCTAACTAAAGAACTAAACACTCTTAAGTTAGATCATGAAACTATCTTAGAAGATCATCGAGAACTTTTAAGGGCTCATGAGAAGATATGCTTTGAAAAGCTCAACCTTGAGCAAGAGCATGAGTTCTTAAAGGCAATCAATGATGATCTCCGTAAGAAAAGTTCTTCTTACATTGCCAAGCATTTACTCTTATCAACTTACATGCCTCAAGTCAAGTCCATTAACAAGAACAAGAAAGATTCTTCCTTTAGTAGTAACAATAATCATGCTAAATCCAATATTGTTGCTCCTAGTAGTTCTCTTGATTCCACTAATGATTCTCTTAGCCAAGTTACACTTGAGAAAGAAAATAGCTTATTGAAGGAAATTATAGAGAAAGGTGTTTACAAGAGCCTTGCCGGGAGTAAGCAATTTGAGGAAATTGTGCGCAAGCAAGGAAGGCACCGGAAGAACCAAGGTGTTGGTTTTGAACGAAACTTCAATGCCAATGGGGTTGAGTGGGAAGAAGATCAATACCCCAAGACTAAGTTTGTTCCTCAACAAGAGAAGTATGATCCTACTTCCTTCAAGGGAACACAAGCTCAAGATGATCTTCCACCACAAGACCACAAGCAAAAAGGCAAGGACAAGCTTCAAGAGGAGATTGATGCATTTGAAGAAGCACCTAAGGCCTTGGTCAAGTGGGTTCCTAAGACTACGTCAAGTTCTACTTCATCAAGTACAACTACAACTCCAAGGATTCCCATCAAGATGATGTGTATCCCGAAGAAGAAGAACTAGAGAGTTCTTGAGGGTGACTTCGCCAACATACTTCACTCATATCTTTTTGGCAACAACAATTGCAATCAACTTCCGCATCTTGCACTAGTTCAAGGAGTAACAAACCCTCTTGTTGGTAAGACAAGGGACAAGGTAACCTAATGCTTTCATGGACATCATCCTGTGTGTGCATCACTCTATGTCTATGGATATACTTGTTTGTTCCTTGTGGGACTAACCCGTGTATGTATTGAAAGTGCAAGACACTCCAAAGGATTGCTCCAAATGATCTTCATCAACATTGAGCATCCACATCTTCAACACCTACATGAAGTCATCATCGAAAAAACCCAAGGTTAGTTCATCCCTCTAAGGGGGGATCTCACATCTAGGGGGAGCTTAACTCTAAGAATTGAGTCAAAGCAACTCTAATGGTATGAACACATCAATGCATAATGTAAAAGTGGTAGCCCCACTTGAGCTTAAACGATGAGTATGACCTATGATCAAATGTTCTCATTTGACTCCTAAGTCAATATACTCATATATAGATGACCTAGTCATCGCCAATTGTTTGATAGATGCTAGAATTGGTTGTGCATGCTTTGCCACATATTTCATTTGCCATTTTATTGTGTGAGCATGTTGGTTGCATATTTAACTCATTCGAGGACATCCACTTGTTGCTTTGATTGATTGATTTCTTTTTATTTTTCCAAGTGGATGAACAAGAATGCCTAAGAACCTTCTCTAGCTATCTATGCTTTTCTTGTCTCAAACTCTATTCATGCTACATCACAAAATTTGATCAAGTCAGATTCGAACCACTCTGTGTGAGGAGCACTCGGAGTCCCCGATTCGTCATAGACTTAAACTTCCAAAACTTCTTTGTGCATTTCGGTTTGACCAATTCTTCCATTTTAGTCATACTGAGATCACTAAGTCGATCTAGGTTTCAATCTCGGTGCAACCGATTTGAACATTTCGGTCACACCAAGTTGCTGTAACTGTCAATAGTTATGCATCTCGGTGCCACCGAGTTGTTCCACTCGGTCACACATACAGGGTCGGGCTATATATACTCACGGGCAAAAATTTGGAAACTTTCTCCAAACCCCTTCGCCCGCGCATAGCTCGCTCTGCCACCTGGGTCTCCGGATCGTCCTCCTCATCGCCAGCCGCCTCTAGTCGCCGGTCTCCGCGCCATCAACGGAATTCAACCCCGCCGTTGCCACCGTAGCGAGTTCATTGCCAAGCTAGGGTATGGACTCGATCACAGTGCTATCCCCGTCCGATTCCTAGCACATTGTGTTCATCATTATTCTTGCCACGATTGAAACGATTCTATCCAACAATCCATAGATTAGAAGTGAATTGGAAATTTAGGGTTAGGTTTCCGCCGAAACCATCTCAGACCCACCGAGTTGTAGAACTCGGTTCCACCGATTCGGCTAAGGCCATTGCACAAGTGATTCTCAGTCTGGCCGAGAATTGCAAATCGGTGTGACCGAGTTTAGGACTTTGTGAAACCCTAGCAGTCTCAGTGCCACCGAACTGTGACTCGGTCGGACCGAGTTCACTAGTTTAGGTGCCAAAAGCTGCTTCGGTATCACCGAGTTTGCAAATTGGTTGATCCGAAATGCTTTCTGTGGAAAACTAAAACTAAGTTTTTGAATCATTCTTTTGCAAAAACCTCTAGATTTTGTGATGCTCATCCACTCTATCTCATCTATATCTATTCACAGGGTCTGCAGTCAGTATTTTCAATATGTCTGATCAAGGTGACAGCCAGAACCAGTCAGAGGAGCAGATTCACATGAGTGAGGGCACTAGTCCCTCTAGCACCTCAGATGATGGCAGCAGGAGCACCCCAAGCAACTTGGCCAAAGATGCCACCAGGGCCAGAAAGAAGAAAACCTCAGAATCTGAGGATGAAGACTATGTGGGAGTTGAGGATGAGGCCACTTCCAAGAAGAAAGTGCTCAAAAAGGAATATGGCACAACTGCAACCACTAAGCCTGGTATGAAGACCAAAGTGCCTGCAAAGAGAACTCCCATGTCTAAAGCCGGAGCCTCTACTCAAGTACCAGAGACAACTGATCCCAAAGAGGCTGGTGCAGAAGGGAAGAAGAGGAAGGAAAGGGTCAAGAAGATCATGGCCAGAGTTGTTGGACAGCCTTCCATGATGGAAGAGGAAGAGGAAGAAGAGGTTGCTGCACCTGCACCCAAGGCTCAAAAGCTTATGGGTGATGCTATTAGGTCAGGGGTTGCATCGTCAAAGCCCAAAGAAGCATCCAAAGCTGCCTCCAAGCCCAAGCCTGCACCTAAGAGGAATACCAGAAACATACCAGCTGCTGAGAAGAACAAGGCCCCAGTGCCTGAAGCTGTTGCTAAAGAAGAAGATGATGAAGAGCAAATCTTGAGAAAGTTGAAGCCGAAGATTCCAGACCACAATGATGCTCATTCTATGGTTGAGAACATGAAGCTGAGGAAGGATGCATGACTCAGACAGTGGTGATTGTCTGATCCTTATGCTATTAGGAGAAGGACTGCTGTTGACTACAGGTTCCATACTAAGGAACAACATGATTTCTATGAGACTGTGCTGCTGGACAAGAAGCCTATAGTTTGTGCCATGAGGTGGGTGGATTGGAAATACATCAAGGAGAATCAGGAACAATATCCTGGTGTGTATGACAGTTTTAGTGCTTGTGGAGTTGCAGACTTTGTTGGACAGAAGTTCACAAAGTGGAATAATGAGCTCATAATGCAATTCTACTCCACAACACACTTCTATCTAGATGGCAGGACAGTATGGATGTCTGAAGGTACAAGGTATCGGTCTTGAGGAATGGGAAAATCTGATAAATGCACCAAAGGAAAAAGAAGATGACTTGGATGTCTATGCCAAGAAGAATAAGGATCACAATTCTATGGCACACATGTACAAGGAGATCCCAGATAAAGCTCTTGAAACTCACAAGTTTGGATCTATACATTTCCTTCTGTCAGGACTGCCAACCATCAACTGGATCCATAGGCACACACTCTTGCCCAAGTCAGGAGATCACAACATGATCAGAGGCCATGCTATCAATCTGCTACACATATTTGATGTGCCTCAAAAGTTCAAGGTCATGAGCCTCATAGTTGAGACTATCAAGAGGACAGCAGCTGACCAGAAGAGAAGCTGTGGGTATGCCCCACAAATCCAGGAGCTGATTAACTCCAAGATGGGCACAGGCACATACCTATTGGACAAGGATCACATGCCTATCTTTCCAGATTTTGAGGACAACCAAGTGGTTATGGATTAACATGAACCATCTTCTGTGCATGCTCAAGCAAAGAAGGAGAAAGCAAGGACAGAGAAGGCTACCAAGATGCCAACAATGGAAGAGGCCTGGCCACTTGATTGCATCCAGTCTAAGGATTGAGAAAGGACTGGCCACCTTGACTCAAAACCAGGAGAGCCTAGAGAGGATCATGGAGCAGAAGTTATATGACTTGGATGTGAAGGTAACTCAGATCCAGTGTGTTGTTGAGTAGCTTCAGGATGATATGCAGGAGAGGAAGGGCAAGACAACCACAGATGCATTTGCCAGAGTGCCTAGAGCTCAGAGAACAGCTGCAGTGCCAGTGACAGACACCCGAGCCACTTCATCTGCACCAGCTACAGCTCCTACAGCTCCAGTGCAACCATCTCCAGCACCTACACCTCCAGCTCCATCCACATCAACTGAAGCTTTCGTCCTTGGCGTCATATCTACACCACCACATCAAGACCAAGCCTGAGAGGCGACATAGTACTATGCATTTTCTAGGAACTTTTTGGTAACTTGTTGCCAAAGGGGGAGAAAAATGTATAGATCATAGGCTTCGAGAGAGAGAGAGAGTTTGCTTTTGTTCTCTCTTGCTTTGGTGGTTAAACTTTATTTGCTTGTTTGAGATACTTTATGTCTGTGTGATACCTGGATGATCATGTGTTTGATCATATGCTACATTTATGATTATTGGATGACATTATCCCATCTATCTCTATTTGATCATTCACTTTGCTTGGTGATGAGTGCATGTATTCAATCTTTATTATTTTGAGTGCTCCACCAAGATGTATGTGACATGGAAGAGTAACCCATGAGCCTAACTCTTTGTGCATTTGCAGTCCAAAGCAAATCTTAAACTATGCACAAATTTAGGGGGAGCTCTTGCTTATCACATACTTCTCAAAGCGACAATGTTTTTCACTCTTATTATTATTTGTCAAAGCTTTGATCTATATGTTGTCATCAATTACCAAAAAGGGGGAGATTGAAAGTGCAACTATCCCTAGGTGGTTTTGGTAATTCCTAACAACATATAGCTCATTGAGCTAACATCATTCCAAGATGAACATTTCAGGAAAAGCTCAATGAATGGCATGTCATGGATAAGGAGAGTGGATCCCTCAAAATACTAATGATAAAAGGATTGGCTCAAGCTCAAAAGCTCAAGACTCTACATTTTATATTTTAGTGATCCAAGATCACATTGAGTCTATAGGAAAATCCAATACTATCAAGGAGGGATGAGGTGTTGTTTAATGAGTTTCTTGCTCCACAGTGCTTAGTGATATGCTCCAAAAACCCTCAACTACTTTCTCATATCCACATATGACCCAAACCGAAAGTCAAACTCGGCCCCACCGATTCTTTCTACCCGGCGCCACCGAGTTCAGATGTCATAGTCACTGCCACAAACCCTAGGCAAATCGGTCTCACTGATAGGGATCTCAGTCTCACCGATATGGGATTGTAATATCTCTGTTTCCCTTCATAACGTTTCGGTCTCACCGAGATGAGCGATCGGTCCCACTGAGATTGCAATGTAAACTCTCTGTTTCCTTTTTGTAACATTTCGCTCTCACCGAAATGAGCGAACCGGTCCCACCGAGTTTACCTGACCAACTCTCTGGTTAGCTTATTACCAAAATCGGTCTCACCGAGTTTGTGTAATCGGTCTCACCGAGATTACGTTTTGCCCTAACCCTAACCATATCGGTCCTACCGAGTTGCATGTCGGTCCCACCGAAAATCCTAACGGTCACTAGGTTTACTAAATCGGTCTGACCGAGTTTGTTGATTCGGTCCCACCGAGATTGGTAAATTGTGTGTAACGGTTAGATTTTGTGTGGAGGCTATATATACCCCTCCACCTCCTCTTCATTCATGGAGAGAGCCATCACAACAAACCTACACTTCCAACTTACCGTTTCTGAGAGAGAACCACCTACTCATGTGTTGACGCCAAGATATTCCATTCCTACCATATGAATCTTGATCTCTAGCCTTCCCCAAGTTGCTTTCCACTCAAATCTTATTTCCACCAAATCCAAATCTTGTGAGAGAGAGTTGAGTGTTGGGGAGACTATCATTTGAAGCACAAGAGCAAGGAGTTCATCATCAACACACCATTTGTTACTTCTTGGAGAGTGGTGTCTCCTAGATTGGCTAGGTGTCACTTGGGAGCCTCCGACAAGATTGTGGAGTTGAACCAAGGAGTTTGTAAGGGCAAGGAGATCGCCTACTTCGTGAAGATCTACCGCTAGTGAGGCAAGTCCTTCGTGGGCGACGGCCATGGTGGGATAGACAAGGTTGCTTCTTTGTGGACCCTTTGTGGGTGGAGCCCTCCGTGGACTCGCGCAGCCGTTACCCTTCATGGGTTGAAGTCTCCATCAACGTGGATGTACGATAGCACCACCTATCGGAACCACGTCAAAAACATCCGTGTCTCCAATTGCGTTTGAATCCTCCAATCCCTTCCCTTTACATTCTTGCAAGTTGCATGCTTTACTTTCCGCTGCTCATATACTCTTTGCATGCTTGTTTGAATTGTGTGAAGATTGCTTGACTTGTGTTAAGATAGCTAAAATCTGCCAAAGACTAAAATTGGGAAAATGATAAGTTTTTAATTGGTCAAGTAGTCTAATCACCCCCCCTCTAGACATACTTCCGATCCTACAGCTGGGAACTTTCCTGATAAACTGTTGTTGCCAAGTAGAAGAAATTGCATTTTTTGGATGCCAAAGCATTGAGGAATTTCACCCTCTAACAAGTTGTTCGGTCGTTTCTGCAACAGGCTTTGCGCATGGAAGGTTTCGACCCGACTTGGAGAAACCATGTTGAATCCTTTATGCAAAAAGGGAGTGTTGGAATCAAAGTGAATTATGACATAGGTTACTATTTCCAGACACATAAAGGCCTGAGACAAGGAGATCCGATGTCACCTATTCTGTTCAACATCGTAGTTGGCATGTTGACCATTCTAATAGGTAGGGAAAAGGATGCTGGTCAAGTAGGTAGCCTGGTACCTCATCTAGTTGATGGAGGGGTGTCTATCATACAATACGCTGATGATACTATAATTTTCATGGAGCATGACTTGGCAAAAGCGCGAAACATGAAGCTGCTGTTATGCTTATTCGAACAATTGACGGGGTTAAAGATTAACTTTCACAAGAGTGAACTGTTCTGCTTTGGAAGAGCCAAAGAAGAACAAGAGGCATATAAGCAATTGTCGGTTGTGAACTTGTGAATTTACCTTTTAGGTATTTGGGTTTACCAATTCACCATCGTAAGCTAACAAATAGAGAATGAAAGTGTATCAAGGATCGATTCGAGAAGAAATTAAGCTCCTGGAAGGGCAAGCTGATGTCGTATGGGGCCCGGCTAATTCTGATTAATTTGGTTCTCACGAGCATGCCTATGTTTCTTTTGTCGTTTTTTGAGATACCAGTTGGAGTTAGGAAAAGACTGGATTTCTATCGATCTCGATTCTTCTGGCAGAGTGATGATTTAAAAAGGAAGTATCGACTCATTAAATAGGATATTATTTGCCGACCAAAGGACCAAGGGGGTCTAGGTATCGAAAATCTTGAGGTGAAAAACAGATGTCTTCTCAGCAACTGGCTGTACAAGTTATCTGTAGAGTCGGAGGCCACGTGGGCGCAGATTCTGCGTAACAATTACCTTCAATCCAAAACCTTGTCACATGTGATAGTGAGGCCGACGAACTCACCTTTTTGGAAAGGGCTGATGAGAGTTAAATCAGTCTTTTTCAACAGAACAAAGTTTATTATCGGAACGGTACTTCCACGAGATTCTGGGAGTATACGTGGCTAGGGGAAACACCTCTCGCGCTTCAGTATCCTTCTCATTATAGCATCGTGCAACGGAGAGACGCTCTGGTTGCTACCGTGCTTCGGTCCACTCCCCTCAATATCTAATTTAGGAGAACACTTGCCGGAGCGCATTGGGAAGCATGGCTCCATTTGGTGAGAAGAATGATGGATGTGCAGCTTGCTCAACGGCCGGATTCGTTGAGCTGGAAATTAACCAGGAATGGAGAGTTCACGGTTAAATTTATGTACTTAGATGTGATCAATTCTAGCTCTATTCCTAGTTCCAAACATGTTTGGAATGTCAAAGTCCCTTTGAGAGTTAATGTGTTTATGTGGTTTGTACATAAACAAGTCATTTTAACCAAGGACAATTTGACAAAGTGCAATTGGACTGGTTCTACGAGATGTAGTTTTTGTGATCACGACGAGACCATCAAACACCTCTTTCTTGATTATCCCATGGCGAAGGTTCTTTGGCGGACTGTTCACATTGCTTTTAATATTACTCCTCCGAATAATATCAATACATTATTTGGGACGTGGCTGGATGGGATAAAGACCCAAACAGCAAGTCACATTTGTGTAGGAGTATGTGCTTTAATTTGGGCAGTCTGGAACTGCAGGAATGATTTGGTTTTTAACAGAACAACAAATACTCATTTTTTGCAGGTTATCTTCCGAGCTACTACGTTGATCCGTATGTGATCGCTACTCACTCAGACGGAAGCCAAGGAGCATTTGGTTACTGGATCTACCCGATGGGAGATGGTAGCTGGGGCTATATTCAGCCGGTTTGGATGACGGTCATGTAATATGATAGGCAATTAGTTTTCCTATCTTTATTTTGCATGCCGGCTGTGGCTTTTATTTTCCGCTCTTTGTGAGCCGTTTGGTGGCTAGTTTGTAACGGATTACATGACCTTTGTTGAACCTATTTGCTTTTAATAAATGTGGCCATATGCATCTCTTTGATGCAGAGGCCGAGGTTGCGCCCCTTTTCCAAAAAAATAAAATAAAAAATAAGTTGTTCGACAAATCCATATACAATAGCTGTTGCATTTGCAAATAGATTCTGGAATGTGCCCACCAAGTCGATTTGAATAGATAAGCAACATCTGAAGTCGGGAGGCTTCAAAATTTGATGGTATTACTCCTGAAAAGTTATTGTTGGAGATGTCAAACAGAGTGATATTTGTCAGCAACGAAGGTATTGAGCCGGTGAGCCGGTTTGAACTTAGGTAGAAATCTTCCAAAGCCATGCCATCCAAATGCGCCGGCAAGCGACCACTTATCTGATTGTTGGATATGTTGAGATATGTTGCCTGTGAAAATTTATACCAAAGCCAATATGGAAACTTGTCCTCTAAACCGGTGCTCGAAACGTCAAGTGAATCATTTTCCTGCAGTTGCTGAAGCCAAGCTGGAAAGAGAGGACCGATTTGGCATGATGCAAAATCTGCAGCCTGTAGCCTAAAGGGAGAACGCCAATCTGAATCCACTACAATCTTCAATTATTGAAAGACAAGTCTATGGACTTCAAACTTTTTAGATTTGCAAAGTGTTCTTCCTTGATTAAACCACTAAGCTCGTTGTTGCTTAGGTCCAGTTCAACGAGATCCTCCAAAGAACCTAATTCAGTGGGTACACTTCCATTGAGGTGATTACTGGAGAGGTCTAGTAAGGCTAAGCTAGTTGAATGCATAACCTCTGGTGGTATAGGTCCAGTAATTTTGTTCTCTGCAAGACTAAGGTAAGACAAACGCTTCAATTTTCCAAGCTCGGCTGGTATAATTCCAGTTAAGTTGTTGCGGCTCATGTCCAAATAAGTCAGAGCTGTAAGGTCACCAATTTCAGTTGGAATATTACCGTTGAGTAGATTCCAGTCGAGATCAAGGATGGTTAAATGCACCAAATTCCTAAGCTTAGGCAGTATAGGTCCAACAAGGTTGTTGCAAGACAGGTCAAGCATGCTCAAGCTGCTGAATTCCCCTATAAAATTTGGCAGGGCCCCGGTGCAAATTCAGCTCCAGCAGTTTCCCCCGTGCACATCTCGGCAATCCCTCCATCAACACCACTATATCTCCAATCATATGATTTTTAGAGAGGTCGAGGATTTCCAAAGAGCAAAGGTTTTCAATGTTTCCGGTCTTATTCAGATTGGTTGCTGACACATCAAGGACCTTGAGCGACGTCATGTTTCCTAGTGCATCGGGAAGTTTACCGGATAACCAATTTGCACGGAAACTCAGACGAAGACTTAGGTATTTGAGGCTCGTCACTTTCCAAAACCAACTTGATGCAATTGAGTTGCCTAAATTATTCTCGGACAGATCAAGCATCTCAAGTTTCATGAGGTTAAGGTAGGGAAGTGATTGACTTGCAGTATCAAGTGAGCATGCAGCAAGATTGATAACCCTTAGAGATGGAATCATATTCAATGTACCAGGCCAGTCAGTTATCCTAGAGAGATTTATTCCATTCATGCTAAGATACTGCAGCAATGGTAGCTTTGTTAACCAGGTGATGTCTGCCTCGTACATCTCGCTATAACCCTGACCAAGGTCAAGATGCTGCAACTTAGACAGATTACCAAGTTGAGAAGGAACTCTACCGGTAAATGACATGCCGCAGAGGTTAAGATACCTCAAGTTCTCCATGGAGCTCAAGAACTGAGGAATATGGCTACTTGTCCCTAGCAAACAGTTCATGCTAAGATCCATGTGCTCTAGATGCTTCAAGGAAAGCAGAGAGGTACTTATCTCACCGTACAATGAATTAGCATCACTGCATGCATCATAGGTATCAGTTTCCACAATTGTGTCAGCCAATGAATGAGCATGACCACAGCAGCTGGGTAGCTGGGGGAGCAATCGTATGCACTAAATCTGTATGCTACAGGCTCAGTGTTACTAGTATTTAGCTACATACCAGAGCTATACTACAGTCTATGGTCAAAGTCCCAGTGCTTCAGGGTTTCAAGGAGGCCCACGCTCAATCAAGTCGATCTAGTCCATACAATTGTGTGGCCAGGCTGATGAGAGTTGCCAGCCACTGATGAGAGTAGCCTGCCTGTAACGATAGGGTACTGTCAAAGTCATCATCACTCAGCTCTGCTGGATGTAGACGGTGCACTCTGGACTTTGGCACGCTTAAACATTCCTGCCATCTGAAACTCTCTCGACTTTTCAGACTTCGAACTACATCTGACAGGTGGCCCTCGTGTCGGCTGGCCATGGGGAATTGTAGGGGTGGACTGCTCCATCCACCATCCAACAACATCCAACTTCCCTCTTGCCTGGACTGAAACTTCAGAGGAAAAGAGAACAACGACGCTATGATTTTCGGCACTTAACCTTCTGCTCTTTTTTCGACAAAGGGTGAATTTTATTGGCTCAAAATGGAGCATCAAGAAGATACAAACACAATGAGCACACCCGACCTCTGTATAGCTAGGATGCACACAACCAACACCAACACATGCACACAAGAACACACCAACAAATAGCAAAGTCATATAAGACCAAAGCTATGTGTAGGTGAGAAAAAAAAACCCTGAAGCGATCAAATCCATAATCGGCAAACTACATCACTGACCATATCCGCATCAACCATGTTATTACACCAAACGAACTACGAGATTCTTCAACAGCAACGCCTTAAGGAATGGAGCGACGCTCAATAGCCACCGTCGCCGGATCCAACCACCTAGGTCAGAATCTAGGTTTTCACCCTGAAGTAGTCCGAGCATATCCGAGCAATGCCTTCAACAAGGTAACGACGTAAAAACATCGCCATTGCTAGGCATGACCAACTTGAGTCACCTAGGCTTTCACCCCGGAGCTCGAGATCGGGTGCCTTAACCTTCCTGAATGCACTCGAAAGGAAACTTCGGAGGAAAAGAAAACAGACAGTTGAAACAAACTATGCTGTGGCACTTAACCTTCCTCAATGCACTCTGAAATTTTGAAGCTAAAAACCCTGACGAAGCCTAAAGCATTCCTCAACAGCTCAATGCAACGAACAAACACGTGTAGAATTTTTCCAAACGAGGCAACTTAAGAAAGGATGTATTTACGGATTCATGGTGGCCAATAGAAGGCCAGCGACAAGCTCCCTGTTTTGCTGGAGACCGGCGCTGAGGACATAGATGCCAACTGCCAAGGGGGAATTCAGTCGCTCATGTTGCTCACCTCACCATGTTTTTGCTTCTTTTGTCTTATCTTTTCTGTTGCTTTCAGCTTGGCTAGCTTAGTTTTTTGTTATCTTTGCCTTCCTCTGGTTTGTCAGGCTTCTTTTTCCATATGTGCAGATTATGTTTTAAAGATAGTTTTCCTTTCAAATAGAAGCAACCTTGGAATTTTCGCCAAATTGAGTTGCAGGTTGTTGATTTTTGGGCAGAGGAAAGGGGGAGGTAATTGGCCCCGTCATGTTCACTCGATTATCTAGAGATTAGTTATAGTACACATAATTTCCTTGTAAAATATGGTCGCTACATTTCTGGTTGTGATCCTCCAGCTAGCATCTCCAGAAGAAGGTGGATTATGATCCTCCAAAGTTGACTTAGACATCGTCTATGGAGCAACTGGTGGCAGTCTCTGTCCGCGTTGGGGTGAGACGAAGACCACCTAGGCCTTATCTAATTTATTTTTGGGCAGATGGGGGCTGGAGGCATCGGGTTGGTTGGTGGACTAAGCTGGGAACTCAATTCTCACATGACCTGCTGCAAGCAAATCAACGAACAGGTGGTGACCAGAGCACTACACCGCATGCCTTTTTGGTATGGGTTAAGCCTCTCCCCAGCTGCCTTCAAGAAGAAAACAGAGGAGACGCTCACCAGGACGAGCGCCACGCCTGTTGATCACCCACGCCTTGTCGGCCGGCCACCAAGGAAAAGAGAGAACGAAGCAGTCGTTTTGGTATGGGCTCCATCCAACGTCAATGGTAAACTACTC
This sequence comes from Triticum dicoccoides, assembly GCF_002162155.2. Classification (NCBI taxonomy): domain Eukaryota; kingdom Viridiplantae; phylum Streptophyta; class Magnoliopsida; order Poales; family Poaceae; genus Triticum; species Triticum dicoccoides. The sequence goes on from NC_041381.1 coordinate 653,518,933, forward strand.
TGCATTCTCTTGAACCGAAACTTGAGCGGAAAAAGAGAGAACAAAGCTGCTACGATTTTTCACTAAACGAAGTTGGAGAGATGGTGTCAACAAACAAACACTACGTACATGGAAGCATGTTCGGATGCTCCTCCTCACATTATGAGAGGCTCTAACACGAGCGAACAACACGGGTCACAGATAAAACAACTACTACTTGACCGAACTGAATGTACTCCTCACAGTTCGCATGCAGAGACGAACCAAAACTTACCATGAACAAAATTTGAAAGGTTAAAGAAGTTAATGGTTAATTATTCTTTTGCCCTCAGTGGTGTCCATGTGCTCAGTTTTGCCCTCAGTTGTGAATCGTGCTCAGTTTTGCCCCTAGTCCATGCGCAGCTACTATGACGAGGCCAAACGGCCAGATTTTAGTCCATTCCGTCCGCCGGCGTTAGTGGTAGTGGGTCTGGAGCTTACACGTGGGACCGCGTGGACGTGGGTTCGCAGCTAACATGTGGGACCGTTCAACAAAATCCCCAAATAAATCCTCGGGTTCTAACCTGCCAACTCGACGCCCACTCTATCCCGTCCGCCGGCCGGCCGTCCTGCGCAGCCGCTGCCAGCACCTGCCTCGCCACCGGCTGCGCTGCCGCGGCCGTCCTGCTCCACCACTACATGCTCCACTCACCACCTTCCTGTAACGCCACGGGTGGGGCTCCCGCCATCTGCTCGACCCGCGACGCGGCCTCCTTCCGTGCACCCGGCCGGAGCGCTGATAAGTGGGGGGCTGGTGGAGCTGTTTGAAGTACGAGGGTGAACTCCAGGGCGAAATGGCGAGCAGCGGCGACCTCGGAGTATTTGGCGAGGCAGGCATCGGGCCGGAGATCCGCCGCGTCCATGACTGGGTTCCCGAGGGGTAAGTCACGCCTCCTGTTTAGATTGAGCTTAGTTGTGCATTCGAACAGTCGATTCGAGTTGGTTTGCCCGGTTAGTGTGCTGATTGCGTCTCTGTTTTTCGTCGGTTAGGATGGAGTTGCGGTTTGCTTTCTTGGTGCATATTAGAAGGGACCGGTACATGTTGAATGCAAAGAATAAGAAGAAATTCCAAGGAGATTTTGATTATCTATTGTCAATGGCTTGTAATTGGAGTTTCAGACAATTTGGGGAGGTAATTTGTAGCCAATATCCTTGGGGTTTGCTTGATGAAGTGGAATAAAAATACTATGATGGGGAAAAGAAATGGGTGACAGTTAGTAATTATGAAGAGCTGGCTATCATGTTTGCTAGGCATAAGGAGAAAGAGAATTTTCATGTGAGGCTGCAAATTGATGTGCTTGAGCAGGCATTTGGACCTAGGATGGCGGGTGCAACATCTCGGGGAGAACTAAGTCGTCGTAATGGCGGCTCTAGCCAGAACAGTTTAGTTAGTGCACGACGACGTGGTGGCTTGACAAGCGTGGGCACCGGCAATAGGGTCCCCCTTGAAGTGGAGCCTGATGCCTACAATTCCGGGGTTGATGAAGAGAAGCTATATTCTGATGTTATTTAGAATTTACGACGGGCACCTCGGGCCAAAAACCAAGATGAGGCTCACAATGCAGTCCGTGTGGCTGATGACGCAGTGGGTGAGGACGAAGACCTTGCAGCTGTTGAATGGGACCCTTTGAACCCTCATACGGAAGAAGGTACCGTTTTTGCATCCATGACTGAGTGTAGAAATGCACTTGTGACATACTGCATCAAGGTAGAACATACTTTCAAAGTTGACAAGAGCGATCAAGTACGTTACAGAGTGCACTGTACGACTGAGGGTTCTCCATGAAGGATGTTCGCATTTAAAATGTGAAATAGCACGAATGTTCAGGTCAAAGTGAACCCTTTTAAGCACACATGCCAAGAATCAACCCTTAGGAATGATACAATTAGTAGAGCCAAGTTAAGATGGGTGGCAGAAGAAGTAAAGAAGTGGGTGAAAGAAAACCAGCAAGTGGGTCCAAAGGAATTGGAGAATAACATCAAAGACAAGTTCAAGATAAATTTACCATACATGAGATTGTTCAATGGTAAACAACATGCTATGGATTCTATTTATGGTAACTGTCATGAAAGTTTTTCAATTGTTGTATTCATTCAAAGGTGAAGTGGAGAGGACCAGCCCAGGTAGTATTGTAGATATTGACCACCACACCGTAGAGTACACATTCAGGGGAGTGACAAAGACCAAGGAATGCTTTAGGAGGGTTTTTGTCTGCTTTGAGGCTTGTCGTCGGGTTTTTTTGGCAGGCTGCAGGCCTTATTTGGCTATTGATGCTACTTTTCTCACAGAGAGGTTTAAAGGACAGTTAGTAGCAGCTTGTGCAGTTGATGCACACAATTTTGTATTTCCAGTTGCGTACGGTGTGTTGGAGACAGAGTCTGAGGAGAGCTGGACTTGGTTTTTGCATAATCTGCGCCCGGCTATTGCACATCCCAATGGGTTGGTAATTCATACAGATGCCTACAAAGATTTAGAAGTGGTCGTGGACAATGTGTTCCCAGGAGTAGAGCATAGGGAATTGATACGTCTCCAACGTATCTATAATTTTTTATTGTTCTGTGCTATTATATTATCCGTTTTGGATGTTTATAGGCTTTACTATACACTTTTATATCATTTTTGGGACTAACCTACTAAACGGAGGCCCATCCCAAACTGTTGTTTTTTTGTCTATTTCAGTGTTTCGAAGAAAAAGAATATCAAACGGAGTCCAAACGGAATGAAACCTTCGGGAGCGATCTTTTTGGAAACGCAATCCATGAGACTTGGAGTGGACGTCAAGAAGCAGCCGAGGCGGCCACGAGGGTGCAGGGTGCCCTAGGGGGTGGGCACGCCCCCACCCTCGTGGGCCCCTCGTGGCTCCCCTGACCAACCTCCTTCGCCTATATATACTTCTGTACCCTGGAAACACCAAGGAGCACCACGAAACCCTATTTCCACCACCGCAACCTTTTGTACCCGTGAGATCCCATCTTGGGGCCTTTTCCGGCGCTCCGCCGGAGGGGGAATCGATCACGGAGGGCCTCTACATCGTCGCCAAGGCCTCTCCTATGAGTTGTGAGTAGTTTACCACAGACCTTCGGGTCCATAGTTATTAGCTAGATGGCTTCTTCTCTCTCTTTGAATCTCAATACAAAGTTCTCCTCGATCTTCTTGGAGATCTATTCGAGGTAACTCTTTTTGTGGTGTGTTTGTCGAGATCCGATGAATTGTGGGTTTATGATCAAGTTTATCTATGAGAAATATTTGAATCTCCTCTGGATTCTTTTATGTATGATTGGTTATCTTTGCAAGTCTCTTCGAATTATCAGTTTGGTTTGGCCTACTAGATTGATCTTTCTTGCAATGGGAGAAGTGCTTACCTTTGGGTTCAATCTTGCGGTATCCTGTCCCAGTGACAGTAGGGACAGCAAGGCACGTATTGTATTGTTGCCATTGAGGATAAAAAGATGGGGTTTATATCATATTGCTTGATTTATCCCTCTACATCATGTCATCTTGCCTAATACATTACTCTGTTCTTATGAACTTAATACTCTAGATGCATGCTGGATAGCGGTCGATGTGTGGAGTAATCTCTACTCCTAATGGAGCAGTTGGTAGTCTCCGCCGGTCAATTTTTGTCCCACCAGAGATGGTTTATTTTCGTCCTACCTCCCACCTCCCACTTTCCACCCCTGACCCACGAACCAACAAAAACCACATACTGCATCTAGGTAGTCCCTACCACTCCAGAAAATCAAACGAAAAAAATCTATGAAAAAAACCAACGAAAAAAAATCCACGAACCGCACGCACGCACTAGTGAGTGAGGCCTCCAGAGTGCGCTCGAGCGACCCACAATTCTCTCACCCTGGCTAGGGTTCCTAGCCCCTCCTCCTCCCCCGCCCCTCCTACTCCGTCGTCGCCGCCGCCGAGCGCTTCCTGACCTCGCCGGGAGCAGACAGCAGGACCCCACCGCCGTGCCTCCCTCTCTCCTTTCTCCTCTTTCCTCTCTCTCTCTCTTCTCTGAACTACGTGTCGTTCCTCTCTGCAGGTGCCTTCATGGCCGCATCATGGATCTCGCCGCCGTGGGCTACTTGCTACTCCTCCGACGGCCTGCGCAGGTGATGGCGAGCTATGTAGATCAGCACCTCCTCTCATCTCTCTGCCAAGGATGCCTTGGCCTCTCCTTTCTCTGTCTGAAAGTGATGGCAGCGGGGGATCTGGGGCCGGTGGCGGACGGGAATGAGGACTGGTGGCAGCAGGGAATGAGATCTGGTAGCGGTCTACTCCTCTCTCTCTCTCTCTCTCTCTCTCTCTCTCTCTCTCTCTCTCTCTCTACTCGGTGCTGGACTGCTGGTGTCGCTGATGCAGTACCAAGTTAGGGTGATCTTAGTCTTCTTCAAGGTGTTGACATAACTGAAGAAGAGAACAGTGCCATGAGCCCATGACAAACTTTGTGATGCAAACGAATCATCTCTGACTCTCTGTAACTTTGTGATTTTTCGACAGTGATAAGTTGACAATGAACTATTTTCCTGCCTGACTTGGATCGTCAATGTAATATGTTATGTATTGCTGGTGAGATTTTATGTATTGCTTTGGTTTGTCCACAGTCAACCAATTTATGGAGTTTCAGTCATATATGTTGTCCATTATTTCATACTCGTCGGTCTCCGACCGCCGACATTGGTAGCACCGCTGCCTCCTCCAACCCTCCTTGTCGGCCGCCTGCGTGCTAGTGCGAGGTAAGCTCAATGCTCTTGGCAAGGTATGTGATCAGATTCAAATGGGCTCTTCTTCAGTTGCTCTATCTGCCTTTTATTTGAACGGATCTGACGCTGGGAAATTTTATTTCAGGAAGCCATGGAGCTGAGGGAGCAGGCGCAGAATCTATGGTACACATCAAATCGAATCAATGGTGGTTTTTTGCAGGCACGTCAGTGCATAAAAATGACAATTGATAGCCTCTCCTTTTAGCTATCATACCATGTGTTGTGTCACTAAGTTACAGTATCAACTGCGGTCTACATATTTTGAGATTACTGAAGTTTATAGCCCTCCAATGCAGTATCAGTATGCTTTATAAAATTATTCGAGTATTGCAAAATTGCATGATACATCAAATTGGAGCGTATCCTACTTTTTATGGGTTATGGACTTATGTTGCTTATTTAGAGGCTGCCGTACATGGATCAGGTATGATATTGATTGCAGAAATTTCTATACGACTCTTGTGAATTTCGACCTTGTTCTTCCTGATTTAGGAGAACTACAATTTTTTGGTGCATGATCTAAAATAGTTGCAACAAATCCTCCCCTAATGTTCTTAATGTTCTGTGGTACACAATATGGGTAAAGGAGAGCACATTACTCTAATGTTTCAATGGATAATATATGGTATTGACTTGGACATTGGTGTTGTGGAACACTCTGGCAGGTTTTGGATCTTGTAGAAGTATCAGTTGGCAGGGTCTGAAAATCATGGTGTAAGTGTTTCAGCCTATTAATATATAGATAAAAAAGTTCGTACATCTCTACCAATAAGGCAATAATCCCAAAGAAAGTTCTACTATTGCAAACGCTCCACCTGAATAAGGAATATGAATGTTTAAATGAAGAAAGAAGCCAGTTTCTCGAGAAGGAATATAGAATAATATTTTGGATTATTTACTTGAGGTATTTCCTTGACTTCATTCTTTATTTTCTCATCCCTCATTATTGGTACTATATAATGGCAATTTGGGACGTTGCAGCATAATTTTTTGGCAACATATGTTGCTTATTAGATGGCCATTTAGGATGGATCCGTGAATTTCTGAATTTACTCTCTTTTAGTTCTGCTAGGAGTGGGATTAATCCTTCTTTATATCTCTTTGTTAGTACAACCAATATTTTACTGAATAAAAATGTAACTCTTGATTATTGAAGTGGTAGTTGGTGGAGTACATAATTGATCAATTGTACGGCAGTAAATAAAAATGTAACTCAATTGTACGGCAGTGACCATAATTGAACTGTTGATTAGTTGTCAACGATGTTTTCATAAACAAAATAATATTTTTTTTCTTATATTGGGAAACTTGGGCTATAGATCATGATCATTAATCGAGTTCACTTTTTGGGCAGTGTAAGTAATAGACATTGGCCAGTAATCTGGCTAAATTTATTGCAGTATAAAATTTGTAGAAGGTTTTTTTTTTGAACAGAAACTAGCTCCCAAAGGACCTAGAGAGCTTCATTGATTCCTGGTCATTATAGTACAAAGCTCAGATAAGGACTCAAAAGAAAGAGAAATTACACACCGGTCCCTGACTTTAACAAGGAGGACCCCAGACTCTAAGATAGAACTGCAATTGGGTCCAACACAGCTTCCCCTCAGATCGAGCTTCGCCGTTACCGGGGACGGACCACTTGGGGCGACGAAGCCTTCATGGCTGCAGCAGCACGCCATGAACTCCGAGACGAAGGTGCAACTGCCTCCCATACGGCATCCTGGCCAGGAGGAAATAGTAGGCTGCCCTTCAACCAGAAAGGTCACTGGCGATGCGTGAGAACCAGGCCATCGACCGCTAAAAGTCGGCTCCAGAACAGGCCAACGGCCACGACAGCCAAGCTTAGCAGGCGCCATCAGTCCGCACCATCCACCAGTGAGGATTTGCTCCAACCCAAATCAGATTTGCTCCAACCCAAATCAGCAAGATCTTGATGTCCACCTCATCCCCTCTTTCTTCCCACCACCACGATAGCAAGGGAAGAACAGAACGAGGCTCTGGCGATCCTCCAGATCAGGGACAACGACTGCGAGCTTATTGGGGAAGGAGCTCCGGCCAGCCTCAACCTCCGCCGCCGCCCTCCACGGACGTCGACAGGCAAGCGAGGTCTTCCACACCTCAGCACCGCTCGCCGGCGCCGAGGACAAGCTCCAGAGCGGCATCACGCCATACGCCACATGGGCAAACACGAGACCACGCCCAGCTCTACATCTAAACCTACATCTACTGCTGTACAAGGGGAACCGGCATCCTAATCCAGCTCTACATCCACCAACGCGAGCGCCGGCGGCGAGAGGGACCGGATCCGGGCGATTGGTGGCGACTCTCAACGGGGGCGATGGAGAGACTTCGGGAAAGGAAAAGAATCGCGACGCCAGGTTAGACACCAAAATTTGTAGAAGGTGGCGTAGCATTTTAGTTGTTATTACTATTCAAAGGAGATGCATGTGCTGATTCATTTTAGCAGGAGAAAGTGGTTCTTTATTCTGTGAAGAAATGACAGAACTTGATTCACACACTCAATCTAATTCATGGCCAAAATTCAGGGTATGGGGAAGTGTGTGTTCAGATGAATCTAGCATGCCAATAACATCTGCTGGTTCCTGATAACTCAAATGAAGTAGTACTATACTAGCGGGCGGAGGCGCGGCGGCACGCCGCGCCCAGGGAGAAACCCATGTTTGCGTTTGTGCTGTAGCAGGCCATGTTCTGTGATATTTTTAGTGCAATGGATGCTGAAATCTGTGGGTGCTATCTGTATGTGCAATGTACAGGTTGTCTGCAACTTCGTGTGCAATTTCAGAATAGATTATCAACACTTATATATTCAATGTACAATTAATCTCTGAATTAGAGTTGATTGTGACCACCTTTTTGTAAACATCCTAATAATTTTGCAGTATGTCCAAGAAGTTGTCATCTTACCGAAGACAAATTAAAGTACGGGTTGACTAAGCTATTTGGTGTTGGAATCGGCTAGGTTGGTCATATTGGTGGTATCCTCTGACATGCATGCCTCTGAACGTCCATCGAGGGGGAATGGTATGTTTCGATAATCCAACTATCAATTTCTGGTGGTACGTCATATTTTTTCTGGTGTGTTTGCTTTTAATTTTTGTCATGGTACTACCTTGTTCCTAACTTTGAAAAATGACCCGATCAAAAGAATTAGTGACACAAGCTCTATCCAAAGAGAAAGGGTTAATCATGGATCTTCAAAATTGATGCAAAGAATTGTCTAACTGTGTAGTAGCTCTGACAGATAATTAACCCATAGTAACCTAGAGAGCTCTTTCCGATCCTTTGTGTGTGTATATATACTCGGGTTCTTAACGATGATCTGGTCTGGTTAATTCTTATGCACATGGTTGCTATTCTTCTCTTAATATTTCTGTGTTTTTTCATGCATTTTTTCCGCTTCGTATCCAAACATGGCGTTCAGTTCACTATCTTTTGTTTTGCACAATACTTGGATATGCCCTACTGAGAAATCTCAAAATTGTTCTTGTTTGAATTGTATAGCTTAGGAGTATATTTATTGTACGTAAGCATATACAGAAATAAGATTTCATCTATTTTTGGGGATATGGTGGTAGCAACAACAAGGAGCATGATCGGGATAGGAGAGTGCAGAGGGCACTACCAGTGCACTACATCACATATGACATCTGTAGGAATGATGGCATCAACTGTCATTTGCACGGTTAAAGATTCACAATGGAGGTGAGATTGGTATATGCTTTGTCAGCAGAAGTCGTAGGTAATGAAGTTGGATAATATACATAGTTTTCCTTTGGATTCCTTACGAAAGACTAATTTCCAGAATCCATAATTTGTAAGACTATTAGGTAGCTTGATTTGACTGCTATTGGAATTGTTTTATTCTTTTAGGTGTCATAATCTCTACCGGTAGCTAGCCTGGTTTGGAGTTGTTGATCTTTGACATCTCATTTGGAACCGTTCGCTCTTCGCTTATGATTTGGATGCCCTACAGTGGAATCCAGCTGAAAAAGTGAAACCAAACGGGGCCAAAGACTCTCCTCATTATTCAGGTATACAAGAGAATAATGGAGTTGTTGAATCTGGAGTTTATTCCAAGGTGCAAAATTTACCAAATGAACTATAATGCTAATGATTTTGTTCCATTTAATTTCTTGGAGTTGTCGCACATTAAATTCTTGACGCAATCCCTCTACATTTTTACGGGTTCTGAATTCTGATGTAGCCATTCGTCTCATAGCTGCAATTGGAAGTCCAAATTCAAAGTTCGGTCTTTTTCTGGAAACTGAAACAGTGGCATATAGTATTGTCTTTCTCTACAGTACATCCTCTTGCTTTCTAGAGAATTGATCATGCCTATCTTGCTTGATTTGTTTGTGATCTGTATGTTACTCTGGATGTCTCTTGAAGAAAATGGATATGAATGAGAGGCGCTCCGAGGAGCAAGAGAAATCATGGGTAAATAGAAATGCACTTTGATTTTTTATGCCATTAATATAACTGAAATATTATTGATGTTTGTATATAGTGTTTTAGACCTGTGGCTCTTTTGTTTACATTATGAGTAGTACCAATCTTATAAGATGTTCGTTATCCAGGTAAAACTTAGGAACATGTATGGATGGACAATGCTATATGGATTTGATACTTTTATTGGCTAATTGTATAGCGTACGATATTAAAGAGTTTAGAGTTGTTTATCCTGTTCTTTATGCTAGAGTTAAAATTTTCATGTATATAATGACATCATCTTCATAATGAAGCCGCAACTTCTGCCTCATGCTTTTTCCATTGTACTCTGATGGCTTCACTTCAATACGTGTATGACAGGAGTAAGGATGTTTCCATACTCCGTAAGTTTTCACCCTACTCCAGGAAGCCATTTCATTAGTTTTTGGCTCCTGACACTTTCAAAAAGGATACTGAATACTGATAACTTGTAGATGTTTAATGGGCATATGCATGCATACACTCGAGGTCCGCCGGCCTATCAATTTTAACTGAAGGGACTGCAGAATAAAATGTAGGGGCGACAGACGAAACTTTGCGAGTGGTGGCGGTGACCCAGTTAGTGCTTCTCTGCGCGCACCCTTCTCTCCACAGTGGGAGATTGGGGGCACGCGGGGTAGCAAAAGCTAGGGCGTGCGGCAGTTGGGCAAGCCAGAGCTCTACATGCGTACTTGTTGTCTGATAAGGAAGCACAGAAGAGGCGCTGGCTGACAATGATTTTCATCGGAACATTGTTCTCTCAACGGCTGTCTGCATATGTCAAGACGGAGAGGCTAGGGAGTAGCGATGTTGTAGTAGAGTTTTGGCCAGAGATGGGGATTCATGAGAGATGTTGCTTGGAGCAACAAATTTTTTACTGGTAATTGTTCTGTCCTCTCTCTTATCTCTATTTGCACTTGTGATTTCTGTTTATGTCTGCGTATAGATTTTATCTAGTAAATTTAGTCCTAGGGACTTTGATATACAATGATACACCAAAGCAAGTAAAGAAACCAAAAGAAGTTAAATACTTTTACCTGCTGCCGGCATCTGATCGATGAGCAGTTGCACTGTTAAAGGGGGTCGAGGAAATACTAAAGAAAAATTTCCATGTGATGCTCAACTCAACTCCTACACCTACCAATACCTTCGAGTGAAGCCATTGGAAATCTCATACAATTCAGTCAATTTCTTCAGTAACAGAGACGAAGTTCTTCTGGTTGCTGAGGAATTTGTTTTGACTGAGGAGTTAGGAATTCACCAGTGCGGATTGCCTACACACTGAGGAACATGATATGTCGGTGGGAAACGCCAGCATTCTATGAGGTTCGCCAGAAGCCACCGATCCGCGGCGGTGATTGGGGCGACGTCGACGCCGACGACGCGAAGCTCGCGGTCGCCACCACCAGGATTCTCCGACTCACGCAGGCCGGGCTCACCCTCGAGATGATCGGGTCGGACTTCATCCGCCGCCGGATTGCTCCTCTGCACGACAAGGGGAGGCCGGCCTGGCTCTTCGTGAACGTCGCCGACATCATGAGGCTGCGCCCCGGCCTTGACAACAACCTGACGGTGCGACGACATGCCCATCTTTGCCGGCGAATCTTCCAGCTCGAGGTTGACGACAAGGGCGAGGTCGAGCGGTCCGGCAAGCTTGCCAGGGCCGCCGCGAAGGCCGACAAGGTCGACAAGAAGCCTGTCTTTAAGCTGCCGACGGGAGTGGTCCCGCTGAGCAACAACTCTCGTCGGAACGAGATCATCGCCATGATGCCGGTCTTCAATGCGCATGTCCTAGAGCCGAGCTGGGTTGAGCCAGACGGGCTCCTGGTGCAGGAGTTCTTCGACACCCTGCACGAGATATATGTCACCGACGAGCCGCGGCTTATCCAGGACACCTCTCCGGCGGAGCTGGACTATATCGCCGCCAGGGTGCAGGAGGCGAGGCTTGCTGCGGAGGAGGCAAAGCTCGTCAGGGAGGCCGGCAGCACCGGCGGTGTGGTGGACAAGGCCGCGGCGGAGGCGGAGGAGGGGGAGCTCGCCCGGTGGGCAGCAGCCGCTGGGGAGGCCAGCGGCACCGACGCCGGGGCTCCCCTCGTCGAAGACACCGCTGACGGGTCGTCCTCGGAGGAGGACGAGGAGGGGAGGACCGCGACCGCCGATCCCCCGATCACCGGAAGAAGGCGGGTCCTGCGGCGGGCCACCTCCGGCGAGCCGGTCTGCCTCGACCGGGCCATGCAACCGCAGCAAACCCAGGAAGCGCCCGTGCGCCAGACGAGGGCGGTCGCGATGAAGAAAACGGCGAAAGCCGTGGCACCGAAGAAGAGGGCATCTGCTTCTTCGCCGTTCAAGCGCGCCCGGACGCCATCGCCTCCCCCCTCGCCGGCAAACACCGGCGTGGGGATTGGGTTTGACTTGTTTGACTTCGGGCCTCTCATCCCGGAAAGAGAGCTCGGGCCTCTCAGCCCAGAGCGGAAGAGGAAGGCCACGGAGGAGGAGGAGGAAGAGAACGAAGAGTGAGCCTCTGCTTCCCTCCCTCATCCCTTACACTCCCCTGATAGTGTTGCTTACTTGTCTTCATCTTGCAGGGATGTGGAGACGCTAGCCCAGAGGATAAAGAGGGCCAGGATGTCGGCGAGTGGCCAGCCCCCGGTAGGCACCTCCAGTACGCCACTGGTGGTGTCGAGCAGCCCGGAGAGCAGCCCCCAGCCCAGCCCCCAGCGTGAGTCCATCACCCGCTCTCTATCAACGTGCGCCATGCGCGATGCTTTAGTGTAACCGTGCCGTGGATGCAGGAGAGGAGCAGCACCAAAGGGAGCCACAGAGGGCTTCTCCGATCGTGCCGCCTCCGTCAACTACACCGCCCAAAGGGGCGTCACTGGCAAGGGCACCAAGCACCAAGGCCGTGCACACGGGGGAGGGGGAGGACAACGCAGGCACCGGCAGCTTTGCCTCGACGCCAGAACTTGGCGGAGAAGGGGCTTCCGTCCCTCGGCCCGGCACGGGTAAGCCACTCGCTCTCCACTTCTGCTTGCATTCTTCCTTTCCTATTTTCCTTATTGGCTTTCGATCTTGGCTTCTCCCTGTCCCTTTCTTGGCGTCCAGACCCCTCCTCGGAGGACGTCGACACCACCATCAAGGACGTCTCCGTGGAGGCCGCGGCGGAGGCGGAGAAGATTGCCGCTGAGAAGAGCGCCAGGGGCGCCGCCGAGGATGCCGCCAAGGGGCCCGCCGAAGAGCCCGGCAAGGGGCCTGCCGGGTGATGTCTACTACACAACCTTCTTCTTGTAGACGTTGTTGGGCCTACAAGTGCACAAGTTTGTAGGACAGTAGCAAATTTACCTCAAGTGGATGACCTAAGGTTTATCAATCCGTAGGAGGCATAGGGTGAAGATGGTCTCTCTCAAACAACCCTGCAACCAAATAACAAAGAGTCTCTTGTGTCCCCAACACACCCAATACAATGGTAAATTGTATAGGTGCACTAGTTCGGCGAAGAGATGAAGATACAAGTGCAAAATAGATAGTAGATATATGTTTTTGTAATCTGAAATAATAAAAACAGCAAGGTAACGAGCAGTAAAAGTGAGCATAAACGGTATTGCAATGATAGGAAACAAGGCCTAGGGTTCATGCTTTCACCAGTGTAAGTTCTCTCAACAATAATAACATAGATAGAACATATGACAAGCCCTCAACATGCAACAAAGAGTCACTCCAAAGACACTAATAGCGGAGAACAAACGTAGAGATTATGGTCGGGTATGAAACCACCACAAAGCTATTCTTTCGGATCGATCTATAAAAGAGTTCGTACTAGAATAACACCTTAAGACACAAATCAACCAAAACCCTAATGTCACCTAGATACTCCATTGTCACCTCAAGTATCCGTGGGCATGATTATACGATATGCATCACACAATCTCAGATTCATCCAACCAACATAAAAGTACTTCAAAGAGTGCCCCAAAGCTACTACCGGAGAGTCAAGAACGTGTGCCAACCCCTATGCACAGGTTCCCAAGTGTCACGAAACCCGCAAGTTGATCACCAAAACATACATCAAGTGGATCAATAGAATAACCCATTGTCACCACGGTTATCCCACGCAAGACATACATCAAGTGTTCATAAAAGACTCAATCCGATAAGATAACTTCAAAGGGGAAACTCAATTCATCACAAGAGAGTAGAGGGGGAGAAACATCATAAGATCCAACTACAATAGCAAAGCTCGGGATACATCAAGATCATGCCATAGATGGAACATGAGAGAGAACACGAGAGAGAGAGATCAAACACATAGCTACTGGTACATACCCTCCGCCACGAGGGTGAACTACTCCCTCCTCGTCATGGATAGCGCCGGGATGATGAAGATGGCCTCCGGTGATGGGATCCCCCTCCGGCAGGGTGCCGATACAGGGTCCCGATTGGTGTTTGGTGGCTACAGAGGCTTGCGGCGGCGGAACTCCCGATCTATCTTCTGTTCTGGAAGTTTTAGGGTACGTAGGTATATTTGGGTGAAGGGGGTACGTCGGTGGACCTCCGGTTTGCTCACGAGGTAGGGGGCGCGCCCAGGGGGCGCATTCTCCACCCTCGTGGGAAGCCTGGGACTCCCCTGGCGTGCACTCCAAGCCCATCAGGTTGGTTTCCTTCCAAAATTTACTTCTCCAGTTGATTTCGTTCTGTTTTGACTCCGTCTGATATTCCTTTTCCTCGAAACACTGAAATAGGCATAAAACAACAAATCTGGGCTGGGCCTCCGGTTAATAGGTTAGTCCCAAAAATAATATAAAAGTGGTTATAAAGCCCAATATTGCCTAAAACAGTAGATAAAGTAGCATGGAGCAATCAAAAATTATAGATACGTTGGAGACGTATCAAGCATCCCCAAGCTTAATTCCTGCTCGTCCTCGAGTAGGTAAATGATAAAAAAGAATTTTTGATGCGGAGTGATACTTTGGCATAATTTCAATGTAAAACTTATTAATTGTGATATGAATATTCAGATCCGAAAGATTCAAGACAAAAGTTCATATTGACATAAAGAATAATAATACTTCAAGCATACTAATCAAAGCAATCATGTCTTCTCAAAATAACATGGCAAAAGAAAGTTCATCCCTACAAAATCATATAGTTAGGCTATGCTTCATTTTTGTCACACAAAGATGTTCCCAACTTCTATACCCCCGATGACAAGCCAAGCAATTGTTTTATACTTAAATAATCTAAAAAAATTCAACCTTCACGCAATACATGAGCGTGAGCCATGGATATAGCACTATGGGTGGAATAGAATATGATGATGGGGATTGTGTGGAGAAGACAAAAAGGAGAAAGTCTCACGTTGACGAGGCTAATCAACGGGCTATGGAGATGCCCATCAATTGATGTCAACATGAGGAGTAGGGATTGCCATGCAATGGATGCACTAGAGCTATGAATGCTCAACAAAAGAAAACTGGTGGGTGTGCATCCAACTCTCTTGCTCACGAAGACCTAGGGCATTTGAGGAAGCCCATCGTAGGAATATACAAGCCAAGTTCTATAATGAAAAATTCCCACTAGTATATGAATGTGATAACACATGAGACTCTCTACATGAAAAGCATGGTGCTACTTTGAAGCACAATATACGAGACTCACTACATGAAGAACAAGGTGCTACTTTGAAGCACAAGTGTGGAAAAAGAGATAGTAGCATTGCCCTTTTTTCTTTTTTTCTTTTTTTGGGCCTTTCTTTTTTTTTCTTTTTGGCCTTTCTCTTTTTTTATTTGGGCAATGCTCTAATAATGATGAGCATCACACTTCTATTGATTACAACACAAGGATTACAACTCAAAACTTAGAACAAGATATGACTCTATATGAATGCCTCCGGTGGTGTACCGGGATGGTGCAATGAATCAAGAGTGGCATGTATGAAAAATAATGCAAGGTGGCTTTGCCACAAATACGATGTCAACTACATGATCATGCAATGGCAATATGACAAAAGTAATGTATGTCATGATGATGATGATGGAAGTTGCATGGCAATATATCTCGGAATGGCTATGGAAATGCCATAATAGGTAGGTATGGTGGCTATTTTGAGGAAGATATAAGGAGGTTTATGTGTGATAGAGCGTATCGTATCACGGGGTTTGGATGCACCGGCGAAGTTTGCGCCAACTCTCAAGGTGAGAAAGGGCAATGCACGGAACCGAAGAGTCTAGCAAAGGCGGAAAGGTAAAAGTGCGTATAATCCATGGACTCAACATTAGTCAAAAGAACTCATATACTTATTGTAAAGATTTAGAAGTCATCAAAAATCAAGTACTACCCGCATGATCCTAGGGGGATAGATTGGTAGGAAAAGAGCATCGCTCGTCCCCGACCGACACTCATAAGGATGCACAAGCCAGGTACACTTCATGTTTCAAATTTGTTACATAACTTTAACCATACGTGCATGCTACGGGACTTGCAAACTTCAACACAAGTATTTCTCAAATTCATAATCACTCAACTAGCACGACTTTGATATTATCACCTCCATATCTCAAAACAATTATCAAGCATCAAACTTTTCTTAGTATTCAATTCACTCAAAAGAAAGTTTCACATATCTTGAACACCAAGTATATTAACATTTAGCAAATTACCATGCTATTAACGACTCTCGAAATAATCTAAGTGAAGCATGAGAGATCAATAGTTCCTTTAAAACAAATCCACCACCGTGCTCTAAAAGATCTAAGTGAAGCACTAGAGCAAAAATTATCACGCTCAAAAGATATAAGTGAAGCACATAGAGTATTCTAAAAAATTCCAAATCATGTATGGCTCTCTCTCATTAAAGAATTTCAGATCTTGATACTTTATTTAAACAGCAAGCAAAGCTAAAGAAAACTACATTTCAAGGATAGCACAACTCATGTGAAGAAGCAAAAACTTAAGCTCAACCGATACTAACCGATAGTTGTTGAAGAAGAAAGGTGGGATGCCTACCGGGGCATCCCCAAGCTTAGATGCTTGAGACTTCTTGAAATATTATCTTGGGGTGCCTTGGGCATCCCCAAGATTGAAATTTTGTGTCTCCTTAATTCCTCTCATATCATGGTTTCTCTTTTTTTATCAAAAGCTTCATTCACAACAAACTCAACAAGAACTCGTGAGATAGGTTAGTATAAACCAATGCAAAACCTTATCATATTCTACTGTGACAAATCACTTAAATTATTATTCAACATTGCATACTAAATGCCTCTTTATATTTAATACTCCTATCCTCAAATAGAATCATTAAACAAGCAAACATATGCAAATAATGCAACCATAACAGCAATCTGCCAAAACAGTACAGTCTGTAAAGAATGCAAGAGTATCAATACTTCCCCGACTCCAAAAATTATGAACTAAAATTCCCACTGTAATAAATTTATCAGAGCTAAGTATTCAAAAAGATTCAATGTTAGACCATGCTCTGAATTTTCTAGGGAATTTTTGCAACAGCGGTAAACTTTCTGTTTTCAAACAGCAACATGCAAACTAGCAAAATAAGCATGGCAAAGGCTATCCTTGACTTTTTTATTGAACCTAAAGATGCAAAACATTATTCTAACTAACAGAAAGCAAAAACTAACAAAATAAAATGACGCTCCAAGCAAAACACATATCATGTGGTGAATAAAAATATATCTCCAAGTAAAGTTACCGATAGACGAAGACGAAAGAGGGGATGCCTTCCGGGGCATCCCCAAGCTTAGTTGCTTGGTTGTCCTTGAATATTACCTTCGGGTGCCTTGGGCATCCCCAAGCTTAGGCTCTTGCCACTCCTTATTCCATAGTCCATCGAATCTTTACCCAAAACTTGAAAACTTCAACCACACAAAACTCAAAACAAAACTCGTAAGCTCCGTTAGTATAAGAAACTAAAACCACCACTTAGGTACTGTAATGAACTCATTCTAATTTATATTGGTGTAATATCTAATTTACTCCAACTTATATATGGTTCATACCCTCCGATAGTACTCATAGATTCATCAAAATAAGCAAACAACACATAGAAAACAGAATCTGTTAAAAACAGAACAGTCTGTAGTAATCTGTATCAAACGTATACTTCTGGAACCCCAACAATTATGAAATAAATTGCTGGACCTGAGCAATTTGTCTATTAATCATCTGCAAAAAGAATCAACCTAAAATCGCTCTCAAGTAAAAGATGGCAGATAATCTTGTGAGCGCTAAAGTTTCTGTTTTTCACAGCAAGATCACATAAACTTCACCCAAGTCTTCCCAAAGGTTCTACTTGGCACTTTATTGAAACAAAAGCTATAAAACATGATTACTACAGTAGCATAATCATGTGGACACACAAAAATAGTAAGGATAAATATTGGGTTGTCTCCCAACAAGCGCTTTTCTTTAATGCCTTTTAGCTAGGCATGATGATGACAATGATGCTCACATAAAAGATAAGAATTGAAACATAACGGGAGCATCATCAAGCATATGACTAGCACATTTAAGCCTAACCCACTTCCTATGCATAGGGTTTTGTGAGCAAACAACTTATGGGAACAATAATCAACGAGCATAGGAAGGTAAAACAAGCATAGCTTCAAAAATTTAAGCACATAGAGAGGAAACTTGATATTATTGCAATTCCTACAAGCATATGTTCCTCCCTCATAATAATTTTCAGTAGCATAATGAATGAATTCAACAATATAACCAGCACCTAAAGCATTCTTTTCATGATCTACAAGCATAGAAAATTTTCTACTCTCCACATAAGCAAACTTCTTCTTTATAGCATACGTATCATCACAATAATCATCATAAATAGGAGGCATGCTTTCATCATAGTAAATTTGCTCATCAAAGCTTGGGGGACCAAATATATCATATTCATCAAACATAGCTTCCCCAAGCTTGTGGCTTTGCATATCATTAGCATCATGGATATTCAAGGAATTCATACTAACAACATTGCAATCATGCTCATCATTCAAAGATTTAGTGCCAAACATTTTAAAGATTTCTTCTTCTAGCACTTGAGCACAATTATCCTTTCCATCATACTCACGAAAGATATTAAAAAGGTGAAGCGTATGAGACAAACTCAACTCCATTTTTTTGTAGTTTTCTTTTATAAACTAGACTAGTGCTAAAACAAGAAACAAAAAGATTCGATTGCAATATCTAAAGATATACCTTCACTTACCTAGCCTCCCCGGCAACGGCGCCAGAAAAGAGCTTGATGTCTACTACACAACCTTCTTCTTGTAGACGTTGTTGGGCCTGCAAGTGCACAGGTTTGTAGGACAGTAGCAAATTTCCCTCAAGTGGATGACCTAAGTTTTATCAATCCGTAGGAGGCGTAGGATGAAGATGGTCTCTCTCAAACAACCCTGCAACCAAATAACAAAGAGTCTCTTGTGTCCCCAACACACCCAATACAATGGTCAATTGTATAGGTGCACTAGTTCGGCGAAGAGATGAAGATACAAGTGCAAAATAGATAGTAGATATAGGTTTTTGTAATCTGAAATAATAAAAACAGCAAGGTAACGAGCGGTAAAAGTGAGCGTAAACAGTATTGCAATGATAGGAAACAAGTCCTAGGGTTCATACTTTCACTAGTGTAAGTTCTCTCAACAATAATAACATAGATAGAACATATGACAAGCCCTCAACATGCAACAAAGAGTCACTCCAAAGATGCTAATAGAGGAGAACAAACATAGAGATTATGGTCGGGTACGAAACCACCACAAACCTATTCTTTCAGATCGATCTATAAAAGAGTTCGTACTAGAATAACACCTTAAGACACAAATCAACCAAAACCCTAATGTCACCTAGATACTCCATTGTCACCTCAAGTATCCGTGGGCATGATTATACGATATGCGTCACACAATCTCAGATTCATCCAACCAACATAAAAGTACTTCAAAGAGTGCCCCAAAGCTACTACCGAAGAGTCAAGAACGTGTGCCAACCCCTATGCATACATTCCCAAGTGTCACAAAACCCGCAAGTTGATCACCAAAACATACATCAAGTGGATCAATAGAATAACCCATTGTCACCACGGTTATCCCACGCAAGACATACATCAAGTGTTCATAAAAGACTCAATCCGATAAGATAACTTCAAAGGGGAAACTCAGTTCATCACAAGAGAGTAGAGGGGGAGAAACATCATAAGATCCAACTACAATATCAAAGCTCAGGATACATCAAGATCGTGCCATAGATTAAACACGAGAGAGAACACGAGAGAGAGAGAGATCAAACACATAGCTACTGGTACATACCCTCAGCCCCGAGGGTGAACTACTCCCTCCTCGTCATGAATAGCGCCGAGATGATGAAGATGGCCTCCGGTGATGGGATCCCCCTCCGGTAGGCTGCCGGAACAGGGTCCTGGTTGGTTTTTGGTGGCTATAGAGGCTTGCGGCGGCGGAACTCCCGACCTATCTTCTGTTCTAGAAGTTTTAGGGTACGTAGGTATATATGGGTGCAGGGGGTACTGTAGGACCTTGAAGTAAGTCTAGAGGGCGGGGGTGATTAGACTACTTGACCAATAAAAACTTAACCTTTTCCTAATTTTAGAGTTTGGCAGTTTTTAGCTACTTTAGGACAAGTCAAGCAATCATCACACAATTCAAGCAAGCATGCAAGGAGTGTATAGGCAGCAGAAATTAAAGCATGCAACTTGCAAGAAAGTAAAGGGAAGGGTTTGGAGGATTCAAACGCAATTGGAGACACGGATGTTTTTGGCGTGGTTCCGATAGGTGGTGCTATCGTACATCCACGTTGATGGAGACTTCAACCCACGAAGGGTAACAGCTGCGCGAGTCCACGGAGGGCTCCACCCACGAAGGGTCCACGAAGAAGCAACCTTGTCTATCCCACCATGGCCGTCGCCCACGAAGGACTTGCCTCACTAGCGGTAGATCTTCATGAAGTAGGCGATCTCCTTTCCCTTACAAACTCCTTGGTTCAACTCCACAATCTTGTCGGAGGCTCCCAAGTGACACCTAGCCAATCTAGGAGACACCACTCTCCAAGAAGTAACAAATGGTGCGTTGATGATGAACTCCTTGCTCTTGTGCTTCAAATGATAGTCTCCCCAACACTCCACTCTCTCTCATAGGTTTTGGATCTGGTGGAAAGAAGATTTGCGTGGAAAGCAACTTGGGAAGGCCAGAGATCAAGATTCATATGGCAGGAATGGAATATCTTGGCCTCACATGAGTAGGTGGTTCTCTCTCAGAAATGGTAAGTTGGAAGTGTAAGTTCGTTCTGATGTCTCTCTCCACGAATGAAGAGGAGGTGGAGGGGTATATATATAGCCTCCACACAAAATCTAACCATTACACACAATTTACCAAACTCGGTGGGACCGAATCGTGAAACTCGGTCGGACCGATTTAGTAAACCTAGTGATCGTTAGTGATTTTTGGTGGGACCGACATGCAACTCGGTAGGACCAAGATGGTTAGGGTTAGGGCATAACGTAATATCGGTGAGACCGATTACACAAACTCGGTGAGACCGATTTGGTAATATGCTTTCCAGAGAGTTGGTCAGGTAAACTCGGTGGGACTGATTTGCTCTTTTCGGTGAGACCGAAATGTTACAAAAAGGAAACAGAGAGTTTACATTGCAATCTCGGTGGTACCGATCGCTCACTTCAGTTAGACCGAAACGTTACGAAGGGAAACAGAGAGATTGCAATCCCATCTCGGTGAGACCGAGATCCCTATCGGTATGACCGATTTGCTTAGGGTTTGTGGCAGTGGCTATGACTTTTGGAATCGGTGGCGCCGGATAGGAAGAATCGGTGTGACCGATTTTGGCTTTGGGATTAGGTCATTTGTGGATGTGGGAAAGTAGTTGAGGGTTTTGGAGCATATCACTAAGCACATGAAGCAAGAGGCTCATTAAGCAACACCTCATCCCTCCTTGATAGTATTGGCTTTTCCTATAGACTCAATGTGATCTTGGATCACTAAAATGTAAAATGAAGAGTCTTGAGCTTTTGAAGTTGAGCCAATCCTTTGTCCTTAGAATTTTGAGGGATCCACTTTCATCATCCATGCCATGCCATTCATTGAGCTTTCCTGAAATAATAGTCTTGGAATAGCATTAGCTCAATGAGCTATATGTTGTTATGAATTACCAAAACCACCTAGGGATAGTTGCACTTTCAATCTCCCCCTTTTTGGTAATTGATGACAACATATAGATCAAAGCTTCGAAAAATGATAATAAAATTAAATAACATCGTCGCTTTGAGAAGTATGTGATAAGCAAGAGCTCCCCCTAAATTTGTGCATAGTTTAAGATTTGCTTTGGACTGCAAATGCACAATGAATTAGGCTCATGGGTTACTCTTCCATGTCACATACATCTTGGTGGAGCGCTCAAAATAATAAACAGTGAATACATGCACTCATCACCAAGCATAGTGAGTGATCACATAAGATAGATAAGATAATATCAAGCATGCATAAGTGTAGCTTATGATCAAACACATGATCATCAATGTCTCACAAGCATAGTATCTCAACCAAAAGCAAACAAAGATTGAAAAACCACCAAATAAAGCAAGAGAGAACAAAAGCAATACTATCTCTCTCTCTCTCTCTCGAAGCCTATGATCTATACATTTTTCTCCCCCTTTGGCAACAAGTTACCAAAAAGTTCATAGAAAATGCATAGTGCTAGATCGACTCTCAGACTTGATCTTCTGGTGGTGGTGTAGAGATGGCTCCTTGGACGAAGACTTCAGTTGAAGTGGATGGAGCTGGAGGAGTTGGTGCTGGAGCTGGTTGCACTAGAACTGTAGGGGCAGTGGCTGGTGCTGAAGTTGTTGCTCTAGTGTCTGTCACTGGCACTGCAACTGACCTCTGGGCTCTGGGCACTCTGGCAAACACATTTGTGGTAGTCTTGCCCTTCCTCTCCTGCATGTCATCCTACAGCTGCTCCACAACTGACTGAATCTCAGTTACCTTGACATCTAGATCATAAAATTTTTGTTCCATGATTCTTTCCAGGCTCTCCTGGTTTTGAGTTAGGGTGGCCAACCCCTTCTCAATCCTCAGAGATGATGCTATCAAGTAACCAAGCTTCTCCTGTTTGGTTTTCAAGAAATATTCAGATGCCTCCTCTTGAGTTGGCATCTTGGCAGCCTTCTCCCTCTTTGCCTTCTCCTTCTTGTCCTGAGCTTGAACTGATTGTGGATCATCTTCATTCATGACAACCTCATTGTCCTCAAAGTCTAGATAAAGTGTAAAGTGTTCCTTATCCAACTGATATTTTCCTGTGCCCATCTTTGAGTTTATCAATTCTTGAATCTGAGGTGCATATCCACAACTCCTCTTTTGATCTGCTGCAGTCCTCTTAATGGTTTCAACTATAAGGCTCATGACTTTGAATTTCTATGGCACATCAAACACATGCAACATGTTGATGGCATGCCCTCTGATCATGTTATGGTCACCAGACTTGGGCAACAAAGTGTGCCTCAGAATCCAATTTATGGTTGGCAACCCTGACAGCAGAAAGTGAACTGAGCCAAACTTGTGAGTCTCTAATGCCTTGTCTAGAATTTCCTTATACATGTGAGCCATTGAATTGTGACCCAACTTCTTCTTTGCATAAATGTCTAGGTCATCCTCTTTCTCATTGGGGGCATTGATCAGACTTGCCCATTCTTCAATAGTGGACTGGTACCTTGTACCTTCAGACATCCAAACTATTCTTCCATCTGGGTAAAAGTGTGCTGTGGAGTAGAACTGCATGATAAGCTCATCATTCCAGTTGGTGAACTTCTGTCCAACAAAATCTGCAACTCCACAAGCAACAAAGCTGTCTTGCACTCCAGGATAGTGCTGTTCATTTTCCTTGATGAATTTCCAGTCAACCCACCTCATGTCACAGACTATGGGCTTCTTGTCCAACAGAATTGTTTCATAGAAGTCCTGCTGTTCCTTTGTGTGGAACCTGTAGTCAACAACAGTTCTTCTTCTTGAAGCATATGGATCTTCCATTCTCCACAGTCTCAGCCCTGAATCCTTCCTGATTCTCATGTCTTCAGCCACGAGATGGGCATCATTATGGTCTGGTATCTTGAGCTTGAGCTTTCTTAGAACCTGTCCTTCTTTATCTGAATCTTCAGCAACATTGGGCACTGGGGCCTTGTTCTTCTCAGCAGCTGGAATACTCCTAGTATTCCTCTTTGGAACTTGCTTGGCCTTGGAGGCAACTTTGGGTGATTCCTTGGGCTTGGATGTTGCAGCCCCTGATCTGATTGCATCTCCCATAAGCTTAGCTGCCTTTGGAGCGGGTGCAGCATCCTCTCCCTCTTCCATCATGGAAGGTTGACCAACAATTCTGGCCATGGTCTTCTTGACCCTTTCCTTCCTCTTCTTCCCTTCATCAGCTGGCTCTTTGGGATCAGGCTTTTCAGGTATTTGAGTTGACCCTCTGACCTTCAGCATAGGTGTCCCCTTGGCAGGGACCTTCCTATTAAGTCCAGGCTTAGTGGTCTTGGCTGAGCCATACTCCTTTTTGAGAACTACCTTCTTGGAAGTAGCCTCATCCTCTTCAGCTTTATAATCCTCATCTTCAGAGTCTGAAGTTCTCTTCTTCCTTTGCCTAGTTGCAGCCTTAGGCAAATTGCTAGGAGTACTTCTGCTCCCTTCATCTGAAGTGCTGGAGGGACTAGTGCCCTGACTCATGTCAATCTGCTCTTTTGACCTGTTCTGGCTGTCACTTTGATCAGATATACTGCAAAAGCTGACTGCTGACCCTGCGAAGAGTTATAGATGAGATAGAAAAGATGAGCATCACAAAATGCAGAGATTTTTGCAAAAGAATGACTCAAAAGTTCAGTTTTAGTTTTCCACAGAAAGCATTTCGGATCCACCGATTTTCAAACTCAGTGATACCGAAGCAGTTTTGGAACCTAAACTGACGATCTCGGTTGAACCGAGTTTCAGTTCGTGGCACCGAGACTGCTAGGGTTTCACAGAATCCTCAAATCGGTCGCACCAATTAGTAATTCTCGGTCAGACCGAGAGTTACTAGTGCAATGGCATAAGCCAAATCGGTGAAACCGAGTTTTTCAACTCGGTGGGTCCGAGATGGTTTCAGCGGAAACCTAACCCTAAAAATTTGAATCACATCTAATCTATGAACTACTTTGGCTGGATAGAAGAGTTTTAATCATGGCAAGAATCAATATGAAAACAATGTGCGAGGATTCAGACGTGGATAGCACAAAGATTAAGTCCATACCCTATCTTGGCGGTGGACTTGCTACGGCGGCAACGGCGGGGACGAAATCCGTTGACGGCGGGGACGAAATCCGTTGACGGCGGCGGAGACCAGCGATAGGAGGCTGCTGGCGAAGAGGAGACGATCCGGAGACCACGATGGCAGAGCGAGCTGTTGTGCAGGCGAAGGGTTTCGGAGAAATTTGCAAAATTTTGCCCGTGGCTATATATAGCCCGACCCTGTCGGTGTGACCGAGTGGAACAACTCGGTGGCACCAAGATGCATAACTGTGTTCAGTTACAGCAAATCGGTGAGACCAAAAAGTTCAAATCGGTTGCACCGAGATTGAAAACTCATATCAACTTGATGATCTCGGTAGGACCAAAATGGAAGAATCGGTCAGACCGAGAATCACTAAGAGGTTTTGGAAGTTTAAGTCTATGACAAATCGGGGACTCCGAGTGCTCCTCACACAGAGTGGTTCAAATCTGACTTGATCAAATTTTGTGATGTAGCTTGAATAGAGTTTGAGACAAGAAAAGCATAGATAGCTAAAGAAGGTTCTTAGGAATTCTTGTCCATCCACTTGGCACAAAGAAAAGAATCCAAACAAATAAAACAACAAGTGGATGTCCTTGAATGAGTAAAATATGCACCAACATGCTCACACAATAAGATGGCAAGAAATATGTGGCAAAGCATGCACAACCAATTTTAGCATCTATCAAGCAATTGGCGATGACTAGGTCATCTATATATGAGTATATTGACTTAGGAGTCAAATGAGAACATTTGATCATAGGTCATACTCATCGTTTATGCTCAAGTGGGGTTACCACTTTTACATAATGCATTGATGTGTTCACACCATTATAGTTGCTTTGACTCAATTCTTAGAGTTAAGCTCCCCCTAGATGTGAGATCCCCCCTTAGAGGGATGAACTAACCTTGGGTTTTGTTGATGATGACTTCATGTAGGTGTTGAAGATGTAGATGCTCAATGTTGATGTAGATCATTTGGAGCAATCCTTTGGAGTGAGTTGCACTTTCAACTTGCCTACATGGGTTAGTCCCACAAGGAACAAACAAGAATATCCATAGACATAGAGTGATGCACACACAAGATGATGTCCATGAAAACATTAGGTTACCTTGTCCCTTGCCTTACCAACATGAGGGTTTGTGACTCCTTTAACTAGTGCAAGATGTGGAAGTTGATTGCACTTGTTCTTGCCAAAATGATATGAGTGAAGAATGTTGGCGGAGTCACCCTCAAGAACTCTCTAGTTCTTCTTCTTCGGGATCCACATCATCTTGATGGGAATCCTTGGAGTTGTAGTTGTACTTGATGAAGTAGAACTTGACGTAGTCTTGGGGACCCACTTGAACGAGGCTTTAGGTGCTTCTTCAAATGCATCAATCTCTTCTTGAAGCTTGTCCTTGCCTTTGTTCTTGTGGTCTTGTGGTGGAAGATCATCTTGAGCTTGTGTTCCCTTGAAGGAAGTAGGATCATACTTCTCTTGTTGAGGAACAAACTTCGTCTTGGGGTATTGATCTTCTTCCCACTCAACTCCATTGGCATTGAACTTTCGTTCAAAACCAACACCTTGATTCTTCCGGTGCCTTCCTTGCTTGCGTACAATTTCCTCGAATTGCTTACTCCCGACAAGGCTCTTGTAAACACCTTTCTCGATAATTCCCTTCAATACGCTATTTTCTTGCTCAAGTGTAACTTGGCTAAGAGAATCATTAGTGGAATCAAGAGAACTACTAGAAGCAACAATATTGGATTTGACATTATTATTGTTACTACTAGAGGAAGTATCTTTCTTGTACTTGTTACTAGACTTGACTTGAGGCATGTAAGTAGATAAGAGTAAACGCTTGGCAATGTAAGAAGAACTTTTCTTGCGGAGATCATCCTTGATTGCCTTTAAGAACTCTTGCTCTTGCTCAAGATTGAGCTTTTCAAAGCGTAACTTCTCATGAGCCCTTAAAAGTTCTCGATGGTCTTCGAAGATAGTTTCATGAGCCAACTTAAGAGTGTTTAGTTCTTTAGTTAGAAGCTCAATTTTCTCCTTATCATTGTCATTCGTTTGATTAGCATGATTAATTGACGTTTCATCATAGTATTCATCACTAGAGTTGTTAACAAGTAAATCATCATCCACAAGCAAGTCATCTTCATCACTATTAAAATCAACATACTTGGGATGTGTTACCTTTGGACCTTTGGCCATGAAGCATCTTCCAACACCTTCATTTGGTGAGTCAAATATGTCGTAGGAGTTGGTTGACACAAGTGCTAGACCGGCAACACCTTCATCTTGAGTATATTCGGAGTCGGAGTGATAGCTTCTCTCGGAGTGATTGTCGGAGTTGGAGCCGGAAACCCATTCACCAACATGAGCTTGCTGTCTTCGTTTTGTGTAGCTCCTTGATGACTTGTCCTTCCTTTCCGAATCCTTTCTTCTCCGTGAGGGTCTTCATTCATAACGATCATCTCTACTCCTCCTTTATCTTGGTGGTGATTCTTCTCTTTTGCTTCTTCTTTTTGGAGAATCTTCTCTTCTTTTGTAGGGTTCCGTACACTCATTGGAGTAGTGTCCGGGTCTCCCACAATTGTAGCAATTGCGCTCACGACTAGAAGATCTCTTGTCATTGTAAGACCTTGACTTGGAGCTTCTTTCTTTGCTTCTACTTTTGTAGAATTTGTTAAAGTTCTTCACCATTAAGCTCAATTCTTCATTGAAGGTTGGTTTCTCACTTGATGATGTGGGGGCTTCACTTGAGGCTTTGTAAGCACCACTTGACTTGTTGTGAAGTTCCTCCTTATCCTTGAGTGACATCTCATGAGCAACAATCCTTCTAATGACTTCCGTTGGCTTGAGTTCTTTGTAGTTTGGCATCATTTGGATCAATGTGCACACGGTGTCATACTTTCCATCCAATGCTCTTAGGATTTTCTCGATGATGAATTTGTCGGTCATCTCTTCACTCCCTAAGCCGGCAATCTCATTTGTGGTAAGAGCAAGCCTAGAGTACATTTCAGCGACACCTTCACCATCCTTCATTTTGAACTTGTCAAGCTGACTTTGGAGCACGTCCAACTTGGATTCCTTGACGGACTCGGTACCTTCATGCATATCAATCAAAGTATCCCAAATTTCCTTTGCATTCTCAAGACGGCTGATTTTGTTGAATTCTTCAGGGCACAATCCGTTGAAGATGATGTCACATGCTTGAGCGTTGTATTGCAGCATCCTCAATTCTTCCGCATTAGCTTCACGGTTCGGTTCTCTCCCATCGAAGAATTCACCTTGCAAGCCAATACAAATAATTGCCCAAACGACGGGGTTATGTCCAAGAATATGCATTTTCATCTTATGCTTCCAACTAGCAAAATTAGTACCATCAAAGTAAGGACCTCTACGGTGATAATTTCCCTCGCTAGACGCCATACTCTCCTAGGTTGTGAAACCAAGGCTATGACCACCAAAAGCTATGGAAATCAAAGCAAATGGAGACCAAAGCTCTGATACCACTTGTAGGACCTTGAAGTAAGTCTAGAGGGGGGGGGGGTGATTAGACTACTTGACCAATAAAAACTTAACCTTTTCCCAATTTTAGAGTTTGGCAGTTTTTAGCTACTTTAGGACAAGTCAAGCAATCATCACACAATTCAAGCAAGCATGCAAAGAGTGTATAGGCAGCGGAAATTAAAGCATGCAACTTGCAAGAAAGTAAAGGGAAGGGTTCGGAGGATTCAAACGCAATTGGAGACACGGATGTTTTTGGCGTGGTTCCGATAGGTGGTGCTATCGTACATCCACGTTGATCAAGACTTCAACCCACGAAGGGTAACGGCTGCGCGAGTCCACGGAGGGCTCCACCCAAGAAGGGTCCACGAAGAAGCAACCTTGTCTATCCCACCATGGCCGTCGCCCACGAAGGACTTGCCTCACTAGCGGTAGATCTTCACGAAGTAGGCGATCTCCTTGCCCTTACAAACTCCTTGGTTCAACTCCACAATCTTGTCGGAGGCTCCCAAGTGACACCTAGCCAATCTAGGAGACACCACTCTCCAAGAAGTAACAAATGGTGCGTTGATGATGAACTCCTTGCTCTTGTGCTTCAAATGATAGTCTCCCCAACACTCAACTCTCTCTCATAGGTTTTGGATCTGGTGGAAAGAAGATTTGCATGGAAAGCAACTTGGGAAGGCCAGAGATCAAGATTCATATCGCAGGAATGGAATATCTTGGCCTCAACACATGAGTAGGGGGTTCTCTCTCAGAAATGGTAAGTTGGAAGTGTAGGTTCGTTCTGATGGCTCTCTCCACGAATGAAGAGGAGGTGGAGGGGTATATATAGCCTCCACACAAAATCTAACCGTTACACACAATTTACCAAACTCGGTGGGACCGAATCGTGAAACTCGGTCAGACCGATTTTGTAAACCTAGTGACCGTTAGTGATTTTTGGTGGGACTGACATGCAACTCCAACCACACAAAACTTGAAAACTTCAACCACACAAAACTCAAAACAAAACTCGTAAGCTCCGTTAGTATAAGAAAATAAAACCACCACTTAGGTACTGTAATGAACTCATTCTAAATTTATATTGGTGTAATATCTAATTTACTCCAACTTATATATGGTTCATACCCTCCGATAGTACTCATAGATTCATCAAAATAAGCAAACAACACATAGAAAACAGAATCTGTTAAAAACAGAACAGTCTGTAGTAATCTGTATCAAACGTATACTTCTGGAACCCCAACAATTATGAAATAAATTGCTGGACCTGAGCAATTTGTCTATTAATCAACTGCAAAAAGAATCAACCTAAAATCGCTCTCAAGTAAAAGATGGCAGATAATCTTGTGAGCGCTAAAGTTTCTGTTTTTCACAGCAAGATCACATAAACTTCACCTAAGTCTTCCCAAAGGTTCTACTTGGCACTTTATTGAAACAAAAGCTATAAAAAATGATTACTACAGTAGCATAATCATGTGGACACACAAAAATAGTAAGGATAAATATTGGGTTGTCTCCCAACAAGCGCTTTTCTTTAATGCCTTTTAGCTAGGCATGATGATGACAATGATGCTCACATAAAAGATAAGAATTGAAACATAACGGGAGCATCATCAAGCATATGACTAGCACATTTAAGCCTAACCCACTTCCTATGCATTGGGTTTTGTGAGCAAACAACTTATGGGAACAATAATCAACGAGCATAGGAAGGTAAAACAAGCATAGCTTCAAAAATTTAAGCACATAGAGAGGAAACTTGATATTATTGCAATTCCTACAAGCATATGTTCCTCCCTCATAATAATTTTCAGTAGCATAATGAATGAATTCAACAATATAACCAGCACCTAAAGCATTCTTTTCATGATCTACAAGGATAGAAAATTTTCTAATCTCCACATAAGCAAACTTCTTCTTTATAGCATACGTATCATCACAATAATCATCGTAAATAGGAGGCATGCTTTCATCATAGTAAATTTGCTCATCAAAGCTTGGGGGACCAAATATATCATATTCATCAAACATAGCTTCCCCAAGCTTGTGGCTTTGCATATCATTAGCATCATGGATATTCAAGGAATTCATACTAACAACATTGCAATCATGCTCATCATTCAAAGATTTAGTGCCAAACATTTTAAAGATTTCTTCTTCTAGCACTTGAGCACAATTATCCTTTCCATCATACTCACGAAAGATATTAAAAAGGTGAAGCGTATGAGACAAACTCAACTCCATTTTTTTGTAGTTTTCTTTTATAAACTAGACTAGTGCTAAAACAAGAAACAAAAAGATTCGATTGCAAGATCTAAAGATATACCTTCACTTACCTAGCCTCCCCGGCAACGGCGCCAGAAAAGAGCTTGATGTCTACTACACAACCTTCTTCTTGTAGACGTTGTTGGGCCTGCAAGTGCACAGGTTTGTAGGACAGTAGCAAATTTCCCTCAAGTGGATGACCTAAGGTTTATCAATCCGTAGGAGGCGTAGGATGAAGATGGTCTCTCTCAAACAACCGTGCAACCAAATAACAAAGAGTCTCTTGTGTCCCCAACACACCCAATACAATGGTAAATTGTATAGGTCCACTAGTTCGGCGAAGAGATGAAGATACAAGTGGAAAATAGATAGTAGATATAGGTTTTTGTAATCTGAAATAATAAAAACAGCAAGGTAACGAGCGGTAAAAGTGAGCGTAAACGGTATTGCAATGATAGGAAACAAGGCCTAGGGTTCATACTTTCACTAGTGTAAGTTCTCTCAACAATAATAACATAGATAGAACATATGACAAGCCCTCAACATGCAACAAAGAGTCACTCCAAAGATGCTAATAGAGGAGAACAAACGTAGAGATTATGGTCGGGTACGAAACCACCACAAACCTATTCTTTCAGATCGATCTATAAAAGAGTTTGTACTAGAATAACACCTTAAGACACAAATCAACCAAAACCCTAATGTCACCTGGATACTCCATTGTCACCTCAAGTATCCGTGGGCATGATTATACGATATGCATCACACAATCTCAGATTCATCCAACCAACATAAAAGTACTTCAAAGAGTGCCCCAAAGCTACTACCGGAGAGTCAAGAACGTGTGCCAACCCCTATGCATACATTCCCAAGTGTCACGAAACCCGCAAGTTGATCACCAAAACATACATCAAGTGGATCAATAGAATAACCCATTGTCACCACGGTTATCCCACGCAAGACATACATCAAGTGTTCATAAAAGACTCAATCCGATAAGATAACTTCAAAGGGGAAACTCAGTTCATCACAAGAGAGTAGAGGGGGAGAAACATCATAAGATCCAACTACAATAGCAAAGCTCAGGATACATCAAGATCGTGCCATAGATTAAACACGAGAGAGAACACGAGAGAGAGAGACATCAAACACATAGCTATTGGTACATACCCTCAACCCCGAGGGTGAACTACTCCCTCCTCGTCATGGATAGCGCCAAGATGATGAAGATGGCCTCCGGTGATGGGATCCCCCTCCGGTAGGGTGCCGGAACAGGGTCCTGATTTGTTTTTGGTGGCTACAGAGGCTTGCGGCGGCGGAACTCCCGACCTATCTTCTATTCTAGAAGTTTTAGGGTACGTAGGTATATATGGCTGCAGGGGGTATTGTAGGACCTTGAAGTAAGTCTAGAGGGGGGGTGATTAGACTACTTGACCAATAAAAACTTAGCCTTTTCCCAATTTTAGAGTTTGGCAGTTTTTAGCTACTTTAGGACAAGTCAAGCAATCATCAAACAATTCAAGCAAGCATGCAAAGAGTGTATAGGCAGCGAAAATTAAAGCATGCAACTTGCAAGAAAGTAAAGGGAAGGGTTTGGAGGATTCAAACGCAATTGGAGACACGGATGTTTTTGGCGTGGTTCCGATAGGTGGTGCTATCGTACATCCACGTTGATGGAGACTTCAACCCACGAAGGGTAACGGCTGCGCGAGTCCACGGAGGGCTCCACCCACGAAGGGTCCACGAAGAAGCAACCTTGTCTATCCCACCATGGGCATCGCCCACGAAGGACTTGCCTCACTAGCGGTAGATCTTCATGAAGTAGGCGATCTCCTTGCCGTTACAAACTCCTTGGTTCAACTCCACAATCTTGTCGGAGGCTCCCAAGTGACACCTAGCCAATCTAGGAGACACCACTCTCCAAGAAGTAACAAATGGTGCGTTGATGATGAACTCCTTGCTCTTGTGCTTCAAATGATAGTCTCCCCAACACTCAACTCTCTCTCATAGGTTTTGGATCTGGTGGAAAGAAGATTTGAGTGGAAAGCAACTTGGGAAGGCTAGAGATCAAGATTCATATGGTAGGAATGGAATATCTTGTCCTCAACACATGAGTAGGTGGTTCTCTCTCAGAAATGGTAAGTTGGAAGTGTAGGTTCGTTCTGATGGCTCTCTCCACGAATGAAGAGGAGGTGGAGGGGTATATATAGTCTCCACACAAAATCTAACCGTTACACACAATTTACCAAACTCGGTGGGACCGAATCGTGAAACTCGGTCGGACCGATTTAGTAAACCTAGTGACCGTTAGTGATTTTCGGTGGGACCGACATGCAACTCGGTAGGACCGATATGGTTAGGGTTAGGTCATAACGTAATCTCGGTGAGACCGATTACACAAACTCGGTGAGACTGATTTGGTAATAAGCTTTCCAGAGAGTTCGTCAGGTAAACTCGGTGGGACCGATTTGCTCTTTTCGGTGAGACCGAAATGTTACAAAAAGGAAACAGAGAGTTTACATTGCAATCTCGGTGGGACCGATCGCTCTCTTCGGTTAGACCGAAACGTTACGAAGGGAAACAGAGAGATTGCAATCCCATCTCGGTGAGACTGAGATCCCTATCGGTAAGACCGATTTGCATCGGGTTTGTGGCAGTGGCTATGACTTTTGGAATCGGTGGCGACGGATAGGAAGAATCGGTGTGACCGATTTTGGCTTTGGGATTAGGTCATTTGTGGATGTGGGAAAGTAGTTGAGGGTTTTGGAGCATATCACTAAGCACATGAAGCAAGAGGCTCATTAAGCAACACCTCATCCCTCCTTGATAGTACTGGCTTTTCCTATAGGCTCAATGTGATCTTGGATCACTAAAATGTAAAATGAAGATTCTTGAGCTTTTGAGCTTGAGCCAATCCTTTGTCCATAGAATTTTGAGGGATCCACTTTCATCATCCATGCCCTGCCATTCATTGAGCTTTCCTAAAATAATAGTCTTGGAATATCATTAGCTCTATGAGATATATGTTGTTATGAATTACCAAAACCACCTAGGGATAGTTGCACTTTCAGGTACGTCGGTGGACCTCTGGGTTGCTCACGAGGTAGGGGGCGCGCCCAGGGGGGCACGCCCTCCACCCTCGTGGGCAGCCCGGGACTCCCCTGGCGTGCACTCCAAGCCCATCAGGTTGGTTTCCTTCCAAAAGTAACTTCTCCAGTTGATTTCGTTCCATTTTGACTCCGTCTGATATTCCTTTTCCTCGAAACACTGAAATAGGCATAGAACAGCAAATCTGGGCCGGGCCTTCGGTTAATAGGTTAGTCCCAAATATAATATAAAAGTGGATAATAAAGCCCAATATTGCCTAAAACAGTATATAAAGTAGCATGGAGCAATCAAAAATTATAGATACGTTGGAGACGTATCACCGGGGACGCCGGCAAGGCCACTGCCGAGGAGGTGGTGTTTGATGACCTTCCCTCTTCCTTCGCTGCCTCTGGCTCTGGCAGGTACCTGAGGGTCAGCGACGACCTCTTCGTCCATCTCCTAGGCGCGTCGAGCACCAGGGCTCCATTTGAGGGAGAGGTGTTCGACGAGGAGACGCTTGCCGCGGCCGGCCTCGAGGTCGTTGATGAGCCGGGCGTTGGTGGCGCCGGCTCCCAGGAGGAGCATCTGCTCCAGGCCATGGGCGCCAGCTTCCGGAAGCTTCAAGCACTCCACCGCGCCCGTATGGACAAGGCCAAGTCCAGGATGGCGATGGTGGAGAAGATGGAGGAGGACTTTGTGGGGCGCATCGCTGAGGCGTAGGACTGGTTCCGCCAGGCCCAGGACGAACTGAAGGCCGCCCAGGGGGAGCTGGCCAACTGTGAGATGGAGCTCGCCCTGAAGCTGGCCGACGTCGAGAAGGCCCAGGAGACGGAGAAGAGGTTGTCCGACGAAGCCGAGGCCACCCGGA
This sequence comes from Triticum dicoccoides, assembly GCF_002162155.2. NCBI lineage: Eukaryota > Viridiplantae > Streptophyta > Magnoliopsida > Poales > Poaceae > Triticum > Triticum dicoccoides. The sequence continues at coordinate 653,553,256 of NC_041381.1, forward strand.
CCCAGCACGAGGCCGCCCTGAAGACCCAGGAGGAGGACCTTGCCGAGCGCGAGGAGAAGCTTGCCGCCACGCTCCGCGGCAAGGATGAGGAGGTGAACAAGCTCGTCCTGTAGCAGACCCAAGAGCTGGAGCGGAGGCATCAGGAGGCACTCAACGCCTTGGCTCAGGCCCACGCAGGCAAGGTGAAGGAGTTGGAGGAGCAAACTCTGAAGCTGGCCCAGGAGAAGCATACGCTCAACGGCGCTTTGACGGTGGCGCAGGGGGAGGTCATCAGCAAGTCTGGAGAGCTCTCCGAAGCCAACGCCTCCATTAAAGACCTCAAGCTGAAGCTGGGAGAGCTCGAGGAGACGCTGTCAGGGGCCATGACCCGGGAGGGGATCCTGGCCAAGGAGCTGGAGACGGAGAAGCAGCTGCTGATGAACGAGACTGCCAACCTCAAGGACTACAAGGCGGGCGAGAAACGCTGGCTCGGGCGCCTTGCCGCCGTCGCAAACTCGGCCGCCGATCAGCTGGCCATTATGGGGATGCCGGAGATGGGGTACGCCCCAGAAGCGAGCCTGATCCCCAACGCCAGCCTGACCATATACTTTGAGAAGGTCGCCGGCGCGCTGAAGTGGCTTCACTCCAACTGGGCGGCCTCCCTGGCCGAGGAATCCTGGATGCTCTGCCGGGGGACCATGACCAGGGTGCTCCCCAAGATCGCGCACTGGCACCCCGACCTCGACTTTGGAGCTGTGCTGAAGAGCTTGCCGGAGGGTGTCGACATTGCGACGCTCAATGAGCGCATCCAGCCCATCCTCAGCCGCATCGACAAAATCAAGAGGGTGGAGGGCCAGCGCTGGGACTAGGCATCCCGTTCTCCGTCGCCGCTGCAGGTTCATGACCAAGACAATGCTATCTTTAGTTAGAACCGTGGCGGTAATTTGTGTAACATAACTCTGCAGTACTCCTGAAACTATGCATGTTATTCTCGTGTTTGATTTTCCTTTATATGTCCACCCTACGTGTAACGCCCCGGATTCGTTGCACCTGGTGTCTGCCAGTTATTCGTCGTAGTTGCCATGTCATTTGCTTGCGTGTTGCATTTTTTCATGTCATCATGTGCATTTCATTTTGCATACGTGTTCGTCTCATGCATCCGAGCATTTTCCCCGTTGTCCGTTTTGCAATCCGGCACTCCTATGCCCTCCGGCATCCCCCTTTTGTCTATCGTTGTGAGCGGGTGTTAAACGTTCTCGGAATGGACCGAGTCTTGCCAAGCGGCCTTGGTATAGCACCGGTAGACCGCCTGTCAAGTTTCGTGCCATTTGGAGGTCGTTTGATACTCCAACAGTTAACCGCGTAGCCCGAAACCCCCCTTTCTCTTTGCAACCCAACACCCTTCCAAAGTGGCCCAAAACCCAGCAAACTCCCCTCCATGCTCTCAGTCGTTCGATCACGATCGCGTGGCCGAAAACCGCTCCTCATTTGGACTCTCCTAGCTCCCTCTACCTATAAATTAGTCCACCTCCCCCGAATTCGTGGATGAAATCCTACCCTAACCCTAGTCCTCTTCCTCCCGTCGCCACCGGACGCGTCCGCCCGCGCCGGACACGTCCGACCCGGCCGCCACAGCCACTCCCGACTCGCCACGTGTCCTCCCCGCCGCCGTTCCCACCGTGCGCCGCCGCGGGCCTGCGAGGCCCG
>NC_041381.1:653555266-653562848 GCF_002162155.2 Triticum dicoccoides
CGTCCTCTCCACCGCCGGCCCGCGCCTCCGTCCTCGCCGGAGCCCGCGCCAGCCCCGGCCCTCTCCTTCGCCCCTCCACGCGAGCTCCTGGGAGAGGAGCTCCCGAGCTCGCGGCCCCCCTCCATGGCCGGCGCCCTGCGCGCCTGCGTGCGCCGCCCTCCGTGCTCCGGCCGGATCCGGTGCCCCCTCGCCGGTGCCGCCCCGTTCCCGGCTGTCTACCTCGTCTCCGGCCCACCTCGATCCGCGTGCCGCGATCCCAAGTTTCAGATCTGGAGGTTGACCCTGTTTTTTTCCTAAGTTCCCGATTTATTTTGACATTATCATGCCAAGTTCAACGCATCATATCTCTGCATCCGTAGCACCGTTTTGTGCGTGTAATATGTCAAATTGTTTGTCTCAACGAGTACATCATTTCGTTCCATTGCATCATGTTCATTTGAGCTCATCTTGATGCCTGAATCATCGTTGCAAGAGTGCTTCATGATGTTGTCTGTTGTCTGTTAACAGAACTTGCTCTTTTGTCATTTTTGCCATGTGTGATGTGTGCATCCTATGAGGTTGATGTCTACATGTGTTTTGAACTATGCCATGTCTTCTTTACATAGGTGCTTACCATGTATTTTTGTGATCAATGTGGTGACTAGCACAAGCATGCAAACTAGGCATCGTGATGTTGCTGATTTTAGTCTCTGTTCTGCTGTTATTTTGATGCCATGTAAACTTGATGCTACAGAGAGATCCATGCATATTTTGAGATACTTCAGTAAGGGTGTTTTGAACATATGGTTATTGTCTATCCATTCATGCCCCTGTTGGTAATTATGGAGTAGTCTAGCATGTCATTTTCGTGCTCTACTTTTGCTTCAAAATGTTTCCTGGCAGATTGTTTACATGTTATTCAATTTTGCCAAGGATGTTGTAGTTGATCCTTGCATGCTATGAACTTGTTCTTGCCTTGGTTTGTTTCATAAACATGTCTTCTTGATGATGTTATGCTTATATTGTCATGCAATGACTTGTGGTGAGTGAATCGAGCTTGTTAAGTAGGGTACTTGCTGTTGCTGTTTTGCTAGGCTGAATCTGTTATTTCGTGATGCTATGTAAACCTGCTGCTACTAATCATTCTATGCATAATCTGGAGATGTTCACTAAATATGTTTTGATCTACATGTCATGCTCTATCCATCCATGCCCCTGGTAGCATTTATAGCTTGCTGTAGCTTGTTCATATCTTGCTTCAAAGTTGCTTCATAATGATGCTGTCAGCCTGTTAACATTAAGTTCAGTGGTTGCCATGTGTTTTCCTAATGTTCCATGCACCCTATGAACTTGCTCTTGCCATGCTTAGCTTCACAAACATGCCTTCTTACTGTTGGGTCCCTTTCCTTGCCATGTATTGCTCTGTAGTAAGTGGTACAAGCTCATCTACATGCCTTCATAATTCCGTTTCTACCATGTATGAATCTGTAATATAACTTGCCATGTTTACATGGGTGCCATCATATTTTCTGATCCTTTTTGGCTTATGGTCAGTAAAGGACATTTCATCTATGCATTTAGTAGGTTCATGCCATGCCTTTGTTTGCCATTATAAGTTCCTGTAACATGTTGTTTGATAGCTCTAAACATTGCAACCTGATGTTATTTTCTGCAAAGTCTGAATTGTTATTACTTGCAATCTTACCATGTCTGTTTGAGCATGTTCTAGTGATTTCTGGAGATAGCTCAGTGTTCATGTTTTGTAATGCTTTACCTGTACATCATGCCCATGTCTTTTTTTCATGTTGAGGTGTTGTAGCATGTTGTTTTGATGCTTACAATATGCCTAGTTGCTGTTTTGGACAGATTGTTGCTATAACTTGTATAGTGTGTGTGTGTGTTGAACCGTTGCTCCATTTTGAGTGTGCTCTATATGAACTTGCTTAGAATTTCATCTAGTTTCATATTATCATGTTGCATCCTTGTTTTGAGGTGTTTGCTTGATGTTTGTATGCATTTTGCATCAATGCCATGTTTAACTAGTTTTGCTCATATCTTCTAGGCCGCAGCTCCGAATCTAATGAATTTTATACGTAACTTGACTAGAATCTCGTGTAGATCATCTTTGTGCATTTTAACTTATTGTTTAACAACTTGAACATAAGGTTTATTCAGATCTGGACCAACTTCGAAATTTGCATATGAGGACTTACCGGAATTGTTATATGTTGTTCCCGGCCTCATTTAAACTTGCCTTAGTGTGTTGCTCTCGTTTGCATCATCTCGTGCCATGAGTAGCTTCATGTAGTATTGTCATGCATCATTCTTGTTTGTGCATCATGCCTTGTTCATGTGTGGTGTGTTTACTATGTTGTGTGCTTCTCTCGATAGTTCCCGTTTTGTTGTGATCGTGAGGATTCGTTCGTCTACGCTTGGTACGGCTTCATCCATTCGTCTTATTCATGGACTCGTTCTTCTTCCTTGCGGGATTTCAGGCAAGATGACCGCTACCCTGGATCTCACTACTATCTTTGCTATGCTAGTTGCTTCGTTCTATCGCTTTGCTGCGCTACCTATCACCTGTTTATCAAGCCTCCCATATTGCCATGAACCTCTAACCTTTGACACCTTTCCTATGCAAACCGTTGTTTGGCTATGTTACCGCTTTGCTCAGTCCTCTTATAGTGTTGCTAGTTGCAGGTGAAGTTGAAGATTGCCCCATGGTGGACAGGATTTTGGTTGGGATATCACAATATCTCTCACTGGTAGAAAAAGAGGCTTCCGTCCAGCCCCATTAGTCGCGAAACTCTAGGAACCGCGACTAATGAAGTCTTTAGTCGCGGTTCGGCAGACGAACCGCGACCAAAGGCCTGGGCCCAGGGCGCTCGGTGGCCAGCTGGTGCACGTGAGGGGCTTTAGTCGCGGTTGGCCAGGCCAACCGCGACTAAAGGTGCCCAAAGGCCTTTAGTCGCGGTTGGCCAGGCCAACCGCGACTAAAGCTCCTCCCCTATATATACCAGTTCAGCACGCTCACTTAGCCATTTGGTGCCACTTCTCTTCACAAGCTTCACAAGGGGGTGTAGGTTTGCTTTTGGTTCCTCTTATGCACACAAGGTGTTTGATGAAATGCCCCGAGAGGGTGAAACAAAGATGATATGAAGTGTTGGAGCCACACTTGAGGTTCCTCATTTATTTTTTCCTCCTCGATCGCGGTTAGCAACTTGAACCTTTCATGCATGTGTGTCATTGATAAAATATGCATGTGTGTTGTTCATTGTTTAATTTCTATTGTTTATAGCTAGTTAGTTTAACAAATGCATGATGGTTAATTATATATTTTATATTATAATAATGCAGATGAATCGGCAATGGATGTACGGTAACCGACTCTCCCGCGAGTTCACTATGGGTTTGAAAGATTTCCGCGTAGTGGCTAATGCGAACAAGCAGAAGGGTTTTGTTATCTGTCCATGTGTTGACTGTAAGAATCAGAAGGGTTACTCTTCCTCAAGAGAAGTTCACCTGCACCAGCTTCGGCACGGTTTCATGCCACGCTATAATTGTTGGACCAAGCATGGAGAAAGAGGGGTTATAATGGAAGAAGATGAAGAAGGGGATGATTTCATCGATGAAAGCTATCTTGCTCATTTCGGTGATACTTTCATGGAGGATGCTGAAGGTGAAGGGGAAGGTGAAGGGGAAGGTGAAGGTGAAGAAGAGGCACGTGATGAGACCGTTGATGATCTTGGTCGGACCATTGCTGATGCACGGAGACGCTGCGAAACTGAAAAGGAGAGGGAGAATTTGGATCGCATGTTAGAGGATCACAGAAAGTCGTTGTACCCCGGATGCGATGATGGTCTGAAAAAGCTGGGCTGCACACTGGATTTGCTGAAATGGAAGGCACAGGCAGGTGTAGCTGACTCGGCATTTGAAAACTTGCTGAAAATGTTGAAGAATATGTTTCCAAAGAATAACGAGTTGCCCGCCAGTACATACGAAGCAAAGAAGGTTGTCTGCCCTCTAGGTTTAGAGGTTCTGAAGATACATGCATGCATCAACGACTGCATCCTCTACCGCGGTGAATACGAGAATTTGAATGAATGCCCGGTATGCACTGCATTGCGTTATAAGATCAGAGGCGATGACCCTGGTGACGATGTTGAGGGCGAGAAACCCAGGAAGAGGGTTCCCGCCAAGGTGATGTGGTATGCTCCTATAATACCACGGTTGAAACGTCTGTTCAGGAACAAAGAGCATGCCAAGTTGTTGCGATGGCACAAAGAGGACCGTAAGTCGGACGGGGAGTTGAGACACACCGCAGATGGAACGCAATGGAGAAAGATCGACAGAGAGTTCAAAGATTTTGCAGCTGACGCAAGGAACATAAGATTTGGTCTAAGTACAGATGGCATGAATCCTTTTGGCGAGCAGGGCTCTAGCCATAGCACCTGGCCCGTGACTCTATGCATCTACAACCTTCCTCCTTGGTTGTGCATGAAGCGGAAGTTCATTATGATGCCAGTGCTCATCCAAGGTCCGAAGCAACCCGGCAATGACATCGATGTGTACCTAAGGCCATTAGTTGATGAACTTTTACAGCTGTGGGGCAGACCTGGTGTCCGTGTGTGGGATGAGCACAAAAAAGAGGAATTTAACCTACGAGCGTTGCTTTTCGTAACCATCAATGATTGGCCTGCTCTTAGTAACCTTTCGGGACTGTCAAATAAGGGATACAATGCATGCACGCACTGCTTACATGAGACTGAAAGTGTACATTTGCCAAATTGTAAGAAGAATGTGTACCTTGGGCATCGTCGATTTCTTCCGAAAATTCATCCAGTAAGAAAGAAAGGCAAGCATTACAACGGCAAGGCAGATCACCGGCCGAAGCCTGCGGAACGCACTGGTGCTGAGGTATTTGATATGGTCAAGGATTTGAAAGTCATCTTTGGAAAGGGTCCTGGCGGACAATCAGTTCCGAAGGGAGCTGACGGGCACGCAGCCATGTGGAAGAAGAAATCTATATTCTGGGAGCTAGAATATTGGAAAGTCCTAGAAGTCCGCTCTGCAATCGACGTGATGCACGTTACGAAGAATATTTGCGTGAACCTCCTAAGCTTCTTGGGCATGTATGGGAAGACAAATGATACAAAGGAAGCACGGCAGGACCAGCAACGTTTGAAAGACCCTGATGACCGGCATCCGGAATGGTTTCAAGGTCGTGCCAGCTACGCTCTGACCAAAGAAGAGAAGGTCATCTTTTTTGAATGCCTGAGCAGTATGAAGGTCCCGTCTGGATTCTCGTCCAATATAAAGGGAATAATAAACATGGCGGAGAAAAAGTTCCAAAACCTGAAGTCTCACGACTGCCACGTGATTATGACGCAATTGCTTCCGATTGCTTTGAGGGGGCTCCTGCCGGAAAATGTTCGAGTAGCCATTGTGAAGCTATGTGCATTCCTCAATGCAATCTCTCAGAAGGTAATCAATCCAGAAGTTCTACCACGGTTACAGAACGATGTGATCCAATGTCTTGTCAGTTTCGAGTTGGTGTTCCCGCCATCCTTCTTCAATATTATGACGCACCTCTTGGTTCACCTAGTCGAAGAGATTTTCATTCTCGGTCCTGTATTTCTACACAATATGTTCCCCTTCGAGAGGTTCATGGGAGTATTAAAGAAATATGTTCGTAACCGTTCTAGGCCATAAGGAAGCATCGCCAAGGGCTATGGAAATGAGGAGGTAATTGAGTTTTGTGTTGACTTCGTTCCTGACCTTAAGCCGATTGGTCTTCCTCGATCGCGGCACGAGGGGAGACTAAGTGGAAAAGGCACGATCGGAAGGAAATCAACGATATGTATGGACGGCCATTCTCTGACTGAAGCACACCACACTGTACTGACCAATTCCAGCTTGGTGGCTCCGTACTTTGAGAAACACAAGAATATTTTACGCTCGGACAACCCGGGGAAGCCTGAATCCTGGATTAGGAAGGCCCACATGGAGACTTTCGGCAGTTGGTAGAGAAAACATTTAATGAATGACAATGATGTTGTAGATCAGCTGTACATGTTGGCCAAGACACCATCTTCGACTATAACGACTTTCCAAGGGTACGAGATAAATGGGAATACATTTTACACGATCGCCCAAGATAAAAAGAGCACCAACCAAAACAGTGGTGTCCGCTTTGATGCAGCAACCGAGAATGGGCAAAAGGTCACATATTATGGTTACATAGAGGAGATATGGGAACTTGACTATGGACCCTCCTTTAAGGTCCCTTTGTTCCGGTGCAAATGGTTCAAGCTAACAGGAGGTGGGGTAAAGGTGGACCAGCAATACGGAATGACAATGGTGGATTTCAACAATCTTGGTTACCTTGACGAACCATTCGTCCTAGAGAAAGATGTCGCTCAGGTTTTCTATGTGAAGGACATGAGTAGCAAACCGAGGAAACGGAAAGATAAGAAAACGATCAGTACATCATGCGATGATCCAAAGCGCCACATTGTTCTTTCAGGGAAAAGAAACATCGTGGGAGTGGAGGACAAGACAGACATGTCAGAAGATTATAATATGTTTGCTGAAATTCCGCCCTTCAAAGTGAACACCGACCCAAGCATTAAGTTAAATGATGAGGATGCTCCATGGATACGGCACAATCGTAAGCAAGCAGGGACACAAGGGAAGAAATGATGTGTAATAATTTATTGTACCAAACTTTGTTGAATGGATCATGTGAATTATATTACCCGTGATGTGTTTGGTGTCCATTTTCGAATGATTCGAGATACCACTGATGAATTAGTTTTATTTTTCTGAATTTTTTGATATATTATTTGTATTTTTAACATTTTGAATTGAATTAGTTTTATTTTTCTTAATTTTTTGATATATTATTTGTATTTTTAGAATTTTGAATTGAATTAGTTTTATTTTTCTGAATTTTTTGATATAATATTTGTGTTTTTAACATATTGAATTGAATTAGTTTTATTTTTCTGAATTTTTTGATATATTATTTGTATTTTTAACATTTTGAATTGAATTAGTTTTATTTTTCTTAATTTTTTGATATATTATTTGTATTTTTAGAATTTTGAATTGAATTAGTTTTATTTTTCTGAATTTTTTGATATAATATTTGTGTTTTTAACATATTGAATTGAATTAGTTTTATTTTTCTGAATTTTTTGATATATTATTTGTATTTTTAAGATTTTGAAAAAGAAAAAGTATTTTGAAACCCGCCAAAAAACCGCGACTAAAGGTCGTTGCGCGCGGGAACGCAAAAACCCGCCAAAAAACCCTTTAGTCGCGGTTGGTCTGGCCAACCGCGACTAAAGGTTACCCTTTAGTCGCGGGTCGCCTCCCCAACCACGACTAAAGGTTACCCTTTAGTCGCGGGTCGCCTCCCCAACCGCGACTAAAGGGGGGGCTATAAATACAAGGGCCCGAACCCTTTCTCGTCTTCTCCGATTCAACACCGCGCCGAAGGCCTGCCGCCGTCGCCCTCGCCCTCGACGCCGCCCGCCGTCGCCCTCGCCCTCGACGCCACCCGCCGTCGCCCGCCGTATGTTTGCTCACCGCGCCCCGC
>NC_041381.1:653563049-653579198 GCF_002162155.2 Triticum dicoccoides
ACGTACGGCGCCGCCGGCCGTCACCGGCCTCCCTCCCCCACTGCGCGCGCGCCACCTCGCTCGCCCGCCCTCAACGCCGCCGGCCGGCCTCGGTACTGCCGCGCGCGCACGGGCAACCGGTCTCAGACAGAGAGCGAGATCGTGGAGAGAGAGGGGGGCGCCGCGGGCCACCGGAATTTTTTCTTTTTTTCTTTTCTTTGTTCTTTTTAATTTTAACTAGTTAATTAGTTTAACAAAAACGGTAAAATAACTTAAAACTTGATAATTAACAAAAAAACCATAAAATTTGATAATTAACAAAAAAACGTATGTAAAACTTGATAATTAACAACAAAAAAGTAAAACTTGATAATCAATATATACAACGACCCCGCGCGTCAATGTACAACGATCCCGCTTTAAAAAAATGTACACGACCCCGCGCATATACGGAGAGGGGGCGGCGAGGGGGGCGGCGATGTGCGCGGTTTTTTTTTGGGATCGAGAGGGGGCGGCGAGGGTTATACATGTGTGTTGTCCTCGCCTCCCTCTCCGTGACGCCGTCGTCTGCCGCCCCGTCTCGCGCTCTACCGCGACACCCTCTCCCACCCCTTCCTCGCCCCCTCCTTTTGCCACCGCCCTTTCGCCACCGCCACCGCCACCGCCCCCCTTCTTCACTTAATTAATTTGTTTTTACTACATGTTTTCAGGACTGACATAATGGCGGACGATAGAGCTGACCCGATTATGGACAACTATGATCCGGACGGTGAAGCACATATGTTCGGCATCATAAACGGCGATATTCTATATGTGCCGACCGGACAAGAAGAAGATGATATCTCTTCTTATCTGAACCTTGACGGTGAAGATGAAGGGCGCCGTCAGCAAGATGATGCCGAACAAACGTCGATAAACGACGATCTTCAAATGGAAGTAGCAACCACCTCCGGCGCCGAGGTATATATATACATTGAGCCTCTGGTGATACAAACTAACTGATTTGAATAAATATGTGTGTACTAACGCGCGCGACTCTCTTTCTTATTTTAGCCCTCGGCCGGATCGTCGAAACAATCGAGTAAGTCGTCAAAGCGTGGCGCAACCAAGACGATGAAACAAGGAGAAACATGCACCATCGAGATTGTCGACAGTGCAACCGGCAGGCCGCTGGAGCCCCGCAAGAACGCCACCAAGTTTGTCAACCAATGCGGAGCCGTTGTTAGAGGAAACGTCTCGATCACCGTCCAGGAGTGGAATAAGCCAAAGAAGGCACGAATTGCTGGTTTCACTTTTGTCGATAAGAGAACAAAAATAGATTGCTTCAAGAAGCTTATGGAACATTTCGTTCTACCTCCGGAATACAACAAATTCGATGAGGAGGGTAACAAGATTGAGGAAAACAAGGAGAGGAGGAGGCTAGTCAAACAGTTCGCTCTTCATAAGATGGCCGACGCATTCCGGAAATTCAAGCTAAATCTAGCCCATGACTTTGTCAAGCAGAACAAGACTCCGGATTTCAAAGGACAATATGAGAAACTGAAACATGATTGGCCAGAATTTGTGAAGCAAAAGAAATCGGAGCAGTTCATTCAAATATAAAAAAAAATAAGGAAAATGCGGCTAAGAAGGAGTACAATCATATTATGGGGCCAGGAGGGTATCGCCTTTGGGAGCCTAGGTGGGAGAAGATGGAGAACGAGCTGAGGGCGCGAGGAATCCGTCCAGGTACGGAGGGATGGGACCCAAGGGCCAAAAGCTGGTGGTACGGGCATGGGGGAACACTGAACCCGGAGACAGGGGAGTGTGTTTACCGGGGCAAAATAATTAAACCCATCCAAGCCCTTATTGACGCAATGAGGGGTGCTCAAGAGGGGAAGATCAAGTTCAACAGAGAGAACGACGCACTGACAAAAGCCCTCGGGAATCCTGAACACGGAGGACGTGTACGAGGCATGGGGCACATTCCGTGGAAAATAGGGTTCCCCCAGAACGATGACCCGTACGGTTACAGAAGCCGGAAGAGAAAGATGGATCGGGAAGCAGATGTTGTGGCGCGGTTGGCATCGGAAATGGATGTGATGAAGAAAACCGTGAGTGTACTAGTAGCCGAAAGAGATGCAGCTCGGGCGCAGCATGAAGATCATCCAGCGGATCTCAGAAGCCAGCAGCGGAGAAGCAGTGTGGCTTCCACGGAGGCCCCACCGGCTGGTGCAGATGCACCGACGATCGAAATTACTGCACCGGAGCCTCTGGTGGTCGAAATTACTGCACCGGAGCCTCTGGTGGTCGAAATTACTGCATCGGAGCCTCCTCGCTACCCCGTGGACAATATAAAGGAGATGAAAGAATGTCATCTGTATTATCCTATCGGGAACATGTCCATGAAGGTAGCCATCGGCAGTGCTTTACCATGTTTACCTGGAGCACTCCACCACAACAACCCCATTCAAGATGGCTATGCTCGTGTCACGGTGGAGGACATAGTCCAAGGGTTTGAGGACCTGGAGATTGACATTGCTACACCTGAAGGGGAGAAAAGACTTGGAGATGTCAAGCGCCATTTCATTCTATGGCAAAAGAAGTTTATCAAGTTTCCAGGCGAGGCGCCAAGGATAACAAGTCCACCCCCCTACGGTGGTGGCGGTTCACCTACACCTCCGTCACGTCAGCCGACGCCCCCCAGTCCACAACGTCCGGCGGGTGATCAGACGCCGCCCCCAGTCCTCGTCCGGCGGGTGATCAGACGCCGCCCCCCAATCCACCTCCGGCAAAGAAGCAGAAGCAGTCCTGGATTATTAACCCAGACCCTTATGTACCTAAGACCACAAAGGTACCGGAGCCATCACTGAAGCCTCTCCCCACAAGGCCTTGGGAACATAGTGCCGAGGAAACTGCCGCGGCCACGGCTGCTGATCATGAGAAATGGAAGGCGGACTGCAAGAAGAAAAGAGAGCCCGAGCCCAAGCCAGTATTTTCTGATGAGCAAAAGAAGTGGGCTAAGTCATTTTTGAGCACACCGTCCCAAGCCGCGAAGAATCTGCCTGACGACTATGCACGTGAACTTCGTAGGCAGGCACTCATGTTGAAGGAGAAGAAAGAGCGGGCGGAGAACCAGGAGAACAAAGCCTTGGAGGAGGCCGACAAAATGAAATTAGAAAGTAAAAAAAGCGGGAAACGAGTTGCCCAGCTCGGGGAACAAAGTAAACAATCGATTGCCCCGCTTATAGTGAAAGTCGCCGGTCCGGATGACCCCGATATCATAGCAGCTGCGGCAGCACATGGATTGACTGTAACGAGTGCCAGAGAACAAGCGGCCAACTTAGGTATTACTCTTCGTGAACTGTTAGGCCTTGATGAGGCGCCAGTGAAGGAGGTAGTAATTACATATGTGAAGAATGGGCCTCTCGTCGAGCCTGCGCAGGAAGAGGATCGTCTGCTGAAATGGTACAAGGGTTACATAAAAAATAAAAACGCCAAAGAATATATTTATGCGGAAGTTAGATATGAGCATCACTTCAAACATTACTATGTACAAATTCATCTGAGTGAATTGTTCCAGCTTTTCAATCTGCGCGAGCTCGACAAATCTATCATCAGTTGCTACGTTCTGTAAGTGATTTATTTCTACCCCATCTCGTTCATATTGCCTGCACTATATATATGTCCTAACTATATTGTTGTGTCCGCTATTATACATGCAGAATGAAGATTAAGGAATGCAGAGTAAGGAACATCCATGATGTTGGGTTCATTGACCCACACATCGTTAATGGATATGTGTTGGAGCATCACCCCACCGACATGGAGGCAGACCTGTGGCAGTTTCTTACAAAGCAGGAACTCAGAAGTGATATTCTATTTCCTTACCATTTTGGGTGAGTGTTTCTGTCTTGAGCACATTCTCTTTTGTTTACTCCATGCATGGTATGTGGCCGGCTAATCGATGAGTTATGCATGACGTACTGTGCATGTATCGTGTCTGCAGGTTCCACTGGATTCTGCTAGTAATTAAAGTTGACACCTCAGAATGTCTCGTCCACGACTCTCTGAATAAGGATCCAAAGCTTTGGGGCGGCATGAGAAGAATGCTGCAGAAGTAATTATTTTCATTCATTTGCGCTCTATATCGATCGGCCTATTTCGTTCATTTCCTAATATCAAGTAACTAATAACTCTCTTGTTCATTTAATTTTCTTTGCCTCGTAGGGTTTGGAGACGGTTCATAGATACAAAGGTCGGTGAATTCAAAAAAGAGCTAGAATTCGAAAGGTCAAAGGCTAAGAATGGTGAGGATATTCAGCCAGCGGGGACCAATCTATGTGCATACTATGTCTGTGAGATGATCCGGAGATACACCTCTGAGCGGGTTCCGAGTGATACCAATGCTCAGAGGAATAACCTCCGGATGATGCTTAGTCCAAAAGCTCGCTTCCGACCACTTCAAGAGGAACTAGCTGGATGGTTGAGGAGGGAAGTCCTCCATCCTAAAGGAGAACACCATTACGAGGACGTAGAACTTTATATGCATTAAATTATGTATGGAAACTTGTTCAAAATTGTATATGGTCATCCGATGATATTGAATATATATTGTATATTCCTCTTGAATTCTTTTTGGTTCTAATTTCAAATTTGTTTGAAATTGTACATTCATATGCATGTATGTAGTACCGTAGAATATGTGAAACTCCTTCAAAATTAAAATAAAGCACAAAAGAAATAAAACAATACAAATTAAACAGAAAACAGGTTTAGGGGGGGGCTAAAACCCTAAACCTGCGGCGGCCTTTAGTCGCGGTTGGCCAGAAGAACCGCGACTAAAGGTCCTCCGCCCTGACGGCCGCCTGGCGCCCACGTGGATGGGCCTTTAGTCGCGGTTCTTAAGCAACCGCGACTAAAGGGGGGGCCTTTAGTCGCGCCTATTTGGTCGCGGTTGCGCAACCGCGACTAATGGCAGTTGCGAACCGCGACCAAAGGCCCTTTTTCCACCAGTGTCTTATATTATTAATGCATCTATATACTTGGTAAAGGGTGGAAGGCTCGGCCTTATGCCTGTTTTTTTGTTCCACTCTTGCCGCCCTAGTTTCCGTCATACCAGTGTTATGTTCCCGGATTTTGCGTTCCTTACGCGGTTGGGTGATTTATGGGACCCCCTTGACAGTTTGCTTTGAATAAAACTCCTCCAGCAAGGCCCAACCTTGGTTTTACCATTTGCCTCATCACCACCTATACCTTTCCCTTGGGTCGGCCAACCCGAGGGTCATCGTTATTTTAGCCCCCCCCCCCCCGGGGGCCAATGCTTGTCTAAGTGTTGGTCCAAACCGAGCGATGTCCGGCGCCCCCTGGGCAATCAGGGTCTATGCCAACCCGACGTCTTGCTCATCCGGTGTGCCCTGAGAACGAGATATGTGCAGCTCCTATCGGGATTTGTCGGCACAGCGGGCGGTCTTGCTGGTCTTGTTTTACCATTGTCGAAATGTCTTGTAAACCGGGATTCCGAGTCTGATCGGGTCTTCCTGGGAGAAGGTATATCCTTCGTTGATCGCGAGAGCTTATCATGGGCTAAGTTGGGACACCCCTGCAGGGTATAATCTTTCGAAAGCCGTGCCTGCGGTTATAGGCAGATGGGAATTTGTTAATGTCCGGTTGTAGATAACTTGACACCAGATCCGAATTAAAACGCATCAACCGCGTGTGTAGCCGTGATGGTCTCTTTTCGGCGGAGTCCGGAAAGTGAACACGGTTTCTGGGTTATGTTTGACGTAAGTAGGAGTTCAGGATCACTTTTTGATCATTGCTAACTTCACGACCGTTCTACTTGCTCTCTTCTCACTCTTATTTGCGTATGTTAGCCACCATATATGCTTAGTTGCTGCTGCAGCCTCACCACTTTACCCCTTCCTTTCCTATTAAGCTTAGCTAGTCTTGATACCCATGGTAATGGGATTGCTGAGTCCTCATGGCTCACAGATTACTACAACAACAGTTGCAGGTACAGGTTATGCGATGATCATGACGCGAGAGCGATGCTTGCTTGCGTTGAGTTCTTCTTCTGCTTCTTCTTCGATCAGGGGATAGGTTCCAGGTCGGCAACCTGGGCTAGCAGGGTGGATGTCGTTTGAGTTTCTATTTGTGTTCATCCGTAGTCGGATGTTGCTCTTATGTATTGTGAGGTTGTATTCATGTGGCATTGTATGCCTTATGTATGTATCCCATTCTATTATGTAATGTTGATGTAATGATATCCACCTTGCAAAAGCGTTTCAATATGCGGGTCTATCCTTTGTGGGACCTTCGAGTTCCTTTTGGATAGGGTCGCATATTGGGCGTGACACTACGTCACTGGGTAAGCTCGCCGGCACATAAACCCAGGGCGGCGCTTTGAGGCCGGATCCTCATTAGCCTGCCGGGCATGCTTGTTGCAGGGCAAAGCACCTTACCGCCCTTGGCGCGGCCGCTCGATCTGTCGAGCTTGACTCGAGTCAGAGCCGAGGGCATTGCCGATGGCGGAAGGCTACCCTACCGCTCTCGACGCGGCCGCTTGAACTGTTGAGCGGACTCAAAATAGAACAAAGGCGTTGCCGATCGCAGGAGGGCCCCTCTGCGTACAGGCTTCCCATACATAGGCCGAACCGTCGAGGATAAGAACCTTATATTTAAGGGGAAAATCTTAAAATTCGGCATGACTTAGCTCTCTCGTCACCGCCTCGATGTCCTTCGTGCCAACGGGCAGCGCCGCCTTCTTGGCCGGAGCCGTGGCGATGAGGAACAGCCAGGTCAACTGCTAGGCCAGATCCTCGCGATTGCGCTCCCCCTACCTGGCGCGCCAAAGATGTCGGTGGGAAACGACATCTATGGGATCACTGAAATCCCTTCTACGGTTGCGGGGCGCGGGGATCGCGAGAAGAGCAGGACTAGCAGGCAACACAGAGGGATTTACCCAGGTTCGGGCCGCAAAGATGCGTAAATCCCTATGATCCTGTTTTGGTGGATGTATTCAGTGTTCTTGAGCTCTTGAACTAGCTCTAGGCGCTGCCAGGTTCGAGAGAGCCAAAATACTTTCTTAGTGTGCCATGGGCCTCCTTTTATAGACGAAAGGGGCTGCCACAGTGGTACACAGGAGGTGGAAAGTGCTACAACATTGCGAGCTTATCGCTGGTATTATAGGACAAGACACATTTAATGCGAGGTTTAGGTGTCCCTTCGCTTTATTGGGGATGGGAGCAAGGCCCGTCCCGTCCGTCGCCGCTCCTCCTCGCTTCGACACGCGCCCTGGCCAGCTGTGCATGCAATGCCATATAGGCAGGCAAGCAGCTGAGGTGGCACGGTGGTGGAGCCTCCACAAGGGGTTGCATGTTGCCACGCAGGTGCCTGCCCAACTGGCTGGGTTGGCAGCTGCATGCGAATGGTGGCGAAGACTTGGCTGGCGCGGGCCTGGCAGTGGCCCTGCCGGTGCGCTTGGCAAGGGTCTCGTCGGGTGGCCCGGCAAGGGTCTTGCCGGGTGGCCCAGCAAGGGCCTTGCCATGGCGCGCTAACTTCCCCGACAAGGATCTTGCCGGGGGTCTCGTGGGTTTCTTCGGTGAGGATGGTTGCTATCCTCATTTGATCTTGAGCATTCTATGTCTTCACAAAGATCTGCATACCACCACGGAGGTGCCTCCCGAGCCCTGTCCAACGCATTTGTCTAGCGTTGACGGCCTCAAGGGTGGCTCACTTCGGCTGGCGTGGGCGAGCTGCCCCGGCAAGGGTCTTGCCGGGGCTGCTGAGGCTGCCTCGGCAAGGGTCCTTGCCGGGGGAACCTGCTATGCTTATCTGATCTTTGTGGCCACTACTAGAAAAACCCCTACTAATGGCGCACCTAATATGGCCATTAATGGCGCATCTGTGGTGCGCCATTAATAGCATGCCATTAGTAATTTTTACTAATGGCGCACCACCTGGTGCGCCATTAGTATCTGGTATACTAATGGCGCACCGCGGATGCGCCATTAGTATTGGCCAGGGTGCGCCATTAGTATGCCTCCCAGGGGCCATGTATACCCAGGTGCTTTGGCATACTAATGGCGCACCGCCACTGGATGCGCCATTAGTAACCGCGGCATACTAATGGCGCACTACCCAGTGATGCGCCCTTAGTATGCACTGTCATACTAATGGCGCACTGTCATGTGATGCGCCATTAGTATGAATATTAGGTTTTTTTTATTTTTTATTTTCTATTTTTTGCACAGGTTACAAAATGTATAATTTGACAAAATATAGACAGCACACATCAACAACAGATTCATCGAATACAATAGAAGATTAGTCTTTGAATACAATTCATCATATTAGTCTCCGAATACAATTCATCATATTAGTCTCCGAATTGAAAAGACCAAACAAAGATAGAACATTATATTACAAGTCTCGAGACCGCGAGTAGCGAGTTTGTCTTCACATTACAAGTCGATATCGATCATCTAAACTACCATCACATAGAAGAGAGCTGCGGTCATCACGATGAGCATCATCACGATGAAACTCATCTTCATCCGGTTCCTCCAACGCTCCCTCCCCTCTCCCGCTAGATAGCGGGCGTGTCTAGATTCGGCCTCGGCCCTAGTGGTGTACCCTTTGTAACTGTTACCGCTGAATCGATGAACCTGTCTCCGACACTCCTCCCAGTCATCGTAGACTCCGGGAACCTTACCCTTGTACACGACATACGTCGGCCTCGCTATGCACTAGCCAAACAAAATGTTAGTACCAATTCACAGACAATACATAAGCAATATATAAGTATGCAACAGAACGATCGGAAGAGAAAAGCAAGACATTAATAGCATCGATTACATCTAAGTTGAACGACTCTCGAAACCAAAGAGACATACTACAAGTTCATTAAAGTTTAATTACAACATGAGCCAATCGATGTTTCAGAACTAGACACAGCATCACTACTTTCGACTCAACTCAAGGTACCGGAGCGTGGATGAAGCCGCCGTCTATCGTGGGAGTCATGAAGTAACGGTCGTTGTCAGCCTGCATTTGTAGCATTGTGTCGATGTCACTGTTGGACGGTTGATTGTTGAGGTAGAACTGCCCCGAGGTACGAAGGACATCTTGATGGATGATTTCCGCAAACTTTGACTAGATGCGAAAGAATTCTTGTCGGAGGTCCACGTCCTGGATTGCCGACACGCTCTTTGCCCAATCTTTGAGTTTACTCGGTAGCAGAAGTTGATGATGGTCCCGTACGATCGCCTGCATGTGATGGATGGCGTAGTAGGCACCCTTCTGACCACGAGGCGGCTGCTTGACGCAGCAGAACGTCGTATTGTGGGAGAACACGTGCTTGCCGTACTTACGAATAGGCCTGGTGAAGGTGCCTCCAAATTTGGCGTAGCCGGGGAGAACATCATCAAGAACCTTCTTGACATTTGTGTAGTCTACGTTCGACTGACGGTCCGGGTCGAAATACGTGGCCATGGAATATTTGGGGCTTAGGAGGATGAGCGTGCAACGTGTGTCACTGCAGAAAACACGGAATGTTAAAAGAAAAACGATCGAAATGTAAGAATTCATATGTTACGGGCCGGTTGAGGGGAGGACTTACTCGGGAAAGTAAGGCACGAGGAAGTTATCCTTATCTTGGTTTGCCAGAATGACGCCTTCGAGGTAAGAACTCGCGACTTGCCGGTCCCCAGCGCTGCCCAAGATCTTGGCACGCATGTAGAAGGGGTCGACTATCACGATGTCTGGGGTCTTGTCGCGAATGATCCGCATCTCCATACTCAGCGAAAATAGCCGAACGAAGGTGTAGTGCAGCGGGTGAAGGTTCAACATAGCGTGGATGTCATCAAAACGCAGGACGATCATACGCCCGATGGAGTTATCCACAAAGCCCTTGCCCTCTGGCACCTTGGCCGCGAAAACCGGGTATGCCACATCCTTCTCTCTGAGATGCCGCTTCTCCAAAGCAAGAACACTGTCATGCAGACTCCGCATAGCACCGGTTGCAGCATTGAGCATATTTGTCGGTAGCATCGCCCTACCCGCCACATGCACCCTCCTCGAGATATCCTGCGGTGAAGGTGGCCCGTCCTGAGCACGGATCGTACTCGGTGCCGGCTGGCTCGCACCCTTCTTAGTCTTTCTTTTGCGTGCCTTCTTCTTCTCCTGTAATGGGACCGAGTTCTGCTCACAGACCGCCTTCTTGAGTGTGTTGGGGCTGATAATATTTCGCACCTCGCCTATCTGAGGCTCGGTGAAGTCGGCAGCTGGAGGCGTCTCCTGAGAGCTGAACGCCAGACGGCGCCTGTTGCAACTTGGCTTCTCCGCGGTACCAGCTAGATCGCACACGTCTTTTGTTGGGTTTGGTTCTTGAGAAGGAGGCCCCATGAAGTCGCCATCGTACCCATGATCGGCAAAGTACTGATCGACGTTGCCAAATGTATCATCGTCGTCGTCGTTGTCGTTCTGATCCTGTGCCATATGCATGTTTGGATCCAGTGGCATAGGGATGTCCGGCACCGTTACGGCGGTCTTGCCATGGGGCCGACTTGGCGCCGGCACGACTGGCGGTGTTGTCTTTGGGGTGGTGTCCCCCGCCCCCAAACGGATCTGGCTCTTCGGCCAAAGCAGGGGCCAGCTCAGGCAGGCGCTGAGGGTCATCACGTCTTCATCGTCGGCCCCGACGGGTCGAATCGGAGGTAACAAGTCGTCGCAGCCTGGCAGCACCCGAACCAGTTGAACCCTAAACAAGTTGGGTGGCATCTGGGTACCGTGGAACAAGGGGTTACCCGGTTGAACGATTTTGCCCTTGGCGACATCGACCAACTCGTTGTTCACAAAGTGGAGGAGAGTGCACGGAACGTCAGCGGCACCCTGCGAAAACATGTAGGGCGTCAGGGATGCCCAGTCAAAGGCAAGGAGATGAAGTCCTCGGCCGAGAGAGGCTTAATTAGTTACCGTGATGATGGTGTCAAGCTCGGCTAATGTCGACGCACCGCCAACGGCGGGCGTGCAGTTGACGGAGGGGCCGCTTGCTGAAGAGGTGCCGGCCGGCGTACACCCGGGTGCATTAAGCTCCCGTGCCGGCGTCGGAGACACCAATGCCGCCTCCGCCGGAGGCACCAATGGCCCCGCCATCGCATTATGCGAGTTGCTGGCCGTGAAGCTAGGAATCGGGGGCGGCTCCTGTTGGCCGCCCGCAATCCACGCACTCAACCCCGAGATCAAGGTAGGCACAAGGGCGGTGATCGTCGCTCCGAGTCGTTGTTCCACTTGCTCTTGGACAATCTCCGGAATCTGCGCCACCTGTGCCTTGAGTTCTTGAACCTCTCGCGCCTGGCTTTCCGAGCTGGTCTTTTTCTCCTTCCGCACACCAGCGGTATAGTATGACCCCCATTTTGTCGACAAGCCTTTGCCGGCCACACGACCAGCTGACGTCGGCTTACTGAGCTTATCCTTGTTCTTCATTACATTCAACGCCCTATTTAGAGTGGTGTCCCAAGGGTTGCTCTTAGTCGACCCCGCGCTACTGCTTTCAGTCGCCTGCGGAAGGAATGTGAACCATTTAGAAATTTGGCTTCATTAATTAGAATGCAACCATATGGAGCTAATTACGCGGGGGTGTATTCCTTACCAGAACAAGCTCAAGCTACCTGGTCTTCGGATCTGTGGTAAGCTCCTTTGTTTTCGGGTCCTTCTTGTACCGGGCCCTGACAAAGTTCCTGGTCTGCTTGTTACCGCTGTATTTCTCGAAGAGGGGCGGTAGGCCTTGCTCGGCACGGTGCGCCTCCTCCTTGTCCCATATAGGCTCCGCCACTCTGTAACCGCCGGGACCGAGTGTGTGTTCCCCTATGTTCAGCTCCCGCATTTGTTTCCCCCACTCACTTGATTGGGAGCTTGCGGTGCTCGAGCAATTGATCTTGAAGTCGTTGTAGTCATCTTCGGTGATCGAAGGATTTTTCTCCTTGATCTTCTGATAACTCTCACCTTTCTCGATCATTTTCTTCACATTGCTTTTCCAAGTAGACAGGGCCTTGCTCATCTTCGTGAGGGCAGCATTGTTCACTTTATTCCCTTTGAGGCTTGTGTTTGCAAATTCAGCAGGGAACTTGTATCGTTCGTGCAGCTTCGTGAAGAGGAGGTGGCGCAAATTCCCTCGGTCAGGATGCCTCAGGTTCTCGGTGTTGATCGAGACGGTGCTCCGGACAATGCACCCGAGCTGAAGCGAGTACCCCTTGACTATTCGTTCGGGCACCGTTGGATTCCCGTTGGAGTCCACTTCAGTAACTTCCTCCTTGAGGGTGAGGAGCACGATCGGGCGCCGGTCTTTCCGTTGCCTCTTCGGTTGGCTGCCATCTGTGCGGGCGCCGCCATCATCAGTGGTGGCATCCTCGGCGGCACCATCAGTGGTGGCATCAGTGTGGTCATCCTCGGCGGCACCATCAGTGGTCTCAGGATCGGTGGGGAAGGCGGCGGCCTCATAGAAGTGAGGTTGTTCCTCCATCTCCTGGGACAACTCCTAGAATGCCTTGCCGCCCGAACCCCCGGCCTCATCGTTGTGGGCCATGTTTCTCTCTAAATAGAAACAAAGTTTGGTCAAAAAGTTGGTTATTGTCAAGGAACAAGATCTCTAAGTTGACCAAATAACCTAATTCTCGAGGAATGTCGCCAAAAAGTTGGTTATTGTCAAGGAACAATTGAGAGATGTTTGTGATATTGCCTAGGTGTTTTGGGATAGAACCTGTTAGTGTGTTGTTGCTAAGGTCCAAGTCCACGTTCTCAGGGTAACCTAGTTCTTGAGGGGTGTGTCTAGAAAGTTCACTCTTCTTTTTAGAAGACAAGCGTCTGAAATGGTATTGCCTTTCCTTAATTTGTACTATTTTTTCATTGTGTTGAATACTTATGTGGGTGAGTGTATCTGTAATTACTTTTTACTACACCGCAGGGATTTCAAACACGCGGAGAGGATAAACGCTAGCAAGCTGATCATTGCATATCATTCATAACCATGAATGAAGGCTCAATGGACCAAGGAAAGAAAACCTACACAAACACAAGGATGACTATTGGAGACACTCAGGCCTGCTGCTTTGTGTTGATTGTTCAGAAGCTAGGGAATGTCCATTATATATAGATGCAGAGAAGCTTCGGCCGTGGTGAAGGTCAACCCCTATATTTTAATTGGAGGGCCAAGAGATAAGCTAAGCTGCAAATTATGAATCTGCATCAAAAATTGCACCACATTCAGCATAGGGCAGGAGACGCCTACCCTAATGAATATGTTATTCTCACAGCTCATCACTTGCTGAACTTGTAAATCATTTCCGTGAAAACAATCAAACGGTTTTCAGCGACAAGTGATACAAGGAACTAAACTGGGTTTCAGCTCTACATGGGCCAGAGTGGACTTGAGCAAATGTGTGTATGTGATGTGCCCCAACAGGGTAAACTTATTAAGATATACTCCAATCTTCATCAAGTTGCAGTTTTGAAACGTTGGCAGTTTTTCTAGCTGATGAAAGGAAACGATTTCCTTCCTGGACCATCGAGTCATGCACACGTTGGGTTAATGCGCAGTCGAACTCCGATGAAGAAAAATAGAAAGTATATGGCATAAAGGGGTCTAGACTTGTGCAAGTAATTGTCCTCCCTTGGAAATTAAGCTCGTGCCTACAGGTATATGTATGTATTGTTCGGTTGGTCCTGAAAAACAAAAGCTATCTAGCTAGTATGCAATGCAAATTAAGCTGTAGATAGCTCAATTTTTATTTCGGTTGAGAATCGGGCACCTTCTAGGTCAAGAAAATTGGGCATGACCTTTGCTAATTTTCTTGACCTAGGAGTGCCCCATTTCTCAACCGAAACGGAAATTAATCAACATTTCAGGAGAAAGGGGTTATTTTAGAAGATCACAAGTAGCAGCAGCATCACTTGACAAAATCACAACTAGCAGCAACAACTCGCAGATAGCAGCAGCAGCATCACTTGACAAGTAGTACAGCAGCAGCAGCATGCATGCATGCACTTTGCTAAAAATGAAGAAGAAAAAAGGCATGCATGCACTGGTTGTAGCAAATCATCACTTAATTAAGAATAGTTTTAGAGGTAACTAACTGAAACTATTTATCATGTTGACAATAGTAGCATGTGGACCTATCATGGTGATTTCATATCAAAATAGAGGAGTACTCCTGATCATTTGGAGAACTCATACAACAATTGTTATGCATCAAACTTGGGATCAACAGTAGCATGTGACAAACAAATTATACATCAGGAATAAAGCATCAACTTTGTCAAGCGTATGAAATTGCTTAGGTTCAACAGAAAACAAAAATGCCCTGTCAATTTTCAATGCCCTGTTTAATTGACCAAACAAGTGTTTTTATAGGCATAATACAGCAGCACAGCCCCATAATGATACCACGGCCCCCCTGTCTCATTGTAAATAGACAAGTAGTATTGTCCATCATGAATTATCTAATACTGTATATTCTTGCTAGGAGGAAGACCAACTTTCTGGGTAACTAGTGTATAAACTAAACAGTATAGTCAATATCAGCCTGACAAAACAGAACTGAAAGCATTCTGAGGTTGAACAGAAACCTAATCAGGCAGTTTTACTAGACAAAGACGGCAGCAAACAAAATAACAGGCCAACCAATGAAACCTAAAGAAGAATGATCCAATTGACATCAAAGTACGCATTGACACCCACATTCCACAAGAAAATTGATAGCATGACCAATGAAACCTAAAGAAGCATGATCAAATTGACAGCAAGTATACATCAGCACACCTAGCATCACCATCTAGTCATAAAGCGCGTCCAGTTCATAATTACACCTAGTCAAGAGTCAAGACAAGCTTAACTTTCAGGAAAGTTGATGCACATTTCCACGAAAGCCCACCAAACAAATTGCATCAGTTTCATAATTTGTAACGCAAAGGTGCAATGGATCCAAATAAACTTGCATGTGAGAAACCTAAACAAGCCATATCCAAATGACAATGGGAAGGCATCAATGCAAATTAAGGTTCGCATCAGAAACATGAAAAAATAGCTGTGCAGGGGATCAATGCAAATAGAAGTGACATGTTGCTGTGCAGAATTAGTCATGCATAGGTGTTTCACATACAGAGGGGAGTTCTTGATTAGTTAAGAAAAGCTCAAATTTCAGGAAAGTTAATCCATATTTCCAGAAAGTAAATTCAGATGCAAAATGAGTACATAGGTGCCGAGGGGAGGAGAGGAGGAGAATTCAGATGCAAAAGCTCACCTTAGCAGCAGCTTGGATTCAATGGAGCTTGGAGGGGAGGAGACGGTGCCGAGGCCGTGCGGGAAATGACGGCGCTGCACGGGTTTCTCCTCTCCTCTCCTCCTCGAGAGGAGTGTGGCGGGCTGCTGCAATGGAGAAGGGGCTAGGGTTAGGATGGATAGAAGAAACTAGCCGAGGGGGGAGGGGGCAGCTCACCTGGCTTGGCGTCGAGGGAGAGAAGGAGCCGCTCTGCTTTCTTGGCGTCGAAGGGGAGGAGGAGCCGCTCTGCTTGCCTGGTGTCGAGGGGGTGGAGAAGCCCCTCTGCTTGCGTCGAGGCAGTGGTTGGGGACGTCGGGCGTCGAGGCGCAGGGGCGCAGGGGCAAGGGGCGGCGTCGAGGCGTCGGGGCAAGGGCGGCATCGCGACGTGGGGGCGGCGTCGAGGCGGCAGGGCAGCGGCGTTGGGGCGGCGTCGAGGTGGCGGGGCAGCGGCATCGGGAGAGGAGAGGGGAAGGGGATCGAGGGAGAGAGAGGGGATCGATAGGTTTGGGCCGGGAGGAAGTATGGATGGGCGGGGGCGGCACAATACTAATGGCGCACCACCCCTCGGTGTGCCATTAGTACATCCATGCTAATGGCGCACCTCACCCTGGTGCGCCATTAGTATTTTGCTCGAGCCAACAGGTTATCTACCACCTGAGCTGATCCACATCAAGTCCCCTCTACTAGCTCAACTGGTCAGCAGCCAGTTCTCACACTAGGAGGTCCTGGGTTCGATTCCCAGGCTCCACTAATTTTTTTATGCATTTAAAATGTTGTTTGATACTTATTTGTGTTTAAATATGTTCAAACTTGTTTAAATCATATCAGTAATATTTTTTTTATAAGACAGTAATAATGTCGGGTGCAGGGGGTC
>NC_041381.1:653579240-653593183 GCF_002162155.2 Triticum dicoccoides
TGCGGGGGGTCGGCGGCGGCGGTTGAGTAGGGGAATTGAGGGTGCGGGGGGTCGGCGGCGGCGGCCGGTGGACCGGGGGGTGCTCGGCGGCGAGGGGGACGGCCGGATCTGACGAGGTGGGATAGCGATCGAGATGGAGGGGGATCGAGATCGAGTGTCCATGAAATTTAAAAATATTCATGATAGTTCAAAAACTGCCGATGAAATACAATCGAGAAATGAAGGTTACGATTTAAATACAATCGATCTTAGCTAGCTATCTGTTCACAATCTTCTTGCCCTTCTTTTTCGCAAATGGAGTTCTTCTGTGGAACGGACGTCCTTTAGGTAGGGTGGTCCTGCTTCTTCTTGTGGTGTATGCTGCTACTTCATCATCGTCGTCATGTTCGATCCTCGGGTCGCCATACTTGTCGAAGTCTTGCTCATTGGCTACTCCATCCATTTCGATGATCTTCCTTTTGCCTCTCCTCACGACAACACGACTGGGCTTTGACGGGTCGGTAATGAAGAAGCATTGGTCCACTTGGGAAGCCAGTACCCATGGCTCATTTTTCGCGGTGACGTTTGCGCCCGCGGTCTTGGATTTGGCTTCGGGTATAACCATGGTGGTGAAATACCGGTCTTCTTTTATGACGTTCTTGGCCCATCTGACACGGAACATCGGGACCTTCTCTCCAGCGTAGCTCAGCTCCCAGATCTCCTCGATCCTTCCGTAGTATCTGTCCTTGTCGTTACCGGTGTAGGATTCCATCGTTACCCCGGAGTTCTGATAACCATCGCTCTTCATGTCCTTGGCCTCGGTGTAGAATGTGTAGCCGTTGATATCGTACGCCTCATAGGTCATCAGGTTGTGCTCGGCGCCCTGTGACAAGGCGAATATGAGTTGTTCTTCCGCGGAAGAATCCTCATGTAAAGGGTACGACAGAAGCTTCTGCTTGAACCAACGCGTGAAACATGAGTTGTGCTATTTGAGTATATCTCCGTCCGTCCTCTGTTGGCCTCGGTCATTGTACGTCTTCTTAATAAAGGTTTTGTGCTCTACCACCCAAGGATCGACCACGTCTATGTGTTGTAGCGCGACTAGGTTTGCTCTTTCAAAGTCGGCGAGTCGACCCTCGAAGTCGACATGCATTTCGCGGCGACCCTCACGGTGACCCCATCCAGCAAGCCTGCCGAGGTGCCTGTTGACGGGCAGACCAACGGGGTTCTCGATGCCTAGATAATTCGTGCAGTAGGAGATGCACTCTTCGATCAGAAAGCCCCTGGCTATGCTTCCTTCTGGACGTGACATGTTGCGAAGGTATCCTTTGATGACACCATTCATCCTTTCGAACGGCATCATGCTGTGCAGGAACGTCGGCCCGAGTTGGATGATATCCTCCACTATATGGATCAGCAGATGCACCATAACGTCGAAGAATGCGGGCGGGAAGTACATCTCTTCCTGTAGCCTTCTGAGTTGCCTCACGCCAATCGACTTCTGAGAGATGACGTCGAAGCAGTTGCATAGGCCAAATAGCGTTTCACGGACGTGCGCGTCCATGATCCCACGGATTGCAACTGGAAGTATCTACATCATCAGCACGTGACAGTCATGAGACTTCATCCCGCTGAACTTCTGCTTCGCTGGGTCTAGGTATCTGCTTATCTTCCCCGCGTAACCGTAAGGAAGTTTTACTCCTAGGAGGCAGGTGAAAAACTGCTCGATCTCCTCCTGACTTAGAGTGAAGCACGCGGGAGGGTAGTCATTTCCGGTCTTCTTGGCCTTTTTGCCTTTGCGACGAATTTCTGTGTCCTGCTTCGCCTCATCATCATCATCATCATCATCATCATCATCATATATAGCGTAAAGCTCCTGCCTGATGCCCATTGATTTCAAGTCTGCCCTTGCTTTCGGCCCATCTTTGGTCCTCTCTGGCATGTTGAGCAGGGTACCTAGCAGACTCTCGCACACGTTCTTCGTGATATGCATGACATCAAGGCTGTGAGGCACACGGTGGATCTTCCAGTACGGCAAGTCCCAGAAAACAGACCTCGTTTTCCATACCTTCAGCAGCGGCTCTGGCGCCTTTCGCTTCTTTCCCGCCTCTGGCACCTTTTGCTTCTTTCGCGGCAGTGGGCAGTCTTTCCAATTTTTCAACAGCTTGTCTATTTCCTCGCCGCTCCTCGTACACGGGCGTTTTCGGGGTTCGGTTTCACCATCGAACAGATCCTTGCGTTTCCTCCACGAGTCATCATCGCAAAGCCACCTTCGATGTCCCATGAACACGGTTTTCGAAGACCCGGGATCTCTATCTAGCTGGCGATACGTTGTGTCATCAAGGCACCTTACGCATCCAGAAAATCCGTGGACTACCTGCCCCGCAAGATATCCGTAACCGAGATAGTCGTGCACCGTCGTGAGCAGTGCGGCTCTCATAGCGAAATATTCTTTCTCTGCGGCGTCCCACGTATTGGCTGGTGTTTTCCACAGCATGTCAAGCTCCTCTTTCAGCAGCCCCAGATACAGATTGATGTCGTTCCCTGGTTGTTTCAGCCCTTCAATTAGCATACTCATGTGAATATACTTCCTCTTCATGCACAACCAGGGGGGAAGGTTGTACATCCACACAAACACAGGCCAGGTGCTATGTGTGCTTCTCTGGCTGCCAAACGGATTGACTCCATCGGTGCTCGCGCCCAGCACGATGTTCCTTGGATCGTTCCCAAATTCTGGGTATTCGAAGTTCAACGCTTGCCACTGGCTCGCATCCTTAGGGTGACTCAGCATCTTGTCTTTTTTATCTATCTCCGGATCATTTGTGTCATCTTCTCGCTTCTTCTCCTCCCTATCCGCGTGCCAACACAGGAGCTTTGCTACCTTAGGGTCCGTGAAATACCGTTGCAGACGAGGAGTGATCGGAAAGTACCACACCACTTTTCGAGGAGCTTTCTTCCTCTTCTTGTATCGAATGACACCGCACACTAGACATATGGTAGACTCCGCGTGCTCGTCTCGATAAATGATGCAATTGTTCATGCACACATGTTATTTCACGTGCGGTAAATCCAGAGGACACACGATTTTCTTCGCCTCCTCCAAACTGGTCGGGCACTTGTTCCCCTTGGGAAGACGTTCGTGCCAGAATGACATGTTCTCGTCGAAGCATGCGTCGGTCATTTTGTGTTTCACCTTCATCTCCAGAGCCATGAGCGTTACTTTCAGGCGGGTATCCTCGGGCCTGCATCCTTCATACAATGGAGTAACCGCGTCTAACTCAAGTTGATCCATCTTGGCTTTCTCTCGGGCGGCAACTCTTGTGTTATCCGTCTGCTTGAGAAGCAGCTCTTGAATATGAGGGTCCTGCACCCAGCCCATCGATGGTCCAGCGTCGTCTGCTCCGCCGGCATCATCATCATGCCCTGCATCTTCTACATGATGACTGTGTACAGCATCACCGTCGTGATCATCTCCTGGGGATTCTTCGTCTTCTCGCCCCCCCGAGCCGCGGTGGTTGTCTTGCTGCCCTTCCTCATTTCTTGCCCGGCCCCCATGGACGACTTCGTAGTCATCTTCATCACCTTGCCACCGATAGCCATCCATGAAACCACGCAAGAGAAGGTGGTCCCGCACCTGCCCGGAATCCGGGTCCGCAATAAGGCTATTCAGCTTACATCTTCGACACGGACATCTTATCTCCGTCTCGTTCTTTTGAAGCATCTCGGCCTTCGCGGACCTCAAAAACCTATTCACGATGCCTTCGGTCATCGTGCGGACCATGGTCGCCTGCGGGGTAGAGCAAAACGATATTTTAGAACCAAGAAAAAATTTGGCATGACTTTCCCTAAAAATAGGACCAAAAAGAATGCTTAATGCCAAAATTCTCGCCGAAACGGAAATGAATCAACATTCCGGCAAAATATTGGCAACTATCGCATTTCAAATAAAGGTACACCTCCAAACACAAACACATATGCAACACCACAAACATATGCAACACCACGAACATACATAGATCTAGCTAGGCCATAAAAAGTGCATGTGCACATTGTTGTAGGGAGAACAACATAAATATAGCTTCCCCCCTTACTTACCTAGCAAAACAAGGTAACTTAACCACTTAATTTGAATGAATCTATGGTGGAAATGAGGTGAAAAAGAGGAGGCACCCGAGACAAGGAGGAGCCGGTGGAGAGAATGAAGTGGGGAGAAAGTGAGTGTGGGAGGAGAGGCTGTCCAAAATATCTTGTTGCTGCCCACTTACTAATGGCGCACCAGCAACAAATGCGCCATTAGTAATCCAGGTTACTAATGGCGCACCCCCTGGTGGTGCGCCATTAGTAGTTTTGCAAAAAAGGAATAAAAACAATAATAAAAAAATTAACATTAGTGGCGCACCTACTGGCGGGTGCGCCATTACTAGTTACAACTAGTAATGGCGCACCACCAGTGGATGCGCCATTAGTATGTTTGGACAGGCGCACTAGTTCAAAAAAAATTTGGTACTAATGGCGCACCGTGGGCAGGGTGCGCCATTAGTAGTTTCAACACTAATGGCGCATCAAAAGGTGGTGCGCCATTAGAATATACTAATGGCGCACCGCATGTCTGGTGCGCCATTAGTGTCAATTCCATCTATAGCCCTTTTCCTAGTAGTGGGCCTTGGTCCTTGTTGTTGCTCTGTTTGCCTTGTGGCTTCGGCTTCTTCTCCGGCTTCCCTTTCCTGCCATGTCTATGCGTGGCTGTGGCGGGAGGCTCTAACTACCCGTGCACAAGTAAAGGGGTCAAAAGGAGAGCCCCAGCTGTTTGAGAGTCAAAATTCCGACCGTTGCTGTGCTACGCGCCAGCTGTCCCAAAATATCTATCCACCTAACGGTCATATCATTGAAGGGCATTTATATCTTATCATGTCGGGCTGCTCCCTAGGCTATAAATAGCCGCCCCCTACAACCACTAGCTGGTTGGCTGCTCCCAGAGAAACTAACACTTGTCATTTGAGAGCACCCCATCCTCCGAGGACTTTGAGCGAAAATCATCAAGTGAGGAAAACCCAAACCCAAACCTACAAAACCCCAAAGTGATTGAGCATCACTGAAGAGATTGATCCTGCGTGGATCCGACGCTTGTTACCTTTGAAGATTGTGCTTCTTCCAGACGGTTAGGCGTCAAGGTCTAGAGCATCCAAGAGGAATTGTGGATCACCGAGTGACCGAGTTTGTGAAGGTTCGGAAGTCACCTAAAGACTTACCACGAGTGATTGGGCGAGGTCTGTGTGACTTTAGCTCAAGGAGAATACGGTGAGGACTGTGTGTCCGGGACTGTGTGTCCTCGAGTTTAAATACTCAGCCGCTCTAACCAGATGTACAACTGAGACATCAGTTGGAACTGGTCTACCAAATCATTGTCTTCACCAAGCTTACTGGTTCTATTTCCTCAACTCTTTCATTTCCTCATTTCTGTTGTTGTGTGCTTGTTGATATCTGTTTGAAGACTTCGACTAAAGACTTTCTCAATTTTCTCAGTTCAATTTCTTCAGTCTGTTCGTCTTCATCTTGTGTTATCCTGTGTAACACCCTGGATGTACTTTCCATAATTGTAACTCCAACTCTTTCCATTTTGGCTATGTGTTATATTATTTCCTCCGTGGTTGGATTTTTGTCTTTCGTTTTGCATTTTATTCATGTCTTGCATTTCATCTCATCGCATCATCCGCATTGCATCCGCATGTTTTCATAAAACCTCGTAGCTGTTTGTAGTGACCGCTTCTCTCTTTGTCTTCGTTGACCTATTGTCAGACCGCTTGTCCTTGTTGACCTTCTCTCAGACCAATTGGACCCCTCTCTTCTCTCTTTCTCTGAGACCAACAAAACCCCCCTTGTCCCCGTGGCCTTTCGTCAGACCCCTTTGTCTTCGTTTTCCCCTCTCGTCTAAATGCCCACCCTCTCTGCACAGCCACCAACCCCTTTGCGCGTGTCCGAAACTGCCCCGAACCCGACCCGCTCAGTCATCACCGATGGGTCCGGATCATCCCCCAACATCCCTAAAACATCTCCATTTTCTTATTTGGATTTCCCAACCTAGTATTTCGGACCGTCCGATTATTATCGGAGGGACCAAATATCCCCCTAACCTAATCCACCAACGTATATAAGCGGGGCAACCCTAAAATCAAGGAGAGTTGTCCCATCCTTCCTGCTCGCCGCTGCCACACTCAAACCCCACCTCGGGATCCTCCTAGATACCCTTCTCGTCAGCTCTACTCCACCCCCCTCCAACCGCAGCCTCCGACCACCTCCCGTGATCTCCACGCCACCCAAATCCCCAGCAAGCCGCAGCCTCCTTCTTCTGCCCCGCTGCCTCGTCCCTGCTCCCACCGTCGACCGCAAGAGGCTGCCCGCCGCAACAGCAGCCGGGAGCTCCCGTATCGTCAACCGCCTGCCCGACCTCGCCATCTTCCCCACCTCTTCGAGATGGCCGGTCTCCGTCTTCTCGTTCTTATAGAGCCGGCGAGATGCCCAGGTCACGGCGTCGTCCCTCTCCATCTTTTCTTTCCTTTCCTCCTCACGCGGCTCCTGCCTGACCATTCCCCTCTCTCATTTTTCTCTCACAGGAACCATGGCGCCGTCGCAAGTCCCCTACCTGCAAACGCCGCCATCCCCTCGTCATCAGCTGCAAGAGCAGCACAGGCTCTCCTTCTGTTCGAGCAAGGGAGACAAGCGCGTGCCTGCATCCTCTGCATCGCGGTGCTGCGCCTCTGCGCGCCCGTTGACTCCGCCCGAGCCGCTGCCTCGCTTGCCGCGGCCCAGGATCTAGTGGGCCTCTCGTTCGTCTACACCACTGCCGTCATGCCAAGCCCCAGCCGCGCCAGGTCGCCGTGGCGTCCTCTGCAACCAGCAGCAGCAGCTCGCTCGTTGTCGAACGTTGACTCGTCGACCCGAGCCGGCCTTCTCTGTTCCTGGGCCACAAGCGCGCCGTCCGGCCGGCCTCCCCAACCCGCAACACCGACTGGGCCTGGCCCATGGTGAGCGCCCCAACAGCCTGCAGATTCAGCCTGTAGTGTTTTTTCCTCTGCCGTGAATTTGTCTAATTATCCAGAGTTGTTGTTTAACAGAAAAACCCTCCATGTTCATGCATCTAATAACTCATTAACCGTGCATCGGATTAAAATGTTTGAAACATGTAAAATGTTTAGAATTTTGTGTAGATTAATAATTTGCCACTTTCATCCATGTTAAACATGTTTAACTTGATGTTTGGTATTATTTTGCATAAATAGCATGTTAAAATGATTTATTTCATAACTAAATAACCGTAGCTCCATTTTAAATAAACTTTATATGTAAATGGGGTGGAAAATGCATAGATTAACTTGGTGCACTCATCTTGCATGATTAACAACTCTAAAATATGGTTTAGGGTAGAACAATACCAAATTCATAATTTGCATATGGGGATTTTCCAGAATTGTTGTTTGTTGTTTCTGGCCTCATTTAAATTGCCTAGATAGGTAGTTTTATTATGCTTCACCCCTTGCCATGTTTAACAACATTTAATTTTGTTTGGTAGCTTAAACGAGATTAAACTAAATGTGTCAATGTGGTGTTTTTGTCAGTATGCAACTCGTTACATATTGAGCTCCACTTAACTTGTAGTACTGTTTGTTGCACTTTGCCATGCGATGCCTCTTTAAAACGGACATGCATCATATTTGATTGTGCATCATGCCATGTTTATGTGATGGTTGTTTACCATGTTGTTTGCTTCTTTCCGGTTCGCTTCTCTCGTTAGCATCTGTTTCGTTCCAGAGTTGTGAGGATTCGTTCGACTACGTCCGTTTGTCTTCTCATGGACTCGTTCTTCTTCCTTGCGGGATTTCAGGCAAGATGACCGCTACCCTGGATCTCACTACTATCATTTCTATACTAGTTGCTTTGTTCTATCGCTTTGTCGTGCTACCTATCTCTTGTTGATCAAGCCTCCCAAATTGCCATGTCAGCCTCTAACCTTTTCACCCTTCCTAGCAAACCGTTGTTTGGCTATGTTACCGCTTTGCTCAGCCCCTCTTATAGCGTTGTTAGTTGCAGGTGAAGTTGAAGATTGCCCCATAGTGGACAGGATTATGTTGAGATATCACAATATCTCTTATTTAATTAATGCATCTACATACTTGGTAAAGGGTGGAAGACTCGACCTTATGCCTGGTGTTTTGTTCCACTCTTGCCACCCTAGTTTCCGTCATACCGGTGTTATGTTCCTTGATTTTACGTTCCTTACGCGGTTGGGTGATTTATGGGACCCCCTTGACAGTTCGCTTTGAATAAAACTCCTCCAGCAAGGCCCAACCTTGGTTTTACCATTTGCCTCACCACCACCTATACCCTTCCCTTGGGTCGTCCAACCCGAGGGTCATCTTTATTTTAGCCCCCCGGGCCAGTGCTTCTCTAAGTGCTGGTCCGAACCGAGCCGCCTGCGGGGCCCCCTCGGGGAAACTCGAGGTCTGGTTTTACTCATAGCCTGTCTCATCCGGTGTTGCCCTGAGAACGAGATATGTGCAGCTCCTATCGGGATTGTCGCGCATCTGGCGGCTTTGCTGGTCTTGTTTTACCATTGTCGAAATGTCTTGTAAACCGGGATTCCGAGACTGATCGGGTCTTCCTGGGAGAAGGAATATCTTTCATTGACCGTGAGAGCTTGTGATGGGCTAAGTTGGGACACCCCTGCAGGGTATTATCTTTTGAAAGTTGTGCCCACGGTTATGTGGCAGATGGGAATTTGTTAATGTCAGGTTGTAGATAACTTGACACCAAATACGAATTAAAATGCATCAACCGCATGTGTAGCCGTGATGGTCTCTTTTCGGCGGAGTCCGAGAAGTGAACACGGTTTTGGGTTATGATTGACGTAAGTAGGAGTTCAGGATCACCTCTTGATCATTGCTAGCTTCACGACCGTTCCGTTTGCTCTCTTCTCGCTCTTATTTGCGTATGTTATCCACCATATATGCTTAGTCGCTGCTGCAACCTCACCACTTATCCTTCCTTACCCATTAAGCTTTGCTAGTCTTGATACCCATGGTAATGGGATTGCTGAGTCCTCGTGGCTCACAGATTACTACAACAACAGTTATAGGTACAGGTTATGCGATGATCTTGACGCGAGAGCGATGCGTGCTTGTCTTGGAGTTCTTCTTCTACTTCTCCTTCTTCGATCAGGGGATAGGTTCCATGTCGGCAGCCTGGGCTAGCAGGGTGGATGTCGTTTGAGTTTCTGTTTGTGTTTCATCCGTAGTCGGATGATGTTCTTGTGTAAGATGATGTTGTATTCATGTGGCATTGTATGCCTTTTGTATGTATCCCCATCTATTATGTAATGTTGATGTAATGATATCCACCTTGCAAAAGCGTATCAATATGCGGTTCTATCCTTGGTGGGACCTTCGAGTCTCTTTAGGATAGTATCGCATGTTGGGCGTAACATCATGTGCTAACGCTCTCTGTACTCTGTGCTTGTCTTCATTTCATCATGATGACTATGCTTGTGTTATGCTATGTTTACTTTTGAGTACTTATTCCGCTGCAAGTAGTTCTTCATTTAGGAATTTCCTCACCAGCAAATTCCTCAGTGAAGAATTCATAAAAATCGCCTATTCACCCCTCCCTCTAGTCGATATAACACACTTTCAGACCCATAGGTCTGTGGTAAACTACTCACGCTTCATCGAAAGGGTAATGGTGTTGATGTAGAATCCCTCCGTGATCGAATCCCCCTCCGGCAGGACGCCGGAAAAGGCCCCTAGATGGGATCTCACGGGTACAGAAGGTTGCGTTGGTGGAAAAGTATTTTCGTAGCTCCCCCTGATGTTTTTGGGGTATAAGAGTATATATAGGCGAAGGAACTATGTCAGGAGAGCTCCCAGGGGCCCACGAGGTAGGGGGCATGCCCTACCCCCTGGGTGCGCCCTCCACCCTCATGGCCGCCTCATTGAATCTCTCACTTCATCTCCAAGTCTCCTGATTTGCTTCTGGTCCAAGAAAGATCATCGCGAAAGTTTCATTCCGTTTGGACTCCGTTTGGTATTCCTTTTCTGTGAAACTCTAAAGCTGGCAAAAAAACAGAAACTGGTACTGGGCTCTAGGTTAATAGGTTTGTCCCAGTAATAATATAAAAATACATCCAAAACATATAATAAAATAGCATGGAACAGTCAGAAATTATAGATACGTTGGAGATGTATCATTTCACAACGCGGTTGATGTAGTTGAACTTTCTTCACGATCCACCGATCGAGTACCGAACGTACGACACCTCCGAGTTCTGCACACGTTCAGCTCAGAGACGTCCCTCGCCTTCTTGATCCAGCAAGACGTCGAGGTAGTAAATGAGTTCCGTCAGCACGACAGCGTGGTGACGGTGATGGTGAAGTGATCTTCCCAGGGCTTCGCCTAAGCACTACGAAAATATGACCGGGGGAGTAAACGGTGGAGGGGGGGCGCCGCACACGGCTAAGCAATTGTCTGTGTGTGCTAAGCGCCCCCCTCCCACATATATATAGGTGGGGGGGAGCAGCCAGGAGGCGCCCAAGTAGGATCAAAATCCTACTTGGGGTTTCCCCAAGTGGCGCCCCCCTGCCTTTTTTCACTGGAGAAGAAAGGGAAGGGGGAAGAGAGAAAGGAAAGGGGGGCCGAACCCCCTTTTTTCCTTCTCCCAATTCGCCCTCCTGCCATAGGGGGGCGCCACCCCTTGTGGGCTTGTGTGCTCCCCTTTTATGGCCCATATGGCCAATATATTCCTCCCAGGGGTTCCGGTAACCCCTCCGGTACTCTGATAAATACCTGATACACTCCGGAACACTTTCGGTGTCTGAATATTATCATCCTATATATCAATCTTTACCTCTAGACCACTTCGAGACTCCTCGTCGTGTCTGTGATCATATCCGGGACTCCAAACAACAGTCAGTCACCAAATCATATAACTCATATAACACTATATCATCAAAGAACGTTAAACGTGCGGACCCTACGGGTTCGAGAACTATGTAGACATGACCGAGACACCTCTCCTGTCAAGAACCAATAGCGAAACCTGGATGCTCATATTGGCTCCCACATTTTCTACGAAGATCTTTCTCGGTCGCTTATGACAATATATGTTATTCCCTTTTGTCCATCGATATGTTACTTGTCGAGATTCGATCGTCGGTATCTTCATACCTACTTCAATCTCGTTACCGGCAAGTCTCTTTACTCGTTCCGTAATACATCATCTTGTAACTAACTCATTAGTCACTTTGGTTGCAAGGCTTCTTATGATGTGTATTACCGAGAGGGCCTAGAGATACCTCTCCGATACTCGGAGTGACAAATCCTAATCTCGATCTATGCCAACCCAACAAACACCTTCAGAGATACCTATAGAGCATCTTTATAATCACCCAGTTACGTTGTGACATTTGATAGCACATAAGGCATTCCTC
This sequence comes from Triticum dicoccoides, assembly GCF_002162155.2. Lineage (NCBI taxonomy): Eukaryota > Viridiplantae > Streptophyta > Magnoliopsida > Poales > Poaceae > Triticum > Triticum dicoccoides. Next base: position 653,590,697 of record NC_041381.1, read on the forward strand.
CGGTATTCGAGAGTTGCATAATCTCATAGTCAAAGGAATATGTATTTGACATGAAGAAAGCAATGGCAATAAAACTGAATGATCAATATGCTATGCTAACGGATGGGTCTTGTCCATCACATCATTCTCATAATGATGTGATCCCATTCATCAAATGACAACACATGTCTATGGTTAGAAAACTTGACCATCTTTGATTAAAGAGCTAGTCTAGTAGAGGCTTACTAGGGACACGGTGTTTTGTCTATGTATCCACACATGTATCAAGTTTCCGGTTAATACAATTCTAGCATGAATATTAAACATTCATTAAATAAGGAAATATAAAATAACAACTTTATTATTGCCTATAGGGCATATTTCCTTCAGCCCCATATCTTCTTTACTATCCTTCAGATTGAGTGCAAGATTGTACACACCTTTAATTGAAAACATATATACCATCATTTCATAGCGCCACGCAATAATGTTCCTAATCAAATTCTCATCCCAATATGTCAGTCCACTCATGAATAAATCAGACACTGACTTCAGGCTAGTATATTGCTTTTTAGCTGAAATGTTTATGCCAGAACTCCTGGACAGCTAATCATCTCACCAAATCGTAATATTAGAGCTATCAAACAGCCTCCAAATGCCCTTTTAAGCAACTCCAGTCCATGCATAATACCTTGCCAAGTCATGGACGTAGACTACAAAAAAAAGTGTCAAGAATATGTCTCTGGGGTTAATAATTTGCCTTTAACAACTTGGCACACAACTAGTCAGGGTAAACCAACATGCGCCACGCCTATTTAACCAGAAGAGTTTTAAATAACCTAAGATCAGGAAATTTCGTACCGCCCTTGCCTTACGGCCTGGTCATTTTGTCCAAAGCTAACCAATGAGTTTTGCTTCTGTCCACCTCATCAACCACGAAAAATTCTGGACAAGCATAAACGGGGAGGATTTTTACGGTACCCTGGTACTCCATTTAGTGCGTTGGAGTACCATTAAAATCTGGCCATCCATCAGCAGGGTAGTTCAGTCATTGTATCTTTTTTTTTCGTAGAACTGGGCCTAATCCTCCCCATTGAAACGCAGGAGAGTATAAATCTGTCGCCACGGAAAAAGAATTGCGATCACTGCGAGTTAGGTGCGATTTAATTCCAGGATGAACGTGTGTATACTGTATACATCACATGGCCATCAACGATGTGCGAACGGAAAACTGTATAAGATTAGTATATTGTTGTGTGTTTGTTGCCGGTTGGCCGCCACAAGCCCGGAGAAGCCAGCCGGCGGGCGGCGGCGTTCCTGCAGGCTCACATAGCGCAGACCGGAGAGATGAGCGTGCATGGCCCGGAGCCCATCCTGGCTGCGTCCGCTCAGTCCAGTCCACCGCAGTGGTGGCCTGAAGCCACTCCCCGGTCACCACAACTTGATCGTGATTTAAAGAATTAGGGTTCTTAGGACTTTTTTTTTAATAATTAGGGTTAGCCATATCTGCTTCCCTCATGGGTAGCGTTACCTAGGTGAGAACTCTATTTATTTTCTATTTGGTTTGATCACATCATTAAGTGAAAATCTCTTGATTACGATTTTACCCTTGAAATGGAGGTACTCCCTACATTTCTAGAGGTGGTACTCCTTAAGGCTGTCATGGAGTACGGGTCAAGATTAACCATTAGATGGGCGCAAATGGACGGCTCATACTTATTCTGGGGTACCTTAAAATAGCTCTAAACGGGACTGTCTGGATAACTGACTTCATCAAAGTTTCCTTTCCTTCACAGTAAGCATGTTTTCTAAATCCAGTCTGAGAGCCTTTTCAACGTCTTATATTTGGTTGACTTACACTTACCCGCCTTCATTCTACCTTCTAGCATCGATAATCCAAGATATTTATCCTCAAATCCATCAACGGTAATTTTTAAAATTACCATGGTGGACACTTGATACTCCAAAATACAATTTTCTTCAAACATTATCGAGCACTTATTGGGACTTCAAACTTTCCAAGTCCCCTTCTCATAATTCACCAAAATGTTTTTAATCGTCAGTGCTTGATCAGTGGAACCTTTAAAAAATAGCAGACTATCATCGGCGAACAACCCTTTTTTTCACTTTACATTGGTCCAAATACACAAAATTTCTGACTTTTCACGGAGTACTAGATCCAATAAAAGTGTGAAATACCTTGAGCATGCACGTTCAACCAGAAATCCTAAAGGACCCCTCTTCCACAAGCACTATTAAGCAACAAAGGGAGTGACTCAGTCACAACCAAGAATAAGTACGAGGATAATGGACCCCCTGCCTGAGACCACGGAAAAGGGAAAATGCCTTCAACAACTAGCCATACAAACGCATCGCAAATTTCGCCGACGTGACACGAGTCATAAATCCAGCTAATCCAAAGCGGTGTATAAGCGAAATCCCCAAGCATAATTTTCATGAAATGCCGATCCACACGGTCATAATAAGTGATTCATCGTGGCAGTGGCG
>NC_041381.1:653593587-653650112 GCF_002162155.2 Triticum dicoccoides
AACAAGCTACATCATGAGCCTAATTAGTGTTTAAACTACAAATTAGCCCCTCCTTCCCTATTAACTTGGTTCCTTTTGACTAATGGCCCCATCTTGAATTATTCTCAAGCTCCGCCACTGCATCGTGGATGCTATTTGCATCCGACCAGGCCACATGCCGAGTTGACAAGTGCAACATTGCTAGGTGCCAGAGCAACATGCAACAATAACACCCTAATCGATCGCCCAAAACGTGATTGGTGTCCAACGTGTGTCGCCGTTCTATATAATCACGACCACCAAATAGTCAGGCCTCACAGAGGTTGTAGCCTCCCCACTTCAATGGTTGTCTAGGTGAGGTGTGTGCCAAGGAATGCGTCGTGTGCTGTGTGTCTAAGCCTGAGCTGTAGCGAGAAGTCGTTTCTCTTGCTCGCGGACGAGAGCCACGCCAGCACCACCAACAAAGACACATAGGTTCTTGTCGTTTGGCACTATGGGTTCTCGACCCCATCGTTGGCATACGAACCTCAACACCTCTGAGATACGCCTGGCCCGTTCGCCATGGACCATGGTCATATCCACACTGACCTTTGCTGATGGGGGAGTTGGGACGGTTGAACAAGATGACAACCCAGCCCTACGACCCGTCGACCCGTCATAATGTCGCCATAGGTGTTCTATAGAGTAGAGAAAAGGATAGGGGCGATAAATGAGAGGGTGAAGCCTACCTAGGGTGTGTTCATGTAAAATGTTGTCTACCTGACGCCAATCAACTTGCCACGTGTACTTATCAGATGTGCATAGAACCCACGGTGAGTCACTTAATACAATTAGAACCCAAATTTGCATTTTAAACTTTTAAGACTTAGTTGAGACACCTCAAATACTATACATTTTACTCTTATTATTATTGCGCTATTGAATTTGAAATGGGCGCTTTTGGATTGTCATATGGTGGACATTGAAGTTCATGTCACGTTGAACTATTTGAGTGTTGAATTTAACTTTTTTTTATTCCTGCTGAGTAATCAATAAAGCTCGTGATTCAGAAAAGAATAAAAGATAACAAAAATCTCGAAACACCTAAAAAACAAAGGTGACGAATGCAAAAGTGTTATTGTAAAACAAATAAATAAAGTGATACAAGATACTTAAGTATTCAAGCGAGTTTTCTTAAACGAAAAAACAAGCGACATGATAGATGAGCTTCAAACATGGCTAGTGGGGTCATCACTGGTCTTGGGCGACATGGCAGGCGCCGAAGGAGGAAGAGGAGGGTCAACGTTGGCTTCTGACGACGCAGTAGACACCGGAGGACGAAGGTCACCGGCGGCAGCTGCAGCAGGCGCCGAAGGAGGAAGTTCACTGGCGGCAGCTGCGGTAGGTGCCGAGGGAGGAAGGTCACCGGCGGCAGCTGCCTTCTGTTCAGCATTACTCACAGCTGCCGCCGCCGCCGGCTGTCCCATGGCGATCCCCGACTCCTGCGCGAGCGGCGACTTCGTAGAGCCTGCAACCGATGTAGCCTGCAATAGGATGTACGAGGTGATCTGACAGACCATCGATATGAAGAACAAGATCGTGGCCGCCACGAACGCTCCGGTGCCCGGCGGGACGCACTTCCCGTCGTTGTACGTCGGGAGGCCACCGCCCGTGCTCAGGATGGCGCCCACCATGAACAGTATCACCACTATGATGGCGAGGACCCTGCAAGTATTCGTATACGGATGTCATGTATATGCATGTATGTACAAACTGCGAAGCATGCATGCATCCGCGCGCGGTAGACGTATCACGTATACGTACCATGAGACGGTGGACAGGACGACGGCGACGATGCGCTTGGCCTCGTTGGGGATGCCCCACGTCCGGCAGCAGCCGCAGCAGCCGGTGGCGGCGGTGGCCACGATCTGCGTCGTCAGCGCCAGCAGCGACGCCACGACCCCGCAGCCCACCGCCGGCGAGGCATCGCACGACGACGAGGCCGCGCCGGCGATGCCCAAGATGACCGTGATGAGGCCGAGGACGCCCACCGCGGCGCATGCCACCATCATGCCTTTCGTCATCCCCATCGTTCTAGCCAAAATATGCCGACTGTATTCTTTCAGCTCTAATTTCCTGACCCCTCGCAAAAACAAAATGTTTAGGTTTTCCTAACGAGATTAAGCAAGGCTTTTGATGCTCTACAGAACCTTATTATGTATACATATATATAATGTGTGTGCATGCGAGGTAGCTAGGGTTATTTCGGCGACGGCCCTGTACAAGGTTGATTCCTTGTTTCATTTCGTTACGTGCTGTAAAGTTGTCGACTCCACCTATGTTTACAATGTTTTTTTAGGGTACCTATGTTTATAGTGTTGGTGCTTAATTAAGCTGCACGCAAGCTGTTTCGCACACTGTGCGGGTACCAAGCTTTTTGCATTGGGTTCTCAGTTGATCCGTTTAATAGTTGTGGACTTGGTCACGACCGGCAGCTAGCTAATTCTCTCTTTTTTCGCAAAAAAAGCTAATTCTCATTTGTTATACAATTTTGCTAAGTCTTAGTCGATTGAGACTTGATTATGTCTCGGTCGATGCTATATTTGTTCGATCTTGCACGGAGATTCATGCAAAAATTTCTTTTAGCATTTATTTTCTTGATTGAGACTTGTTTAAAGCTCAGTCAACTTAGACCTAACCACACCCTTTGTTATAACAATTTCAATATACTCGCATTTATTTCCGTCTAATAATTAACCAAGCTAATGCAAAAGCTTGCTACTCAGCACTTATTTCAATATAGTATTAATATACTCTATTAACTTTAAGATACCACCGCTTACCGAAAGTGTCATTCTGCTCCAGGTGCATAAACACTTGGGGAGAACAGTAAATTCAAAAAAGTCGCCCGCAAAAAAAAAATCAAAAAAGAAATAGAAAAACTTGTTTTATTTGGTGACAAAGACTGCTTAGTTTTCTACATGGCTGCAAAGTTTCATGATGAAATGACACTGTGAAGGTGTAGGGTTAGTGCTCCAAAATGCTTTCAAACCCAGCAATTTAGGAGCATCACTTTTTTGCTCGGAGCATTTCAAATGTTTTGCTTCACGAAACTTTACACACACACACACGAAACACTCACCAATGTTTGTAAGAAAAAAACCAGTTTATGTTTTTAACAATATTTTTTTATCTTTTTTACTGCTCATCAAGCGCATCAAAAACTCAATGTCCTTCTACTCACCTCGTAAGAGCATCTCTAAGCGGACATCCATTCACCCCGCCAGCCCCACATTTGTCCAGGCGGAAAGCCCAGAGGGGCATGGACAGAAAAACATTCTACAACCGAACACTTCATTTTCAGTCCATATGTCCGGGCCATCCGAGACCCCCATTCCTGGCATTGTCTGGACACGTTTGGATGCGTTTGCCACGTCGGATCAGTCCACCAGGACCCCATAAAACCCCACCGCCACCCTACTCTGGATAAAACCGTAACTCACACTATGTGCTCTGCTCCTGGATCTATCCTATCCTCTTGCTCCACTCCGGTCTTGTCCTCGCCATCCCTCGCCATCATGTCTGGTTCTGACAACTAATCCAGATCTGAGGCAGGCCCCATTGACTGGGACACTCGCGGCAGAGTCTGATGAGGAGCTCTCCCTCTACGTAGCCATCTGTTGTTCCCAGATGGACATGGGTCACCGTCGAGCTTCGTGGCCTCTCCGCTGACCCAACAGGTCCCTTCCAGCTCTATGATCGACTATCGCAGGTCATTGAGGTCTGTTTCATCCCTGGTGACCTGGCAGGGCTCTTGCAGCCCCGGGTCATCACAACCGGCCCGAACTACCTACCGGCGCTAGGTGTTGGTCCCTTGTCCTTCGAGCCCGTAGTGGCTCCATGAGTCCAAGGCACGACCAGCTCACTGTGCCAAGCAAGCAACCCGGGTAGGATCCTGTTGCTCTAGTCATGGTTGCGGGCAATTCCTCGAGGTCCACGGCGTCCCTGCACTGAATCAGACAAAGAGTTGTTGCTTCACGGTGACCTACGTCGTTCCTTGACCAGCATAGAGATGGACACCCGGTGCAACCTCCGCAAGAATACGAAGGCATTGCAACAGGGCATTGAGGAATCGGAGTGTGTAGGACCAAATAATACTTAACCTTTTCCCAATTTTAATTCTTGGCAGATTTTAGCAACTTAGCACAAGTCAAGCAATCTTATACAATTCAAGCAAGCATGCAAAGAGTATATGAGGGGCGGAAAGTAAATCATGTAACTTGCAAGAAAGTAGATGGGAGAAGTTTAGAGGGAGCAAGTGCAATGTTGACACGAATATTTTTGGCGTGGTTCCGATAGATGGTGCTATCGTACATCCACGTTGATGAAGACTTCAACCCACGAAAGGTAACGGTTGCGCGAGTCCATGGAGGGCTCCACCCACGAAGGGTCCACGAAGAAGCAACCTTGTCTATCCCACCATGGCCATCGTCCACGAAGGACTTGCCTCACTAGGGTAGATCTTCATGAAGTAGGCGATCTGGTTGCCCTTACAAACTTCTTGGTTCAACTCCATAATCTTGACGGAGACTCCCAAGTGACACCTAACCAATCTAGGAGACACCACTCTCCGAAAGGTAATAGATGGTGTGTTGATGATGAACCCCTTGCTCTTGTGCTTTAAATTATAGTCTCCCCAACACTCAACTCTCTCTCACATATTTTGCTATGGTAGAAAGATGATTTGAGTGGAAAGCAACTTGGGGAAGGCTAGAGATCAAGATTCTTGTGGTTGGAATGGAATATCTTGGTCTCAACACATGAGTAGGTGGTTCTCTCTCAGAAAATAAATGCTGGCAGTGTAGACATGTTCTGATGGCTTTCCTCACGAATGAAGAATGGGTGGAGGGGTATATATATAGCCTCCACACAAAATCTAACTGTTACACGCAGATTCCCAAACTCGGTGAGACCGAATGGTAAAACTCGGTCACACCGATTCAGGTCAAAATATGAACGGTAGGTTTTTTGGTGGGACCGACACAGTCAACTCGGCGGGACCGATATGCTAGGGTTAGGGCATAACGTAATCTCGGTGTGACCGATCACATGAACTCGGTGGGACCAATTTCAGCAATAGGCACATAGAGAGTTGGTCAGGAAAACTCGATGGGACCGATTCGCTACCGAAGTGTTACGAAAAGGAAACATGGAGTTTGCATTGCACACTCGGTGGGACCGATTCGCTCATTTCGGTGGGACCAAAATATTACAAAAAGGAAAAAGTGAGTTTGTAATCCCATCTTGGTGAGACCGAGATCCCTATCGGTCAAACCGAAGTTACTAGGGTTTATGGCAGTGGCTATGTCAAATGAAACTCGGTGGCGCCGGATAGATCAAACCGATGGGGCCAAGTTTGACTTCTAGGTTTGAGACATATGTGGAAATGAGAAAGTGGTTGAGGGTTTTGGAGCATATGACTAAGCATTTTGAGCAAGTAAGCCATTAAGCAACACCTCATCCCCTTTTAATAGTATTGGCTTTCCTATTGACTCAATGTGATCTTTGATCACTTAAATAAAAAATTAGAGTCTTGAGCTTGTTGCCAATATGTGTCCTTAGCATTTTGAGGGGTCCACATCTCTAGTCCATGCCATGCCAATCATTGAACTTTCTGAAATGATCATCTTAAAAGAGCATTAATTCAATGAGCTATATGTTGTTAAGAATTACCAAAACCAGCCAGGGATTAGTTGCACTTTCAATCTCCCCCTTTTTGGTAATTGATGACAACATATAGATCAAAGCTTCGACAAATGATAAGAAGAATGAAATACATCGTCGCTTTGAGAAGTATGTGATAAGCAAGAGCTCCCCCTAAATTTGTGCATTATTTAAAATTTGCTTTTGAATGCAAATGAATAATTAAATAGGATCATGGGTTACTCTTCCATGTCACATACATCTTGGTGGAGCGCTCAAAATGATAGAAAATAAGAACAAGCACTCATCACCAAGGCAAAGTGAATGATCATACATAAGAGATAGATAATGTCATCATCCAAGCACAAGCACTAAGCATGATATGATCAAACACATGACCATACAAAGTATCTCACACACAAAAACATAAAGTATCTGAACCAAGCAAGCAAAGCAAATAAGTAGCAAAAGAAGCAAAGCTCTCTCTCTCTCTCTCTCTCTCTCTCTCTCTCTCTCTGAAGCCTGTCATCTATACACTTTCTCCCCCTTTGGCAACAAGTTACCAAAAAGCTTGAAAATGCATAGTGCTATGCGACTCTCTAGGTTTGGTCTTCAAGAGGAGGTGTTGAGAGGACTCCAAGGACAAAAGCATCAGTGGAAGTGGATGGAGCTAGTGGAGTTGCCACTGGAGGGGCAACTGGAGTTGTGGATGCACGTGCTGAAGTTGTGGCTCTTGTGTCTGGCACTGGCACTGCTGCAGACCTCTATGCCCTAGGCACTCTGTGAAACACTTGTGTAGTTGCTTTTCCCTTCCTTTCTTCTGCTTCTTCGTGGAGCTCTTTAACTGATGTATGAATTTCAGTCACCTTCAAGTCAAGATCATAGAATTTGGTTTCAATGGTCCTCTCCAAGCTCTCCTGGTTCTGAGTCAAGGTGGACATTCCTTTCTTAATTCTCAAGGTTGCTTGAATAAGATATCCAAGTTGGTCTTGCTTTGACTTGAGGAACACTTCTGAAGCTTCTTCGGCACTTGGCATCTTTTCTGCTTTCTCACTTTAGCTTTCTATCTCTTTTCTTGAGCCTCTAGGGATGTTGGATCTTCAGCAGTCATGACAATAGTGTTGTCCTCAAAATCAGGCTTCAAGGGGAGATGCTCTTTGTCCAACAAGTACACTCCCTTGGGCATCTTGGAGTTGATCAACATTTGTATGTGTGGAGCATACCCACATGACCTCTTCTGGTCAGCAGCTGTTCTCTTGATTATCTCAACAATCAAACTCATGAATTTGAATTTCTATGGCAAATCAAACATCTGAAGCAGATTGATGGAATGGCCTCTGAACATCTTGTGATCTCCTGATTTCGGCAACAAGGTGTGCCTCAATATGGTGTTCATAGTGGCCAATCCAGACATCAAGTAATACACTGAGCCTACCTTGTGTGTCTCCAAAGCTTTGTCAGGTATTTCCTTGTACATATTTGCCATGGAGTGGTGCTCTTTCTTTTTCTCAGCATATACATCAATGTATTTCTCATGCTACTTGGGTGCTTTTATGAGCTTGGCCCACTCATCAACAGTACACTGGTACCTTGTACCTTCAGTCATCCACACAATCTTTCCATCTGGATAGAAATGAGTTGTAGAGTAAAACTGCATAATGAGCTCATAATTCCATTTGGTCAACTTTTGACCCACTTGTCAACAACATTGAGCTTGAAGCTGTCATGCACTCCTGGGAAATGGTCTTCATTCTCATCAATGTACTCCCAATCAACCCACTTCATATCACTGACAATGGGATTCTTGTCAAGCAGCACTACTTCATAGAAATCTTGTTGTTCTTTGGTGTGGAATCTATAGTCCACAGCTGTCCTTCTCCTCACTGCATATGGATCAGCTTGTCTCCACAATCTAAGACCTGCATCTTTTCTTTCTTTCATATTCTCAGCCACTAGATGATTGTCATCATGGTCTGGAATTTTTGGCTTGAGTTTCCTAAGAACTTGGGCTTCATCATCTTCTTCCTCAACTTCAGGCACTGGGGCCTTGTTCTTCTCTGCAACAGGGATGTTCCTGGTGCTTCTCCTAGGTGCAGTCTTGGAGGCTTGAGCTGGAGCTTTGGGGATGTCTTGGGCTTTGAAGGAGCAGCCCCAGACTTGATGGCATCCCCCATCAGCTTTTGTGACTTAGCAGGAGGTGCTGGTGCAGCATCCTCTTCTTCCTATTCCTCCTCACTAGCAGAATCTCTCCTCATAGATGGAATTCCAAGCACTCTAGCAGTAGTTTTCCTGGCCCTTTTCTTGCCCTCTTCACCTTTTCTTGGCTCAAGTGTAAATATCATAGTCTCTTGAGTTGATCCCCTGTCCTTAGACATTGGCACTCTCCTGGCAGGTGCTTTCTTGTGCTGATCTGGCTTGGTAGAAGCAGCACCACCATATTCCTTCTTTAGCACCTTCTTCTTTGAGCTAACTTCTTCAATCTCAAAGTCCTCATCCTCAAAGTCTGAAGTTTTCTTCTTCCTCTGCCTAGTCTGAGCCTTAGGCAGGTTGCTTGGTGCGTGCTCCTGCTACCTTCATCATAACTGCCAGAGCGACTAGTGCCCTCACTGAAGTCCATCTTCTCCTCTGACTTGTTCTGACTATCACTCTGATCAGACATACTGCACTGCAAATTGATGGTTGGCCCTGTGAATAGTTGTAGATGAGATAGAGTAGATGAGCATCACAAAGTGTAGAGTTTTTGCAAAAAGAATGAGTCAAAAACTTAGTTTTAGTTTTCTACAGGAAGCATTTCGGAGCTACCGATTTGTAAAACTCAGTGACACCGAAGCAAATTTGGAGTCTAAACTAGTGTAATCGGTCAGACCGAGACACAGTTCGGTGACTCCGAGTTTGCTAGGGTTTTACAAAGTCATGATCTCGGTCACACCGATTTGCAATTTTTGGTCGGACCAAAAATCACATGTGCAATGGCCTTAATCCAAATCGGTGGGACCGATTTCTACAATTCGGTTGGTCCGAGATGAGTCCGGCAGAAACCTAACCCTAAATTTTCAAATCAAAACTAATCTAAAGGATGTTTTCTGTGGATAAATCGATCTCATACTTGGAAAGGAAACATGGCATTGCCTTTGTGCTAAGAATTAGAGTTAAAAGAATGCACAAAGTGACGAACTCATACCCTAACTTGGTGATGAGCTCGCTACGGCGGCAATGGAGGGGAGGATTTCCGTTGACGGCGGCGAAGACCAGCGGCGGGAGGTCACTGGCAACGAGAAGACGATCCGAAGACCCGAGGCGGAAGAGCAGGACACGCGCGGGCGAAGAGGTTTTGGAGGAATTTCCAAAATTTGACCCGTCGGTATATATATCCTGGCACTGTCGGTGTGACCGAGTGGAACAACTTGGTGGCACCGAGATGCAAAATCGCAAGCGGTTACTGCAACTCGGTGAGACCGAAGAGTTCTAATCGGTTGCACCGAGATTGAAAACATGATCAACCCAGTGAACTCGGTGTGACCAAAATGGATGAATTGGTTAGACCGAAATACACAGAGTGGTTTTGGAAGTTTAAGTCTATGAAAAATCGGGACTCCGAGTGTTCCTCACCCGGAGGGTTTGAATTTGACTTAGATCAAACTTTGTGATGTACCACGAAAAGAGTTTGAGACGAGAAAAACATAGATAGCTAGAGGAAGTTCTTAGGCGTTCTTGTCCATCCATTTGGCAAAAGAAGAAGATCCAAACAATCAAAGCAACAAATCGATGTCCTCGAATGAGAAAACTATGCAACCAACATGCTCACACAATAAAATGGCAAATGAAATATGTGGCAAAGCATGCACAATCACTCTAGCATCTATCAAGAAATTGGCGATGACTAGGTCATCTATATATGAGTATATTGACTTAGGAGTCAAATGAGAACATTTGATCATAGGTCATACTCATCGTTTAAGCACAAGTGGGGTTAGCACTTTTACATAAAGCATTGTTGTGTTCACACCATTAGAGTTGTTTTAGCTCAATTCTAAGAGTAAATCTCCCCCTAGGTGTGATATCCCCCTAAGAGGGATGAACTAACCTTGGGTTTTGTCGATGATGACTTCATGTAGATATTGAAGATGTGGATGCTCATTGTTGATGTAGATAATTTGAAGCAATCCATTGGAATGAGTTGCATTTTCAATACCTTCATGGGTTAGTCCCACAAGGAACAAACAAGGATATCCATAGACACAGAGTGAAGCACACACATCATGATGTCCATGAAAGCATTAGGTTACCTTGTCCCTTGTCTTACCAACAAGAGGGTTTGTGACTCCTTGAACTAGTGCAACATGTGGAAGTTGTTTGCACTTGTCCTTGCCAAGATGAATATGAGTGAAGTATGTTGGCGGAGTGATAACCCACAAGTATAGGGGATCGCAACAGTTTTCGAGGGTAGAGTATTCAACCCAAATTTATTGATTCGACACCAGGGGAGCCAAAGAATATTCTCAGGTATTAGCAACTGAGTTGTCAATTCAACCACACCTGAAAGACTTAATATGTGCAGCAAAGTATTTAGTAGAAAAGTAGTATGGAAGTAACGGTAATAGTGGTAAAAGTAACAGTAGCAGTTTTGTAGCAATCGTAACAGTGACAACATAGAAGTAACGTAACAAAGATCAATATGTGAAAAGCTTGTAGGCAATGGATCAATGATGGATAATTATGTCGGATGCAATTCATCATGCAACAGTTATAACAAAGGGTGACACAGAACTAGCTCCAGTTCATCAATGTAATGTAGGCATGTATTCCGAATATAGTCATACATGCTTATGGAAAAGAACTTGCATGACATCTTTTGTCCTACCCTCCCATGGCAGCGGGGTCCTATTGGAAACTAAGGGATGTTAAGGCCTCCTTTTAATAGAGTACCGAACCAAAGCATTAGCACTTAGTGAATACACAAACTCGTCAAACTACGGTCATCACCGGGAGTGGTCCCGATTATTGTCACTTCGGGGTTACCGGATCATAGCAGTAGGATCAAGAACTCACATATATTCATGGAAACATAATAGGTTCAGATCTGAAATCATGGCAGTCGAGCCCTAGTGACAAGCATTAAGCATGGCAAAGTCATAGCAACAACAATCTTAGAACATAATGAATACTAGGGATCAAACCTTAACAAAATTAACTCGATTACATGGTAAATCTCATCCAACCATCACCGTCCAGCAAGCCTACGATGGGATTACTCACGCACGGCGGTGAGCATCATGAAATTGGTGATGGAGGATGGTTGATGACGATGGCGGTGGATTCCCCTCTCCAGAGCCCCGAGCGGACTCCAGATCAGCCCTCCCGAGGAAGATTAGGGCTTGGCGGCGGCTCCATATCGTAAAACACGATGAATCCTTATCTTCAATTTTTTTTCTCCCTGAACGTGAATATATAGAGTTGGAGTTGAGGTCGGTAGAGGTCCAGGGGGGCCATGAGTTAGGGGGGCGCCCTAGGGGGGTGGGCGCGCCCTGCACCCTCGTGGACAGGATGTGGGCCCCGTTATGTTGATTCTTTCACCAATATTTTTTATTAATTCCAAAACATGACTCCGTGTAGTTTCAGGCCATTCCGATAACTTTTATTTCTACACAAAAATAACACCATGGCAGTTCTGCTGAAAACAGCGTCAGTTTGGGTTAGTTCCATTCAAATCATGCAAGTTAAGAGTCCAAAACAAGGTCAAAAGTGTTTGGAAAAGTAGATACGTTGGAGACGTATCAATTCCCCCAAGCTTACACCTTTTCTTGTCCTCAAGCAATTCATTTGACAAACTGAAAGTGATAAAGAAAAACTTTTACAAACTCTGTTTGATCTTGCTGCTACAAATATGTAAAGCCAGCATTCATATTTTTAGCAAAGATTATGAACTAACCATATTCACAATGACACTTAGGTCTCACATTTACTCATATCAATGGCATAATCAACTAGCGAGCGATAATAATAAATCTCAAATGACAACACTTTCTCAAAACAATCATAATATGATATAACAAGATGGTATCTCGCTAGCCCTTTCAGAGACCGCAAAACATAAATGCAGAGCACCCCTGAAGATCAAGGACTGACTAGAGATTGTAATTCATGGCAAAAGAGATCCAGTCACAGTCATACTCAATGTAAATTAATAATAATGCATGCAAATGACAACGGTGCTCTCCAACTGGTGCTCTTTAATAAGAGGATGATGACTCAGCATAAAATTAAATAGATAGGCCCTTCGCAAAGGGAAGCAGGGATTTGCAGAGGTGCCAGAGCTCGAGTTTTGAAACAGAGGTAAATAATATTTTGAGTGGCATACTTTCATTGTCAACATAACAACCAAGAGATCTTCATATCTTCCGTGCTACATACATTACAGGCGGTTCCCAAACAGAATGGTAAAGTTTATACTCCCCCACCACCAACGAGCACATTCCATGGCTAGCCTGAAACAATGGGTACCGTCCAACTAACAACAATCCTAGGGGAGTTTTGTTTGCAATTATTTTGATTTGATTTGAGCATGGGACTGGGCATCCCGGTTACTGGCCGTTTTCTCGTGAATGATGAGCAGAGTCCACTCATCATGAGAATAACCCACCTAGCATGGAAGATATAGACAGCCCTAGTTGATACATGAGCTATTCGAGCATGCAAAACATAATTTCATTTGAAGGTTTAGAGTTTGGAACATGCAAATTTACTTGGAACGGCAGGTAAATACTGCATATAGGAAGGTATGGTGGACTCATATGGAATAACTTTGGGGTTTATGGAAGTGGATGCAAAAGTAGTATTCCTGCTTAATACAAGTGAAGGCTAGAAAGAGACTAGGAAGCGACCAACTAGAGAGCGACAACAGTCATGAACATGCATTAAAATTAACCAACAATGAGTGCAAGCATGATTAGGATATAAATCACCATGAACATAAATATCGTGGAGGCTATGTTGATTTTGTTTCAACTACATGGGTGAACATGTGCCAAGTCAAGCCACTCGAATCATTCAAAGGAGGATACCACCCTATCATACCACATCACAACCATTTTCATAGCATGTTAGCACGCAAGGTAAACCATTATAAACTCCTAGCTAATTAAGCATGGCATGAGCAACTATAATCTCTAATTGTCATTGCAAACATATTTCATCATAATAGGCTGAATCAGGAACGATGAACTAATCATATTTACAAAAACAAGATAGGTCAAGTTCATACCAGCTTCTCCCATCTCAATCATTTCATCATATATCGTCATTATTGCCTTTCACTTGCACGACCGAATGGTGTGGACCATAATAATAGTGCACATGCATTGGACTAAGCTAGAATCTGCAAGTATTTAATTCAAAGGAGAAGACAAGGTAACATGGGCTCTTGGTTAAATCAACAATAATGCATATGAGAGCCACTCAACATTTTCATCGTGGTCTTCTCCTCTCGACCCCCAAAGAAAAGAAAATAAATTCAAAGAAAACTAAAACTATTTACACGGGAAAGCTCCCAACAAGGAAAAGAAGAACGGGAAATCTCTTTGGGTTTTCTTTTAATAGTACTACTACAAGCATGGAAAGTAAACTAGCTGAAAGCTACAACTAATTTTTTTTGTTTTTTCTCTCAAAGTTTTTTTTAAAACACACAAGAGGAAAGCAAGAAAAGAAAATAAACTAGCATGGATAATACAAAGAAAAAGTATGAACACCAACAACTAGAATGAGTGTGTGAACATGAATGTAATATCGGTGAGAAATACGTACTCCCCCAAGCTTAGGCTTTTGGCCTAAGTTGGTCTATGCCCATGGATCAAAGCGACCCTCTCCGGTGTACTGAGGAGGGTCCTCGGGGTGCCACTGGTTAGGGAGCTCCTCCCGATCCCACTGATAAACAGACTCTCGATATGGGTCAAGTGGTGGCTCAGGCTCAGGCTCTGGGACTTGTGTTAGCTCCCAGTATGCATAAATGTCCTCAGGCAGGATGAGGTACGTGCCCGATAGTATGTTAAACAAAAAGGGTGCAGGCAAGATAATAGTCTCACACTTAGTTTTAGCAAATATCAGGTTATACTTAAGTATCTTCTTCTTATTTTTAACAATAAAGTCATGTGTTACCATACTCTTATAGCCTAGGAAAATAGTGGGCAGGAACTTTTCCTGTTTCTCATGATGCCTAATAGGTATCTCAAAGTGTTTAGCAAGGCGTGAAGCAAAGATACCTCCAAAGATGGGGCCCTTTGTACAATTCAGACTTAACCGTTTAGCAACAATAGCGCCTAAACTGAAAGTTGTGTCACGAAACAAAGCATGGCGCAGAAGAGCAAGGCCAGGAGCACTAAGGTTCCCACTGTTCCCGCGACCAATTAAGCATCTACTAGCAAATATTGCAAAGTAACGTAGAACAGGAAAATGTATACCAATAGTCCTTGCATCTGAAACTTTTCTTGTTTCCCCTACAACAATTTGATCAATAAATCCATCCACATCACTAGGATATGATTCCTCGATGCTACCCGCGAACGGCATCTTGCAAACTACGCAAAAATCATATAGTGACATCTCCTTAAACTCATCATATAAATAAAACTCCACTGAAGGTGGTGATTTTCTAGCATGGAAGTAAAAGTTTTGCACGAAAATATTAGTGAGCAGGAGATACTGTTCACACTGGTCATGGAGGAAGTCAGTGAGTCCTGCATTCTCAGCCAAATAATAGAAGTCGTCGTGAATTCTGGCGGCTCTCAAGAATGCATCACAAGGCCATTCGCACAGGCGAACCTCCGTAGTGCGAGGAAGATTGTATTTGGGCTTTTTCTTTTCTTCATTTTGCTTATCCTTCGAGCTTCGGCTCGAGGAGCCCCTCAACAATCTCTTCATCATTTTCTTTCTCTGAAAAATTTCTGAAATTTTTAGTGACTCAAAATAAAAGTGAACCAAACTCAACAAGATTGATAGCAACTACTCCCACAAGTGCCTAGAGGCTATATCATGCATTAAAACAACTTTGGACCATATAAATTTGACATGCAAGCTCAAGAACAGGGTCACCTTAGCAGCAAAAATTTGCAATCAATAAAGCACTAGAGCAAAAACTAATTGGACTATTGGAGGAGTCACATACCGAAGAACAATCCCCCAAAGTAGTTTTGTGAATGGAGCTTTGAGCAAGGAGATCGAAAATGGCAGCAAAACGAGCTAGAACACGAGTTTGAACTACGGGATGATTTTTTCTGGAGGAAGACAAAGTGTGTGGGTGCTAGAATAACTGGAGGGGGGCCACGTGGGGTCCATGAGGCAGGGGGCGTGCCCTAGGGGGGTGGGCGCACCCTGTACCCTCGTGGCCAAATGGTGGGTCCCCCTGGTGTGTGCTAAGTGCCAGAAATTCTTAAATATTCTACAAAAAAACATACTCCATTATCAGGGCATTTGGAGAACTTTTATTTTTGGTTATTTTTTTATTTCACGGATAATTCAGAAAAAAGATAGAAAATATTGTTTTGCTTTATTTAATCTAAATAACAGAAAGTAAAAGGAGAGTACAGAAGGTTGTGCTTTCTAACTTTATTCATCTCATGCTCATCAAAAGGAATCCACTAACAAGGTTGATCAAGTCTTGTTAACAAACTTCTTACAAATAACATGAAACCAGAGAATTTTCGAATAACATTAGGTTACCTCAACGGGGATATGCATGTCCCCAATAATAAGAATATCATATATTTTTTTGACAGTAGGAAGAGGGAATTAAAAACCTCCAATAGTAACCCTTTTTCCAATAGAATTGATACGATGAACTTAAGGTTGTTTCTTCAGAAAGTGTACCGTATGCTCATTACCATTTACATGAAAAGAGGCATTGCCTTTGTTGCAATCAATAACAACCCCTGCAGTATTTAGAAAAGGTCTACCAAGGATAATCGGCATATTGTCATCCTCGGAAATATCAAGAATAACAAAGTCCGTTAAAATAGTAACATTTACAACCACAACAGGCACATCCTCACAAATACCGACAGGTATAGCAATTGATTTATTGGCCATTTGCAAAGAGATTTCAGTAGGTGTCAACTTATTCAAATCAAGTCTATGATATAAAAAGAGAGGAATAACACTAACACCGGCTCCAAGATCACATAAAGCAGTTTTAGCATAGTTTCTTTTAATGGGGCATGGTATAGTTGGTACTCTTGTATCTCCTAGTTTCTTTGGTATTCCACCCTTAAAAGTGTAATTAGCAAGCATGGTGGAAATTTCAGCTTCCGGTATCTTTCTTTTATTTCTAACAATATATTTCATATACTTAGCATAAGGATTCATTTTAAGCACATCAGTCAAACACATACGCAAAAAGATAGGTCTAATCATTTCAGAGAAGCGCTGAAAATCCTCATCATCCTTTTTCTTGGATGGCTTATGACGAAAAGGCATGGGTTTCTGAACCCATGGTTCTCTTTCTTTACCCTGCTTCCTAGCAATGGAGTCTCTCTTATCATAATGTTGATTCTTTGATTGTGGGTTATCAAGATCAACAGCAGGTTCAATCTCTACATCATTGTTATTGCTAGATTGAGCATCAACATGAACATCATCATTAACATTATCACTAGGTTCATGTTCATTAGCAGATTGTGTTTCTGCATTAGAAATAGAAATATCAGTAGGATTCTCAGGTGTGTCAACAACAGGTTCACTAGAAGCATGCAGAGTCCTATAATTTTTCTTTTTCTTTTTCTTAGAAGGACTAGGTGCATCAACATTAGTTATATGAGAATCTAGCTCAACTCTCTTAGGATGGCCTTCTGGATACAAAGGTTCCTGGGTCATTCTATCACCTCTAGTCATCACTCTAACAACATTATCATTGTTCTTATTATTTAATTCATTCAGAAAATCATGTTGTGCTTTAAGTACTTGTTCCACTTGAGTGGTAATCATGGATGCATGTTTACTAATAAGCTTAAGGTCACCTTTAACTCTAGACATATAATCACTCAAGTGTTCAACCATATAAGCATTACGTTTCAATAGTCTACCGACATAAGCATTGAAGTTTTCTTGTTTAACAATAAAATTAGCAAACTCATCCAAGCATTGACTAATAGAACTATTACGAGGAATATCACCTTCATCAAATCTATAGAGAGAATTTACCTTTACTACCTGTGTCGGGTTATCAAGACCATGTATTTCTTCAATAGGTGGCAAATTCTTAACATCTTCAGCTTTAATACCTTTTTATTTCATAGATTTTTTTGCCTCTTGCATATCTTCAGGACTAGGAAATAGAATACCCATTTTTTCAGAGTTGTCTTAGGAGTTGGTTCATGAAGTGTCCAATCATTATCATTACTAAAGATATTATTCAATAGCAATTCAGCTTGCTCAATAGTTCTTTCCTTGAAAACACAACCAGCACAACTATCTAGGTGGTCTCTGGAAGCATTAGTTAGTCCATTATAAAAGATATCAAGTATTTCATTTTTCTTGAGAGGATGGTCAGGCAAAGCATTAAGTAATCGGAGAAGCCTCCCCCAAGCTTGTGGGAGACTCTCTTCTTCAATTTGCACAAAATTAAATATTTCCCTTGAGGCAGCTTGTTTCTTATGAGCGGGAAAATATTTTACAGAGAAGTAATAAATCATATCCTGGGGAATACGCACACAACCAGGAGCAAGAGAATTAAACCATATCTTAGCATCACCCTTTAATGAGAAAGGAAACAATTTAACAATATAGTAATAACGAATTTTTTCCTCATGAGTAAATAGGATGGCTATATCATTCAATTTAGTAAGATGTGCCACAACAGTTTCAGATTCATAGCCATAGAAAGGATCAGATTCAACCAAAGTAATTAACTCAGGATCAACAGAGAAATCATAATCCTTATCAGTAACATAGATAGGTGAAGTAGCAAAAGCAGGGTCATGTTTCATTCTAGCATTCAGAGACTTTTCTTTCAGCTTAGCTCACAATTTCTTAAGATCATATCTACCATTGCAAGCAAAAAGGTCGCTAGAAGTTTCTTCATCCATAACATAACCCTCAGGCACAATGGGCAATTCATATCTAGGGGGAGAATCTTCATCATCACTTTCATCAATATTATCAGTTTCAATAATTTCATTCTCTCTAACCCTAGCAAGTTTTTCATCAAGAAATTCACCGAATGGCACAATATTATGAAGCATAGAAGTAGTATCATCATACGCATCATGCATAGCAGAAGTGGCATCATCAATAACATGCGACATATCAGAATCAATAGCAGGTGCAGGTGTAGGTGTTGCAAATTTACTCATAACAGAAGGTGAGTCAAGTGCAGAGCTAGATGGCAGTTCCTTACCTCCCCTCGTAGTTGAGGGAAAAATCTTGGTTCTTTCATCTTTCAAGTTCCTCATAGTGATCAACAGATATACATCCCAAGTGACTCAAAGAATAGAGTTATGCTCCCCGGCAACAGCGCCAGAAAAAGGTCTTGATAACCCACAAGTATAGGGGATCGCAATAGTTTTCGAGGGTAGAGTATTCAATTAAAATTTATTGATTCGACACAAGGGGAGCCAAACAATATTCTCAATTATTAGCAGATGAGTTGTCAATTCAACCACACCTCAAAGACTTAATATCTGCAGTAAAGTATTTAGTAGCAAAGTAGTATGGAAGTAACAGTAACAGTGGTAAAAGTAAGAGTAGAAGTTTTGTAGCAATCGTAATAATGACAATGGAGAAGTAATGTAACAAAGATCAATATGTGAAAAGCTCGTAGGCAATGGATCAATGATGGATAATTACGTCGGATGCAATTCATCATGCAACAGTTATAACATAGGGTGACACGGAACTAGCTCCAGTTCATCAATGTAATGTAGGCATGTATTCCGAATATAGGCATACATGTTTATGGAAAAGAACCTGCGTGACATCTTTTGTCCTACCCTACCGTGGAAGCGGGGTCCTATTGGAAACTAAGGGATATTAAGGCCTCCTTTTAATAGAGTACCAGACCAAAGCATTAGAACTTAGTGAACACACGAACTCCTCAAACTACGGTCATCACCGGGAGTGGTCCCGATTATTGTCACTTCGGGGTTGCCGGATCATAACACATAGTAGGTGACTATAACTTCCAAGATAGGATCAAGAACTCACATATATTCATGAAAACATAATAGGTTCAGATCTGAAATTATGGAACTTGGGCCCTAGTGACAAGCATTAAGCATGGCAAAGTCATAGCAACATCAATCTTAGAACATAATGGATACTAGGGACAAACCCTAACAAAACTAACTCGGTTACATGGTAAATTTCATGCAACCCATCACCGTCCAGCACGCCTACGATGGGATTACTCACGCACGGCAGTGAGCATCATGAAATTGGCCATGGAGGATGGTTGATGATCACAATGGTGACGGATTCTCCTCTCTGGAGCCCCGAAAAAACTCCAGATCATCCCTCCCGAGGAAGATTAGGGCTTGGCGGCGGCTTCGTATCGTAAAACATGATGAATCCTTCTCTCCGATTTTTTCTCCCCGAACGTGAATATATAGAGTTGGAGTTGAGGTCGATGGAGGTCCAGGGGGCCCACGAGGCAGGTGGCGCGCCCCAGGGGGGTGGGCGCGCCCTGCACCCTCGTGGACAGGGTGTGAGCCCCCTTACATTGATTCTTTTGCCAATATTTTTTATTAATTCCAAAACGTGACTCCGTGGAGTTTCAGGTCATTCTGAGAAATTTTATTTCTGCACAAAAATAACACCATGGTAGTTCTGCTGAAAACAGCGTCAGTCTGGGTTAGTTCCATTCAAATCATGCAAGTTAGAGTCCAAAATAAGGGCAAAAGTGTTTGGAAAAGTAGATACGTTGGATACGTATCACGGAGTCACCCTCAAGAACTCTCTAGTTCTTCTTCTTCGGGATCCACATAATTTTGATGGGAATCCTTGGGGTTGTAGATGTACTTGATGAAGTAGAACTTGATGTAGTCTTGGGAACCCACTTGACCAAGGCCTTTGGAGCATCTTCAAATGCATCAATCTCCTCTTGAAGCTAGTCCTTGCCTTTTAGCTTGTGGTCTTGTGGTGGAAGATCATCTTGAGCTTGTGTTCCCTTGAAGGAAGTAGGATCATACTTCTCTTGTTGAGGAACAAACTTCGTCTTGGCGTATTGATCTTCTTCCCACTCAACTCCATTGGCATTGAACTTTCGTTCAAAACCAACACCTTGATTCTTCCGGTGCCTTCCTTGCTTGCGTACAATTTCCTCAAATTGCTTACTTCCAGCAAGGCTCTTGTAAACACCTTTATCTATAATTCCCTTCAATAAGTTGTTTTCTTGCTCAAGTGTAACTTGGCTAAGAGAACCATTAGTGGAATCAAGATAACTACTAGAAGCAACAATATTGGATTTAGCATGGCTATTGTTACTACTAGAATCTTGTTGCTAGATTTTACTTGTGGCATGTAAGTAGACAAGAGTAAATGCTTGGCAATGTAAGAAGAACTTTTCTTCCGAAGATCATCATTGATGGCTTTTAAGAACCCATGTTCTTGCTCAAGATTGAGCTTTTCGAAGCATAACTTCTCATGAGTTTTCAAAAGTTCTCGATGATCTTCTAAAGTAGTTTCATGAGCTAACTTAAGAGTGCTTGGTTCTTTAGTTAGACGCTCAATCTCCTTCTTATCATTGTCTTTCATTTCATCTTGATTAACATGATTAATAGCATTTTCATCATAGTATTCATCACTAGAGTTGTCAACAAGTAAATCATCATCACCTAGCAAGTCATCTTCATCACTATTGAAATCAACATACTCGGGGTGTGTTACCTTGGGGCCTTTAGCCTTGAAGCATCTCCCAATCCCTTCATTTGGTGAATCAAATATGTCATAGGAGTTGGTTGACACAAGTGCTAGACCGGCAACACCTTCATCTTGAGTATATTCGGAGCCGGAGTGATAACTTCTCTTGCAGTGGTGGTCGGAGTCGGGGTCGGATACCCATTCACCAACATGAGCTTGATGTCTTCGTTTTGTGTAGCTCCTTGATGACTTGTCCTTCCTTTCCGAATCCTTGCTTCTTCGAGAGGTTCTTCGTTCATAGTGATCATCTCTACTCCTTCTCTATCTTGGAGGTGATTCTTCCCTTTTGCTTCTCCTTTTAGGTGAGTCTTCTCTTCTTTTGTAGGGAGTTATTCACTCATTGGAGTAGTGTCCGGGTCTTCCTCAATTTTAGCAATTTCACTCACGACTACAAGATCTTTTGTCATTGTAGGACCTTGACTTGGAACTTCTTTCCTTGCTTCTACTCTTGTATAATTTGTTGAAATTCTTCACCATTAAGCTCAATTCTTCATTGAAGGCTTGTTTCTCATTTGATGATGTAGGAGCATCACATGAGGCTTTATAAGCACCACTAGACTTGTTGTGAAGCCATTATGTATCCTTGAGTGACATCTCATGAGCAGTAATTCTTCCAATGACTTCGATTGGCTTGAGATCTTTGTAGTTCGGCATCATTTGGATCAAAGTGCACACGGTATCATATTTTCCATCCAAGGCTCTCAAGATCTTTTTGATGATGAATTTTTTCGGTCATCTCTTCACTTCCTAAGCCGGCAATCTCATTTATGATGAGAGCAAGCCTAGAGTATATTTCAGCGACACCTTCACCATCCTTCATTTTGAACTTGTCAAGTTGACTTTGAAGCACATCCAACTTGGATTCCTTGACGGAGTCGGTACCTTCGTGCATATCAATCAAAGTATCTCAAATTTCCTTTGCATTCTCAAGACGGCTGATTTTGTTGAATTCTTCGGGGCACAGTCCGTTGAAGAGGATATCGCAAGCTTGAGCATTGTATTGCAACATCTTCAATTCTTCCGCGGCAGCTTCACGATTTGGTTATCTCGCATCGAAGAATTCACCTTGCAAACCAATACACACAATAGCCCAAACAGCGGGGTTATGTCCAAGAATATGCATTTTCATCTTATGTTTCCAACTAGCAAAATTAGTACCATCAAAGTAAGGACCTCTACGGCGGTAATTTCCCTCGCTAGACGCCATACAGTCCTAGGTTATGAAACCAAGGCTATGATCACCAAAGCTATGGAAATTAAGACAAATGGAGACCAAAGCTCTGATACCACTTGTAGGATCGAAATATGTCTAGAGGGGGGTGATTAGACTACTTGACCAAATAAAACTTAACCTTTTCCCAATTTTAATTATTACCAGATCTTAGCAACTTAGCACAAGTCAAGCAATCTTAATACAATTCAAGGAAGCATGCAAAGAGTATATGAGCATTGAAAAGTAAACTTGCAAGAAAGTAAATGGGAGGAGTTTGGAGGGAGCAAACGCATTGTTGACACGAAGATTTTTGGTGTGGTTCTGATAGGTGGTGCTATCGTACATCCACGTTGATGGAGACTTTAACCCACGAAGGGTAATGGTTGCGCGAGTCCACAGAGGGCTCCACCCACGAAGGGTCCACGAAAAAGCAACCTTGTCTATCCCACCATGGCCATCTCCCACAAAGGACTTGCCTCACTAGGGTAGATCTTCATGAAGTAGGCGATCTCCTTGCCCTTACAAACTCCTTGGCTCAACTCCACAATCTTGACGGAGGCTCCCAAGTGACACCTAACCAATCTAGGAGACACCACTCTCCAAAAGGTAATAGATGGTGTGTTGTTGATGAACTCCTTGCTCTTGTGCTTCAAATGATAGTCTCCCCAACACTCAACTCTCTCTCACAGATTTGGCTATGGTGGAAAGATGATTTGAGTGGAAAGCAACTTGGGGAAGGCTAGAGATCAAGATTCTTGTGTTTGGAATAGAATATCTTGGTCTCAACACATGAGTAAGTGGTTCTCTCTCAGAAAATGAATGCTGGAAGTGTAGGCACGCTCTGATGGCTCTCCTCACGAATGAAGAATGGGTGGAAGGGTATATATAGCCTCCACACAAAATCTAACCGTTACACACAGATTCCCAAACTCGGTGAGACCAAATGGTAAAACTCGGTCAGACCGATTCAGGTCAAAATATGAATGTTAGGCTTTTCGGTGGGACCGACACAGTCAACTCAGTGGGACTGATATGCTAGGGTTAGGGCATAACGTAATCCCGGTGTGACCGATCACATGAACTCGGTGGGACCGATTTCAGCAATAGGCACATAGAGAGTTGATTAGGCAAACTCGGTGGGACCGATTCGCTCACTTTGGTAAGACCGAAGTGTTACGAAAAGGAAACAGGGAGTTTGCATTGCAGACTCGGTGGGACCGATTCGCTCATTTCGGTGGGACCAAAATGTTACAAAAAGGAAACGGTGATTTTGCAATCCCATCTCGGTGAGACCGATATCCCTATCGGTGAAACCGAAGTGACTAGGGTTTGTGGCAGTGGCTATGTCAAATGAAACTCGGTGGTGCCGGATAGATCAAATCGGTGGGGCCGAGTTTGACTTTTAGGTTTGAGACATATGTGGAAATGAGAAAGTTGTTGAGGGTTTTGGAGCATATCACTAAGCATTTTGAGCAAGTAAGCCATTAAGCAACACCTCATCCCATTTTAATAGTATTGGCTTTCCTATTGACTCAATGTGATCTTGGATCACTTAAATAAAAAATGTAGAGTCTTGAGCTTCTTGCCAATATGTGTCCTTACCATTTTGAGGGGTCCACATCTCTAGTCCATGCCATGCCAATCATTGAACTTTCTGAAATGATCATCTTAAAAGAGCATTAGTTCAATGAGCTATATATTGTTAAGAATTACCAAAACCACCCAGGGATTAGTTGCACTTTCAGAGTGGCTCACAGATGAGCAAAGCAGACACGGCCTCCCAAACCTGTGGCCCCACCATAGAGCAGGCCCACACCGCCCGACGTCTGTTCGGGCTCCCCTCCTCCTCCAGCTTCTCCGCCGACTCCGACACCCACGGATAAAGATCCCTACGCCATCTTTGAGATGTACTGCCTCCACCTTAGAGATGACAATGGCAACGTCAAGGCAGTCGCGATTCTATCCAATGAACTGCTAGAACGGATATGTCCTTTTGAGCTACATAGAGACGAGGGCAAGAAAAAGTTCAAAGGTGCTACTACATCCAAATAAGATTATATCTCAGTAACACTTCAACAGACTTGCCATGTTTTGGTTAATTCTCGTGAAAAGGATGAGAAACTATGGTGTTAGCTTTCATCCAAGAGTCAGCATTATTCATTTCATGTAAATATATTATGCACATCAGAACTTAATATGAAGATGAATGATTTTTTAGCAGCCATTAAAGTGTGTGTTTGATCGCTTTTAAGCATGGGAACATATAATTGCATATCCATTTGCTAAGGGAAACAACGGGCAACAAAAACTAAGGCAAATTCTTTTTAAATACAAACTAACCCGATTTCTTAACATGAGAATTCTTCCTTATTTTAATTCTGCAAAATACAACCCATACTTTCCGGCGAATATAAAATTGTGTTTGGTGCACTTAATGGTGATTGACAATCCGGATAAGCTGCAACATGACAAAAAGGAACACTATTACATCATACATGAGGATGGGGTTTAGTTTACAAATTCGAAAATTCCAAATCATACATGTGTCACACCAATAATATGAATTTTCATATAAGAGAAATGGTAGAGAGATGTGAGAATCTCACACCTTATTTTCTTCCAAAGAATGCCAAGGTCCACTGAGTGCGAATTATCAGGAACAAACAATAACTTTATTCTACTTAACTTGAAAGGCTTGTGTTCTTGGTAAAATGCATTAAGATGAAGAATGTATTGGACCAGTCATAAGGTGAACGCAATAGGAAGAGAAAGCAACACAAAAATGCCCTTACCCGCCATGAGATGAGATCTCAAATCAAGTCGTCCTACTCTAGCTTGACCGTTAAAATACAATACCTCGGTTAGGTATTTGAACCCAAATGGGCTAACAGCCTGAACATTCACCTTCAGTTATGTTAGCAACATAGTCAACTCCTTTTCCCACCCCTCACTTGGCTTCACAGATTCTTCCTTTCAGACCTTGATACCGTAACCACTCATGGGAAGCAGACACTCCTCTGCCAGTGTGCACATCGTCAGCTTGGCTGTCCTCAGTGAGGCCCATGAAGGCAGTGTCTTTATCCACAAGGAAGATGAAAAAAAGTGTCCCCCTTTTTTGGATGAATCCTTTCTTCCTTCAGACCATTTTGGAAATCATCCATAATATGAGCCATTGCCCAATGATTGAACAAAACACACAGCTGAGCAAAGAGAAATAAGAAGACCAAACACACATGCATGCCTCACAGTCATAAATCTCCAACCTACTTTTGTGCACTCACACTCGATCAACATACCAAAGATGAGTATTAGAAAATGGATATGATCTTTCAGAGAGGAATGCGGTAAGTTTCCTAAAAAAAATCAAGATAGTGTATGCATGACAAGCATAAATGCAGGTTAAACTGATGATACATACAGAATAGCAGCAGGTTCAGCGGAATATGCAGCATCATTCACCTTGTAAAACATATCAAAATTGACAAATATGTGAAACAGATACCTATAGGTGAGAGAAAACATGATCAATTATAATTAGCTACAAAGATCTTACCTAAAAAGTAGAATGGTATTACAAATCCTGAATTTATATTAATATAAATAAACATGGATATTTTCCCTACTTACATGAATATATTAATCCTAGCCAACATTACACACTACTGGTATTTTACAAATCTTCTGCCAAACAGGAGCAATGATAGCTGATGCACATTAAATATTTTATACTCTCATAGACGGCAAAAACTATGGTAACATCACATTAGTAGCCAAATGCCAGTAGTAAAGTAACATACTATTATGCTTAGCCAGAGCTAAGAACTGAAGTGTTTCAGAGTAATGTACCTCCATGAGTACGTAATGTCTTTCAAATGGTTGATTAGTCAGAGATGGTAATGTAGTTATAGATCTCCAATCATTCAATTGCTTGAACTATGATAGGAGCCAAAAAATATATTAAAGCATAATGATTAGCTAGCGTTACAGACTAAAAAAACATAATGTATTCTCCCCCTATTATCTTCCAAATAGTTACCTAATCAAATCAGAGATGGTTTAGAACTTGCAGATTTCCCATTACCGAATTTTGCTGGGCGCTTGAACTGTAGTAACTGCCTACATTATTTACTTTAGTAAAGATTAAACTTGGACCATTTGATAAATCCCACAGCCAAGTTAACATCCAGCAATGGCACCCAAAATACAAAAGTTGAAAATTGTACCCCTAATATACATCTGGAACTCGATTAAAAGTATGTGATTCACGATGTTGCCAGTCATCGAGGGTGAAGAACATGTCCATGTCATCTATGCCTTGTTGTTCACCATCCTGATGAGCCTAACCTGTAGACCACCCAATCATCATGTAAGAGCCAAATTTATAACCTGTCATTTTTGTTTACATAAGCTGAACAATATTTACAGTTCAAACAAACCTACTGGTAACTGGCACATTGTGCTTCTTTACATTCTAGCCTTGATTAAGTGCACCTACATGGTGCAGGCAAAATAAGATTCATGTTAAAAAAAGGTCTCAAAATACTATAGGGATATGTGATTTCAATTTGGAATAAATTCCGTGGCTGCTGAGTAATAAGCATGCAAATTGTTCGTGAACTCGTCGCCAAAAATGTTAGAGCAAGCAAGGTGTCGACGTCATGTCTCTGCCAGCCAAGTCCCCTACTTGGCATACTAAAATGTGAATACATCCAAACAAATTAGAGCAAGCACACATTCTTCCTCGGCAATCAAATGGACTATATAGCTAACCAAATCACCGATCCACGAATCTTGTGAAAGGCCAGAGGGTTTCTAGTCACTAATCCTTCTTATATTAATGTTTTTCTTCTCTGTTTTGATTTCTTCTCTGTTTTGATCAGTCAGCGGTCCGGCCAGTTGTAAACATATTCTGAATATTTCATTTGTTAATCAGAACTAACCATTGGAACATATATGTAGGATCGGCATGAATGAATATATGCCCATTCTTGGAGTAGGTCGCGGCACATAAAGCAATAAATGGTATATAATATCTTGATTGATATATCAAACCATGTGTACATGATTGTTCGAGGAGCTGGGACAGAATGAATGAATTGCTGCATAGTGCATACCTTCTTGACGTGACACATGACGATTGTAAGTGTCGCGTCCTTCCCATCAGGAGCTCCTTCCTGTCAATTATCTACACACAACGCTCTGGTGTAGGTTACAGTTCAGAACAACAGCCGTGCTAAACGAGACATCATGTCAATTCTAGCCACACATGATCTTCACCGCAGCGCGTGCAGAGAGACTCGATTCCATGAAGCGTCGCCGCTCGCAGACTCCGCAGCGGAGCGGAGGTCCGTCACAACGCCCCCTTCTCTGACCGTGCTGCGCGCCGCCGGCGATTCTGGCGGCTGCTATCGGTCGACGGGCATCGCCGTCACGGCTGATAGGGACCACACCGAGGAGGGGACCTGGCTGATGGGGACACGAGGATCATGCAGTAGAGGGCCAGGGGAGAGGACAACAGGGCTGGCGGCGGCAGTGCGTGGGTGCTTTTTGCCCTAACAGGTCATCCAGATCGGGCGTGTGTAGGGGCGTCGGAAGGAGGAGCGGGAGAGGCGGTCTGGTTCTCCTGGTTTTTTATGCATGCGTAGGTTGAAGAGAAAAACAAAATCGATGGGGAACGATCGAGGGAGGGGTGGAGGGGAGGCGAGCGAATGAAATGAAACCGACTATCATGACCGCAGACTCCTTCTTTACGAGTAGAGATCTTCGCCGCAACGCATGCAAAGAGACTCGATTCCATGAAGCATCATCGTCTGCAGACTCAGTAGCGGAGCGGAGATCCGACACAACGCGCCCTTCTCTGATTGTGCTGCGCGCCGCCGGCGATTCTAACGGCTGCTGTCGGTCGACGGGCATCGCCGTCACGGCTGAGAAGGACCACACCTAGGAGGGGACTTGGCTGACGGGGACACGAGGATCATGCAGTAGAGGGCTGGCGAGAGGAGAACAGGGCTGGCGGCGGTAGTGTGTGTTAGAATTGTATCGAATATTATTGTACAAGATAGGTTACAGTTGAACTTGATTTTGGACTGTGTGTATACATGGTAGAAGTTATGTCGACACTTGTATCCTAGGCGTCTCATATATAATGAGGGTAGACACACGGTGTAACCTATGCCAACATAATAGCACGGGTACGCGGGGGAGCCGGCGGCGTGTGCTGGCACCCGAACGGCAGGGGTGCGGTATTGTGATAGTGTCACGGGAAGGAACGCCCGTAGTCAGACCCCGGGGATGTAGCCATTATGGTGAACCTCGTTAACAAATCTCGGTGTCATGTTTGTATAATTGCTTGGTCTTCGGTAGATCGACGAAGCGCCTCAGATTTATTCTAACAAGTGGTATCATTAGCAAGATTCCATTCGAGATCACCGAAGAAAATTCCGCCACCGGAAGTCATGGAGCACAGAAGCTATTGACCAGATCGGAAAAAAGCAATCAGTAACGAGCAACATCAGATCGATGAGGCGGTGGCGATCCAGTCATCGAAGGAGCACAGTGATTTGGGAGGCGTGATGCAGCGTGGGGCAGCCGGACACAAGCAGCGGCAGCGGAGCATCGTGAGCAGCAAGTCGTTGGTGCAGGTCTTTCATGGGCAGATTGGCACAGTCAAGCAAGGCGGGCGGCGGCAGATCGATGGATCTTCGATCGGGAGCAGAGGCGCCGGTGCCCTAGCGCGTGCAAGGTTCAAGGCCCATGTGTGGGTACTGGTGGGGTGGGCCAGAAGCCCAGCGAGGCCGAGCGGAGTCTGCGGGCCACACGGGATGGGCGTGATTCACTTTGGCAGACGAGCGGAGGGGAGGTCCTATTGGGCGCTGCAGACGCCGGCGTCTAGGTGGGCCGGCCCAGAAACAAGAGCATCGTAATAAGGTTATCAAATGAATCGTAATCACAATTGAAATCGTTGAGAAAGAGATATGAGTTAGTATATGTTCTAAAGTTGTAAATAGCATAAGGGGAAGGTCCCATTACAAAATTGTAAAATTTCGAATTGATTTCTAATCTATTGTATTCTTTTTCAAGAATGCCGCCACTCGGATTCGAACCGAGATGCTTGAGCACTGCTTCCTAAGAGCAGCGTGTCTACCAATTTCACCATGACGGCTAACTTCAAATAATAGGTAACTTAAAAGAATAATAGCTATTATCTTGGGAATCGTCGATATTGGGAAAGTCCATAAAATTTAGAAACATTAGAGTTTTCATTAAAATAGACTTTGTTTGGTAGTATTGTTTCCATTTTTTTATGGTAAACTCTTGCTTTGCCCCAGAATCGAACACACGCCGTCGTGCTTAAGTATAGGTTGTCTTACCACCAGACCAAATAACAAGTCACGTCTCTGTACAGCGCAATACGTTTTAAGAACGAAAATAGCAGACGCCTGCTACGCTCGCCAACTGAAGAACTGCCCGTGGGTGAGCAGGCTGGGTCAAGTTGAAGAACTGCCCGTGGGTGAGCAGGCTGGGTGCTTGTACAGACGTGAGTGTAGGCTGTTATTCTACCTTGCCTTGTACTTCAAGATGATCATGTACTCCTATATATATATGTCCACGAAGCTCAAGCAATACAATGAACTATTCCACCAATCTTCTTTCTCCCTTCAACATGATATCTATCGCAAGTCGATCCTAAACCCTAGCCGCCGCCGCTTACGCACCTGCGCGCCGCCCCCGGGGCAGTCGGCCTCCATGACCGCCGCCGGGGGCCGCGCCGCCCGTACCTAGGGCTCGTCCGCCGGCCGTGTTGGCCGGCTGCCCTAGAGAGTCTTTTTCCCGATCCTTTGATCCGGGTTTTCTCTCTTTCGTCGGTCGCTTTGATCGGCGTCTACTTTTTGGTTTTCCATCTTTTCTTGATCAGTTTGCGTCGCCCACCGCCGCCGTCGACACCTCGCGCCTCTACTCCGACATCGGCGCAACCGGCCGGCTACTTCACCGACCCGGCGGCCTCGCGTGACAGGCAGCCCTCAAGGCCGTCGTCCGCGCGCCGGCCCGCCCATCGATCTACGCCGGCCGTCACCGCCCTGCTCCGACCGGGACTCCTGCATCACCCCGACCCGGCGGCCTCGCGCCATGCGGCGGCCAATCATAGCCGCCCTGCCGCCCGTCGCCGCCGGCTTCATCTCGGACTCCACCGCCACCACGCCTCCACCGAGCGGCGTCCCCGACCTCGCGCGCGATCGGCTTGATCACCCGCTCGCCGCCGCGATCCGCCTCATCTACGCCGCGCGACCGACCTGGCCCGTCAGTTACGTGCGCCTTCGCAGGTCCCGTGAGATCATCTACGAGTTCAGCGCGCCCCTCCGCCGATCGAGCAACGGGCTGCCGCTGCGTCGCCCCGTCGGGCCGCAGCGCCGCCACCCCGTGGTTCTTCTCCCGGCTGCACCGACCCGCGTCACCGCTGAGTCGCCCCTTCGGGCCGTAGTGCCGCGGCCCACGGTCTACCGCCGCCCCGAGGTCGTCCGCTCCAGGCCGTCCCCGTGGCTGCACCGACCCTCGCGCCGCTGCTGCGTCGCCCCTTTGGGCCGTAGTGAGCGTGGCACGCGGTCCACGCCGCCGTCTCGAGGCCGTCCATGCGATTGCACCACCCCGCGCTCCGCCGCTGTGCCGCCCCTTCGGGCTGTAGCACCGCGGCCTGCGATCCCTGCGGCCGTCCCGAGGTCTTCCGTCGTCACCCCGAACTGCCCGCCGCCGCTACGTCGCCCCTTCGGACCGTAGCGCCGCGGCCCGCGGTCCACCGCCGTCCCCGCGCATCGACTTCCTGTGGCATGCACCGCACTACCTCCTTTGGCGCGGGTACGCCACCGTTCGCGCCGGTCTTCATCACGATGTCGGGTTCTTCGCCTACTTCGAGCACCGCCGCCGCGCTCCTAACCTAGCCGCCACCGCCGTCAGGCCGCCGCCGCCGCTCTTCTTTTGTAGCCGCCGCAGCCGCCCGTCCACCCCCTTCGTCTTCGTCCAGCACCAGCCCGTCGCCAGCGTCGCCGTCATCTACACCGACCACTTCGTCTACTCCGACAACCGCGGGCGACATCGGCCCCGCGCTGATTGGCGCCGCAACCGTCGTCGAGTCCTTCTCTGCTGGCCTCTCCGACTTCTCCGACATGGCGTACAGCTCGTGCAGGTCCTTGTCTACGCATGCCCAGTGCTGGCAACACCGATGCGTGCCTTCGTCCATGACGTGTCCCCGGGCCTGGCAAGCCTGGTGCGGCGCTTCATCAACTTCGTCTTCGTCTGTCTACGCATGCCCGGTGTTGGCAACACCGGTGCGTGCCTTCGTCCATGATGTGTCCCCGGGCTTGGCAAACCCGCCGCGACGCATCGTCAACATCATCTACTTCTTGGCGCACCACTACTTCGACACCACTGCGCCCATGCTAACTCGGCGCCCCCTTGCGCTCGCGGCTCCACGGCGACTTCCTCGACACCGGCTACCCCGACTCGACATCGACCACGGCATTCTTCGCACGACTACCTCGACCACGGCTCCACCACCCACGCTCTCGGCTACCTCGACAAACGGCACAAAGGGCTATCGCCTTGCTTGAGCAACCTCGTCGGTTGCCACTCTAGTCACGACTCCGCGATGCGTCGACCGTTACGACTGTGGGGGGGTGTCCGTCGGCTTGCCTTCGGATTCTTCTCCAGTCTCACTGTCTGCGTCGCTACCGTTGTGACTGCGGGGGGATGTTGAGTAACGTGATTGTATAGGAAAGCTAGGATAGTGTAGGATGTTATTCTACCTTGCCTTATACTCCAAGATGATCATGTACTCCTATATATATGCCCACGAGGCTCAAGCAATACAACGAACTATTCCACCAATCTTCTTTCTCCCTTCAACAGTGAGATCTGTTGGATGAGAAAAAGGAAGCTACGCAACAGGCTGAAGCTACTCATCGGGAGGAAGAGATAGGAAGCCTAATGGACCTACAACCTACATGGGCACATGGTGGAGTTGGAGATTTTGAATCTTTTGATCTTCACGGTCTAGTGCACGCAGGAAGGCTTATGTGGTGGATTTTTGGCTTTATTTCTTTATACACATGATGTGAATTGGGATGATAGCGTGAGGATTTGTGGTGCGCGTGGCGAGGATGGCGACATGCGTATAAGACTTGAGGAGTCTGGGCGCGTCGTGTTAGGATCATGCATACACAGGGCGTCAAGCAATGCTCGGAGATGTGCAGGCAGACACGACGCAGGGTGGAGCATGGTTGCAGTTGGATAATTTCGGCTGAGTCGGACTGGACAGCCTGATGGATCGACGTGTTTGTTGGTCAAAGCAGAAGACGGTGGTGATTTCGGCGACGACGAGATAGGAGCGTGATGCTGATGGTGTCCGACTTCTGGGCGTGGAAATACGTGGTGCAGGTCTGAGGGCTTGTGCGGCTTCAACAGACTATGGTGCGGGGTTGATTCAAGATGGTGCACACATGAGGGAGCTGTTGGAAATATGCCCTAGAGGCAATAATAAAAGCATTATTATTATATTTCCTTGTTCATGATAATTGTCTTTATTCATGCTATAATTGTGTTATCCGGAAATCGTAATGCATGTGTGAATAACAGACACCAACATGTCCCTAGTGAGCCTCTAGTTGACTAGCTCGTTGATCAACAGATAGTCATGGTTTCCTGACTATGGACACTGGATGTCATTGATAACGAGATCACATCATTAGGAGA
This sequence comes from Triticum dicoccoides, assembly GCF_002162155.2. Taxonomy (NCBI): domain Eukaryota; kingdom Viridiplantae; phylum Streptophyta; class Magnoliopsida; order Poales; family Poaceae; genus Triticum; species Triticum dicoccoides. The sequence goes on from NC_041381.1 coordinate 653,626,106, forward strand.
ATGATGTGATGGACAAGACCCAATCCTAAACATAGCACAAGATCGTATAGTTCGTTTGCTAGAGTTTTGCAATGTCAAAGTATCTTTTCCTTAGACCATGAGATCGTGTAACTCCCGGATACCGTAGGAGTGCTTTGGGTATGCCAAACGTCACAACGTAACTGGGTGACTATAAAGGTAGACTACGGGTATCTCCGAAAGTGTCTGTTGGGTGACATGGATCAAGACTGGGATTTGTCACTCCGTATGACGGAGAGGTATCACTGGGCCCACTCGGTAATGCATCATCATAATGAGCTCAGAGTGACCAAGTGTCTGGTCACGGGATCATGCATTACGGTACGAGTAAAGTGACTTGCCGGTAACAAGATTGAACGAGGTATTGGGATACCGACGATCGAATCTCGGGCAAGTAACATATCGATAGACAAAGGGAATAGCATACGGGGTTGATAGAATCCTCGACATCGTGGTTCATCCGATGAGATCATCGTAGAGCATGTGGGAGCCAACATGGGTATCCAGATCCCGCTGTTGGTTATTGACCGGAGAGTCATCTCGGTCATGTCTACATGTCTCCCGAACCCGTAGGGTCTACACACTTAAGGTTCAGTTACGCTAGGGTTGTAGGGATATGTATATGCAGTAACCCGAATGTTGTTCGGAGTCCCGGATGAGATCCCGGACGTCACGAGGAGTTCCGGAATGGTCCGGAGGTAAAGATTTATATATGGGAAGTCCTGTTTCGGGCATCGGGACAAGTTTCGGGGTTATCGGTATTGTACCGGGACCACCGGAGGGGTCCCGGGGGCCCACCGGGTGGGGCCACCCATCCCCGGGGGCCACATGGGCTGTAGGGGTGCGCCTTGGCCTGCTTGGGCCAAGGGCACCAGCCCCACTAGGCCCATGCGCCTAGGGTTTCCAAGGGGGAGGAGTCCTACTAGTGGAAGGCACCTCCTAGGTGCCTTGGGGGGGAGGGAAACCCCCTTGGCCGCCGCACCCCCTAGGAGATTGGATCTCCTAGGGCCGGCCACCCCCCCTTGGCACCCCTATATATAGTGGGGGAGAGGAGGGACTTCATACCTTGAGTCCTTGGCCTTAGGTTGCCTCATTCTCCCTCCCCAACACCTCCTCCAACTCCATAGCGCTTAGCGAAGCTCTGCCGGAGTACTGCAGCTCCATCAACACCACGCCGTCGTGCTGCTGCTGGTGCCATCTCCCTCAACCTCTCCTCCCTCCCTTGCTGGATCAAGAAGGAGGAGACGTGGCTGTTCCGTACGTGTGTTGAACGCGGAGGTGCCGTCCGTTCGGTGCTAGGATCTCCGGTGATTCGAATCACGTCGTGTTCGACTACATCATCCCCGTTCTTTGAACGCTTCCGCTCGCGATCTACAAGGTATGTAGATGCATCTATTCACTCGTTGCTAGATGAACTCCTAGATGATCTTGGTGAAACGAGTAGGAAAATTTTTGTTTTCTGCAACGTTCCCCAACAGTGGCATCATGAGCTAGGTCTATGCGTAGTTCTTCTTGCGCGAGTAGAACACAATTTGTTGTGGGCGTAGATTTGTCAACTTTCTTGCCGTTACTAGTCCTTTCTTGCTTCAGCGGTATTGTGGGATGAAGCGGCCCGGACCAACCTTACACGTACGCTTACGTGAGACCGGTTCCACCGACTAACATGCACTAGTTGCATAAGGTGGCTGGCGGGTGTCTGTCTCTCCCACTTTAGTTGGAGCGGAATCGATGAACAGGGTCCTTATGAAGGGTAAATAGAAGTCGACAAATCACGTTGTGGCTTTAACGTAGGTAAGAAGACGTTCTTGCTAGAACCCTAATTCAGCCACGTAAAACTTGCAACAACAATTAGAGGACGTCTAACTTGTTTTTGCAGCAAGTGGTTTGTGATATGATATGGCCAAAGTTGTGATGAATGATGAATGATCTATATGTGATGTATGAGATGTTCATGCTATTGTAATAGGATTCACGACTTGCATGTCGATGAGTATGACAACCGGCAGGAGCCATAGGAGTTGTCTTTATTCTTTTATATGACCTGCGTGTCATCAAGAAACGCCATGTAAATTACTTTACTTTATTGCTAAACGCGTTAGCCATAGTAGTAGAAGTAATAGTTGGCGAGCAACTTCATGGAGACACGATGATGGAGATCATGATGATGGAGATCATGGTGTCAAGCCGGTGACAAGATGATTATGGAGCCCCAAGATGGAGATCAAAGGAGCTATGTGATATTGGCCATATCATGTCACGTTTATTATTTGATTGCATGTGATGTTTATCATGTTTTGCATCTTGTTTACTTAGAACGAGGTAGTAAATAAGATGATCCCTCACAATAATTTCAAGAAGTGTTCCCCCTAACTGTGCACCGTTGCGACAGTTTGCTGTTTCAAAACACCACGTGATGATCGGGTGTTTTATTCAGACGTTCACATACAACGGGTGTAAGACAGATTTACACATGCAAACACTTTGGTTGACTTGACGAGCCTAGCATGTACAGACATGGCCTCGGAACACAGAAGACCGAAAGGTCGAGCATGAGTCGTATAGAAGATACGATCAACATGAAGATGTTCACCGATGTTGACTAGTCCGTCTCACGTGATGATCGGACACGGTCTAGTTTAACTCGGATCATGTAATACTTAGATGACCAGAGGGATGTCTAATCTAAGTGGGAGTTCACTAATAATTTGATTAGTTGAACTTAATTATCATGAACTTAGTCTAAAATCTTTGCAATATGTCTTGTAGATCAAATGGCCAACGTAGTCCTCAACTTCAACGCGTTCCTAGAGAAAACTAAGCTGAAAGACGATGGCAGCAACTATACGGACTGGGTCCGGAACCTGAGGATCATCCTCATAGCTGCCAAGAAAGATTATGTCCTACAAGCACCGCTTGGTGACGCACCCGTTCTCCCTGCAGAACAAGATGTTATGAACGCTTGGCAGGCACGTTTCGATGACTACTCCCTCGTTCAGTGCGTCATGCTTTACAGCCTAGAGCCGGGGCTCCAAAAGCGTTTTGAGAGACATGGAGCATATGAGATGTTCGAAGAGCTGAAAATGGTTTTCCAAGCTCATGCCCGGGTCGAGAGATATGAAGTCTCCGACAAATTCTTCAGCTGTAAGATGGAGGAAAACAGTTCTGTCAGTGAACACATACTCACTATGTCTGGGTTGCATAACCGCTTGACTCAGCTGGGAGTTAATCTCCCGGATGATGCGGTCATTGACAGAATCCTCCAGTCGCTTCCACCAAGCTACAAGAGCTTTGTGATGAACTTCAATATGCAGGGGATGGAAAAGACCATTCCTGAAGTATTTGCTATGCTGAAATCAGCAGAGGTAGAAGTCAGAAAGGAACATCAAGTGTTGATGGTCAATAAAACCACTAAGTTCAAGAAAGGCAAGGGTAAAAGGAGCTTCAAGAAGGAAGGCAAAGAGGTTGCCGCGCCCGGCAAGCAAGCTGCTGGGAAGAAGCCAAAGAATGGACCCAAGCCCGAGACTGAGTGCTTTTATTGCAAGGGAAGCGGTCACTGGAAGCGGAACTGCCCTAAGTACTTAGCGGATAAGAAGGCCGGCAAAACAAAAGGTATATGTGATATACATGTAATTGATGTGTACCTTACTAGTGCCCGTAGTAGCTCCTGGGTATTTGATACCGGTGCAGTTGCTCACATTTGTAACTCAAAGCAGGGGCTGCGGAATAAGCGGAAACTGGCAAAGGACGAGGTGACGATGCGCGTCGGGAATGGTTCCAAGGTCAATGTGATCGCCGTCGGCACGCTACCTCTGCATCTCCCTTCAGGATTAGTTTTAAACCTTAATAATTGTTATTTAGTGCCAGCTTTGAGCATGAACATTGTATCGGGATCTCGTTTAATTCGAGATGGCTACTCTTTTAAATCTGAGAATAATGGTTGTTCCATTTTTATGAGAGATATGTTTTATGGTCATGCTCCTATGGTGAATGGTTTATTCCTTATGAATCTCGAACGTGATGCTACACATATTCATAATGTGAGTACCAAAAGAAGTAAGGTTGATAATGATAGTCCCACATACTTGTGGCACTGTCGCCTTGGTCACATAGGTGTTAAACGCATGAAGAAGCTCCATGCTGATGGACTTTTAGAGTCTCTTGATTATGAATCATTTGACACGTGCGAACCATGCCTTATGGGTAAAATGACCAAGACTCCGTTCTCAGGAACAATGGAGCGAGCAACCGACTTATTGGAAATCATACATACTGATGTGTGCGGTCCGATGAGTGTTGAGGCTCGCGGTGGCTATCGTTATGTTCTCACCCTCACTGATGATTTAAGTAGGTATGGGTATATCTACTTAATGAAACACAAGTCTGAAACCTTTGAAAAGTTCAAGGAATTTCAGAGTGAGGTTGAAAATCAACGTGACAGGAAAATCAAGTTTCTACGATCAGATCGTGGAGGAGAATGCTTGAGTCACGAGTTTGGGGCACACTTAAGAAAATGTGGAATAGTTTCACAACTCACGCCGCCTGGAACACCTCAGCGTAATGGTGTGTCCGAACATCGTAATCGCACTCTGTTAGATATGGTGCGATCTATGATGTCTCTTACCGATTTACCGCTTTCTTTCTGGGGCTATGCTTTAGAGACTGCCGCATTCACTTTAAATAGGGCTCCGTCGAATTCCGTTAAGACGACACCGTATGAATTATGGTTTGGGAAGAAACCTAAGCTGTCGTTTCTAAAAGTTTGGGGATGCGATGCTTATGTCAAGAAACTTCAACCTGAAAAGCTCGAACCCAAATCGGAAAAATGCGTCTTCATAGGATACCCAAAAGAAACTATTGGGTACACCTTCTACCTCAGATCCGAAGGCAAGATCTTTGTTGCCAAGAATGGGTCCTTTCTGGAGAAAGAGTTTCTCTCGAAAGAAGTAAGTGGGAGGAAAGTAGAGCTTGATGAAGTATTACCTCTTGAACCGGAAAATGGCGCAACTCAAGAAAATGTTCCTGAGGTGCCAGCACCGACTAGAGAGGAAGTTAATGATAATGATCAAGATACTTCTGATCAAGCTCCTACTGAAATTCGAAGGTCCACAAGGACACGTTCCGCACCAGAGTGGTACGGCAACCCTGTCTTGGAAATCATGTTGTTAGACAACGGTGAACCTTCGAACTATGAGGAAGCGATGGCGGGACCAGATTCCGACAAATGGCTAGAAGCCATGAAATCCGAGATAGGATCCATGTATGAAAACGAAGTATGGACTTTGACTGACTTGCCCGTTGAACGGCGAGCAATAGAAAATAAATGGATCTTTAAGAAGAAGACAGACGCGGATGGTAATGTGACCATCTATAAAGCTCGGCTTGTCGCTAAGGGTTATCGACAAGTTCAAGGGGTTGACTACGATGAGACTTTCTCACCGGTAGCGAAGCTGAAGTCCGTCCGAATCATGTTAGCAATTGCCGCATTCTATGATTACGAAATATGGCAAATGGACGTCAAAACGGCATTCCTTAATGGTTTCCTTAAGGAAGAATTGTATATGATGCAGCCGGAAGGTTTTGTCGATCCTAAGAATGCTGACAAAGTGTGCAAGCTCCAACGCTCAATTTATGGGCTGGTGCAAGCATCTCAGAGTTGGAACATTCGCTTTGATGAGATGATCAAAGCGTTTGGGTTTACACAGACTTATGGAGAAGCCTGCGTTTACAAGAAAGTGAGTGGGAGCTCTGTAGCATTTCTCATATTATATGTAGATGACATACTTTTGATGGGAAATGACATAGAACTCTTGGACAGCATCAAGGCCTACTTGAATAAAAGTTTTTCAATGAAGGACCTTGGAGAAGCTGCTTATATATTAGGCATCAAAATCTATAGAGATAGATCAAGACGCCTCATAGGTCTTTCACAAAGCACATACCTTGATAAGATATTGAAGAAGTTCAATATGGATCAATCCAAGAAGGGGTTCTTGCCTGTGTTGCAAGGTATGAAATTGAGCTCAGCTCAATGTCCGACCACGGCAGAAGATATAGAAGAGATGAGCGTCATCCCCTATGCCTCAGCCATAGGTTCTATTATGTATGCCATGCTGTGTACCAGACCTGATGTAAACCTTGCCGTAAGTTTGGTAGGAAGGTACCAAAGTAATCCCGGCAAGGAACACTGGACAGCGGTCAAGAATATCCTGAAGTACCTGAAAAGGACTAAGGAAATGTTTCTCGTTTATGGAGGTGACGAAGAGCTCGTCGTAAAGGGTTACGTCGACGCTAGCTTCGACACAGATCTGGATGACTCTAAGTCACAAACCGGATACGTGTATATTTTGAATGGTGGGGCAGTAAGCTGGTGCAGTTGCAAGCAAAGCGTCGTGGCGGGATCTACATGTGAAGCGGAGTGCATGGCAGCCTCGGAGGCAGCACATGAAGCAATATGGGTGAAGGAGTTCATCACCGACCTAGGAGTCATACCCAATGCGTCGGGGCCGATCAAGCTCTTCTGTGACAACACTGGAGCTATTGCACTTGCCAAGGAGCCCAGGTTTCACAAGAAGACAAGGCACATCAAGCGTCGCTTCAACTCCATTCGTGAAAATCTTCAAGATGGAGACATAGAGATTTGTAAAGTACATACGGACCTGAATGTAGCAGATCCGTTGACTAAACCTCTCCCTAGAGCAAAACATGATCAACACCAGAATTCCATGGGTGTTCGATTCATCACAATGTAACTAGATTATTGACTCTAGTGCAAGTGGGAGACTGTTGGAAATATGCCCTAGAGGCAATAATAAAAGCATTATTATTATATTTCCTTGTTCATGATAATTGTCTTTATTCATGCTATAATTGTGTTATCCGGAAATCGTAATACATGTGTGAATAACAGACATCAACATGTCCCTAGTGAGCCTCTAGTTGACTAGCTCGTTGATCAACAGATAGTCATGGTTTCCTGACTATGGACACTGGATGTCATTGATAACGAGATCACATCATTAGGAGAATGATGTGATGGACAAGACCCAATTCTAAACATGGCACAAGATCGTATAGTTCGTTTGCTAGAGTTTTCCAATGTCAAGTATCTTTTCCTTAGACCATGAGATCGTGTAACTCCCGGATACCGTAGGAGTGCTTTGGGTATGCCAAACGTCACAACGTAACTGGGTGACTATAAAGGTAGACTACGGGTATCTCCGAAAGTGTCTGTTGGGTGACATGGATCAAGACTGGGATTTGTCACTCCGTATGACGGAGAGGTATCACTGGGCCCACTCGGTAATGCATCATCATAATGAGCTCAGAGTGACCAAGTGTCTGGTCACGGGATCATGCATTACGGTACGAGTAAAGTGACTTGCCGGTAACGAGATTGAACGAGGTATTGGGATACCGACGATCGAATCTCGGGCAAGTAACATATCGATAGACAAAGGGAATAGCATACGGGGTTGATAGAATCCTCGACATCGTGGTTCATCCGATGAGATCATCGTAGAGCATGTGGGAGCCAACATGGGTATCCAGATCCCGCTGTTGGTTATTGACCGGAGAGTCGTCTCGGTCATGTCTACATGTCTCCCGAACCCGTAGGGTCTACACACTTAAGGTTCAGTTACGCTAGGGTTGTAGGGATATGTATATGCAGTAACCCGAATGTTGTTCGGAGTCCCGGATGAGATCCCGGACGTCACGAGGAGTTCCGGAATGGTCCGGAGGTAAAGATTTATATATGGGAAGTCCTGTTTCGGGCATCGGGACAAGTTTCGGGGTTATCGGTATTGTACCGGGACCACCGGAGGGGTCCCGGGGGCCCACCGGGTGGGGCCACCCATCCCCGGGGGCCACATGGGCTGTAGGGGGTGCGCCTTGGCCTGCTTGGGCCAAGGTCACCAGCCCCACTAGGCCCATGCGCCTAGGGTTTCCAAGGGGGAGGAGTCCTACTAGTGGAAGGCACCTCCTAGGTGCCTTGGGGGGGAGGGAAACCCCCTTGGCCGCCGCACCCCCTAGGAGATTGGATCTCCTAGGGCCGGCCACCCCCCCTTGGCACCCCTATATATAGTGGGGGAGAGGAGGGACTTCATACCTTGAGTCCTTGGCCTTAGGTTGCCTCCTTCTCCCTCCCCAACACCTCCTCCAACTCCATAGCGCTTAGCGAAGCTCTGCCGGAGTACTGCAGCTCCATCAACACCACGCCGTCGTGCTGCTGCTGGTGCCATCTCCCTCAACCTCTCCTCCCTCCCTTGCTGGATCAAGAAGGAGGAGACGTGGCTGTTCCGTACGTGTGTTGAACGCGGAGGTGCCGTCCGTTCGGTGCTAGGATCTCCGGTGATTCGAATCACGTCGTGTTCGACTACATCATCCCCGTTCTTTGAACGCTTCCGCTCGCGATCTACAAGGTATGTAGATGCATCTATTCACTCGTTGCTAGATGAACTCCTAGATGATCTTGGTGAAACGAGTAGGAAAATTTTTGTTTTCTGCAACGTTCCCCAACAGTGGTATCAGAGCTAGGTCTATGCGTAGTTCTTCTTGCGCGAGTAGAACACAATTTGTTGTGGGCGTAGATTTGTCAACTCTCTTGCCGTTACTAGTCCTTTCTTGCTTCAGCGGTATTGTGGGATGAAGCGGCCCGGACCAACCTTACACGTACGCTTACGTGAGACCGGTTCCACCGACTAACATGCACTAGTTGCATAAGGTGGCTGGCGGGTGTCTGTCTCTCCTACTTTAGTTGGAGCGGAATCGATGAACAGGGTCCTTATGAAGGGTAAATAGAAGTTGACAAATCACGTTGTGGCTTTAACGTAGGTAAGAAAACGTTCTTGCTAGAACCCTAATTCAGCCACGTAAAACTTGCAACAACAATTAGAGGACGTCTAACTTGTTTTTGCAGCAAGTGGTTTGTGATATGATATGGCCAAAGTTGTGATGAATGATGAATGATCTATATGTGATGTATGAGATGTTCATGCTATTGTAATAGGATTCACGACTTGCATGTCGATGAGTATGACAACCGGCAGGAGCCATAGGAGTTGTCTTTATTCTTTTATATGACCTGCGTGTCATCAAGAAACGCCATGTAAATTACTTTACTTTATTTCTAAACGCGTTAGCCATAGTAGTAGAAGTAATAGTTGGCGAGCAACTTCATGGAGACACGATGATGGAGATCATGATGATGGAGATCATGGTGTCAAGCCGGTGACAAGATGATCATGGAGCCCCAAGATGGAGATCAAAGGAGCTATGTGATATTGGCCATATCATGTCACGTTTATTATTTGATTGCATGTGATGTTTATCATGTTTTGCATCTTGTTTACTTAGAACGACGGTAGTAAATAAGATGATCCCTCATACTAATTTCAAGAAGTGTTCCCCCTAACTGTGCACCGTTGCGACAGTTCGCTGTTTCAAAACATCACGTGATGATCGGGTGTTTTATTCAGACGTTCACATACAACGGGTGTAAGACAGATTTACACATGCAAACACTTAGGTTGACTTGACGAGTCTAGCATGTACAGACATGGCCTCGGAACACAGAAGACCGAAAGGTCGAGCATGAGTCGTATAGAAGATACGATCAACATGAAGATGTTCACCGATGTTGACTAGTCCGTCTCACGTGATGATCGGACACGGTCTAGTTTAACTCGGATCATGTAATACTTAGATGACCAGAGGGATGTCTAATCTAAGTGGGAGTTCACTAATAATTTGATTAGTTGAACTTAATTATCATGAACTTAGTCTAAAATCTTTGCAATATGTCTTGTAGATCAAATGGCCAACGTAGTCCTCAACTTCAACGCGTTCCTAGAGAAAACTAAGCTGAAAGACGATGGCAGCAACTATACGGACTGGGTCCGGAACCTGAGGATCATCCTCATAGCTGCCAAGAAAGATTATGTCCTACAAGCACCGCTTGGTGACGCACCCGTTCTCCCTGCAGAACAAGATGTTATGAACGCTTGGCAGGCACGTTTCGATGACTACTCCCTCGTTCAGTGCGTCATGCTTTACAGCCTAGAGCCGGGGCTCCAAAAGCGTTTTGAGAGACATGGAGCATATGAGATGTTCGAAGAGCTGAAAATGGTTTTCCAAGCTCATGCCCGGGTCGAGAGATATGAAGTCTCCGACAAATTCTTCAGCTGTAAGATGGAGGAAAACAGTTCTGTCAGTGAACACATACTCACTATGTCTGGGTTGCATAACCGCTTGACTCAGCTGGGAGTTAATCTCCCGGATGATGCGGTCATTGACAGAATCCTCCAGTCGCTTCCACCAAGCTACAAGAGCTTTGTGATGAACTTCAATATGCAGGGGATGGAAAAGACCATTCCTGAAGTATTTGCTATGCTGAAATCAGCAGAGGTAGAAGTCAGAAAGGAACATCAAGTGTTGATGGTCAATAAAACCACTAAGTTCAAGAAAGGCAAGGGTAAAAGGAGCTTCAAGAAGGAAGGCAAAGAGGTTGCCGCGCCCGGCAAGCAAGCTGCTGGGAAGAAGCCAAAGAATGGACCCAAGCCCGAGACTGAGTGCTTTTATTGCAAGGGAAGCGGTCACTGGAAGCGGAACTGCCCTAAGTACTTAGCGGATAAGAAGGCCGGCAAAACAAAAGGTATATGTGATATACATGTAATTGATGTGTACCTTACTAGTGCCCGTAGTAGCTCCTGGGTATTTGATACCGGTGCAGTTGCTCACATTTGTAACTCAAAGCAGGGGCTGCGGAATAAGCGGAAACTGGCAAAGGACGAGGTGACGATGCGCGTCGGGAATGGTTCCAAGGTCAATGTGATCGCCGTCGGCACGCTACCTCTGCATCTCCCTTCAGGATTAGTTTTAAACCTTAATAATTGTTATTTAGTGCCAGCTTTGAGCATGAACATTGTATCGGGATCTCGTTTAATTCGAGATGGCTACTCTTTTAAATCTGAGAATAATGGTTGTTCCATTTTTATGAGAGATATGTTTTATGGTCATGCTCCTATGGTGAATGGTTTATTCCTTATGAATCTCGAACGTGATGCTACACATATTCCTAATGTGAGTACCAAAAGAAGTAAGGTTGATAATGATAGTCCCACATACTTGTGGCACTGCCGCCTTGGTCACATAGGTGTTAAACGCATGAAGAAGCTCCATGCTGATGGACTTTTAGAGTCTCTTGATTATGAATCATTTGACACGTGCGAACCATGCCTTATGGGTAAAATGACCAAGACTCCGTTCTCAGGAACAATGGAGCGAGCAACCGACTTATTGGAAATCATACATACTGATGTGTGCGGTCCGATGAGTGTTGAGGCTCGCGGTGGCTATCGTTATGTTCTCACCCTCACTGATGATTTAAGTAGGTATGGGTATATCTACTTAATGAAACACAAGTCTGAAACCTTTGAAAAGTTCAAGGAATTTCAGAGTGAGGTTGAAAATCAACTTGACAGGAAAATCAAGTTTCTACGATCAGATCGTGGAGGAGAATGCTTGAGTCACGAGTTTGGGGCACACTTAAGAAAATGTGGAATAGTTTCACAACTCACGCCGCCTGGAACACCTCAGCGTAATGGTGTGTCCGAACGTCGTAATCGCACTCTGTTAGATATGGTGCGATCTATGATGTCTCTTACCGATTTACTGCTTTCTTTCTGGGGCTATGCTTTAGAGACTGCCGCATTCACTTTAAATAGGGCTCCGTCGAATTCCGTTAAGACGACACCGTATGAATTATGGTTTGGTAAGAAACCTAAGCTGTCGTTTCTAAAAGTTTGGGGATGCGATGCTTATGTCAAGAAACTTCAACCTGAAAAGCTCGAACCCAAATCGGAAAAATGCGTCTTCATAGGATACCCAAAAGAAACTATTGGGTACACCTTCTACCTCAGATCCGAAGGCAAGATCTTTGTTGCCAAGAATGGGTCCTTTCTGGAGAAAGAGTTTCTCTCGAAAGAAGTAAGTGGGAGGAAAGTAGAGCTTGATGAAGTATTACCTCTTGAACCGGAAAATGGCGCAACTCAAGAAAATGTTCCTGAGGTGCCAGCACCGACTAGAGAGGAAGTTAATGATAATGATCAAGATACTTCTGATCAAGCTCCTACTGAAATTCGAAGGTCCACAAGGACACGTTCCGCACCAGAGTGGTACGGCAACCCTGTCTTGGAAATCATGTTGTTAGACAACGGTGAACCTTCGAACTATGAGGAAGCGATGGCGGGACCAGATTCCGACAAATGGCTAGAAGCCATGAAATCCGAGATAGGATCCATGTATGAAAACGAAGTATGGACTTTGACTGACTTGCCCGTTGAACGGCGAGCCATAGAAAATAAATGGATCTTTAAGAAGAAGACAGACGCGGATGGTAATGTGACCATCTATAAAGCTCGGCTTGTCGCTAAGGGTTATCGACAAGTTCAAGGGGTTGACTACGATGAGACTTTCTCACCGGTAGCGAAGCTGAAGTCCGTCCGAATCATGTTAGCAATTGCCGCATTCTATGATTACGAAATATGGCAAATGGACGTCAAAACGGCATTCCTTAATGGTTTCCTTAAGGAAGAATTGTATATGATGCAGCCGGAAGGTTTTGTCGATCCTAAGAATGCTGACAAAGTGTGCAAGCTCCAACGCTCAATTTATGGGCTGGTGCAAGCATCTCAGAGTTGGAACATTCGCTTTGATGAGATGATCAAAGCGTTTGGGTTTACACAGACTTATGGAGAAGCCTGCGTTTACAAGAAAGTGAGTGGGAGCTCTGTAGCATTTCTCATATTATATGTAGATGACATACTTTTGATGGGAAATGACATAGAACTCTTGGACAGCATCAAGGCCTACTTGAATAAAAGTTTTTCAATGAAGGACCTTGGAGAAGCTGCTTATATATTAGGCATCAAAATCTATAGAGATAGATCAAGACGCCTCATAGGTCTTTCACAAAGCACATACCTTGATAAGATATTGAAGAAGTTCAATATGGATCAATCCAAGAAGGGGTTCTTGCCTGTGTTGCAAGGTATGAAATTGAGCTCAGCTCAATGTCCGACCACGGCAGAAGATATAGAAGAGATGAGCGTCATCCCCTATGCCTCAGCCATAGGTTCTATTATGTATGCCATGCTGTGTACCAGACCTGATGTAAACCTTGCCGTAAGTTTGGTAGGAAGGTACCAAAGTAATCCCGGCAAGGAACACTGGACAGCGGTCAAGAATATCCTGAAGTACCTGAAGAGGACTAAGGAAATGTTTCTCGTTTATGGAGGTGACGAAGAGCTCGTCGTAAAGGGTTACGTCGACGCTAGCTTCGACACAGATCTGGATGACTCTAAGTCACAAACCGGATACGTGTATATTTTGAATGGTGGGGCAGTAAGCTGGTGCAGTTGCAAGCAAAGCATCGTGGCGGGATCTACATGTGAAGCGGAGTACATGGCAGCCTCGGAGGCAGCACATGAAGCAATATGGGTGAAGGAGTTCATCACCGACCTAGGAGTCATACCCAATGCGTCGGGGCCGATCAAGCTCTTCTGTGACAACACTGGAGCTATTGCACTTGCCAAGGAGCCCAGGTTTCACAAGAAGACAAGGCACATCAAACGTCGCTTCAACTCCATTCGTGAAAATGTTCAAGATGGAGACATAGAGATTTGTAAAGTACATACGGACCTGAATGTAGCAGATCCGTTGACTAAACCTCTCCCTAGAGCAAAACATGATCAACACCAGAATTCCATGGGTGTTCGATTCATCACAATGTAACTAGATTATTGACTCTAGTGCAAGTGGGAGACTGTTGGAAATATGCCCTAGAGGCAATAATAAAAGCATTATTATTATATTTCCTTGTTCATGATAATTGTCTTTATTCATGCTATAATTGTGTTATCCGGAAATCGTAATGCATGTGTGAATAACAGACACCAACATGTCCCTAGTGAGCCTCTAGTTGACTAGCTCGTTGATCAACAGATAGTCATGGTTTCCTGACTATGGACACTGGATGTCATTGATAACGAGATCACATCATTGGGAGAATGATGTGATGGACGAGACCCAATCCTAAACATAGCACAAGATCGTATAGTTCGTTTGCTAGAGTTTTGCAATGTCAAAGTATCTTTTCCTTAGACCATGAGATCGTGTAACTCCCGGATACCGTAGGAGTGCTTTGGGTATGCCAAACGTCACAACGTAACTGGGTGACCATAAAGGTAGACTACGGGTATCTCCGAAAGTGTCTGTTGGGTGACATGGATCAAGACTGGGATTTGTCACTCCGTATGACGGAGAGGTATCACTGGGCCCACTCGGTAATGCATCATCATAATGAGCTCAGAGTGACCAAGTGTCTGGTCACGGGATCATGCATTACGGTACGAGTAAAGTGACTTGCCGGTAACGAGATTGAACGAGGTATTGGGATACCGACGATCGAATCTCGGGCAAGTAACATATCGATAGACAAAGGGAATAGCATACGGGGTTGATAGAATCCTCGACATCGTGGTTCATCCGATGAGATCATCGTAGAGCATGTGGGAGCCAACATGGGTATCCAGATCCCGCTGTTGGTTATTGACCGGAGAGTCGTCTCGGTCATGTCTACATGTCTCCCGAACCCGTAGGGTCTACACACTTAAGGTTCAGTTACGCTAGGGTTGTAGGGATATGTATATGCAGTAACCCGAATGTTGTTCGGAGTCCCGGATGAGATCCCGGACGTCACGAGGAGTTCCGGAATGGTCCGGAGGTAAAGATTTATATATGGGAAGTCCTGTTTCGGGCATCGGGACAAGTTTCGGGGTTATCGGTATTGTACCGGGACCACCGGAGGGGTCCCGGGGGCCCACCGGGTGGGGCCACCCATCCCCGGGGGCCACATGGGCTGTAGGGGGTGCGCCTTGGCCTGCTTGGGCCAAGGGCACCAGCCCCACTAGGCCCATGCGCCTAGGGTTTCCAAGGGGGAGGAGTCCTACTAGTGGAAGGCACCTCCTAGGTGCCTTGGGGGGGAGGGAAACCCCCTTGGCCGCCGCACCCCCTAGGAGATTGGATCTCCTAGGGCCGGACACCCCCCCTTGGCACCCCTATATATAGTGGGGGAGAGGAGGGACTTCATACCTTGAGTCCTTGGCCTTAGGTTGCCTCCTTCTCCCTCCCCAACACCTCCTCCAACTCCATAGCGCTTAGCGAAGCTCTGCCGGAGTACTGCAGCTCCATCAACACCACGCCGTCGTGCTGCTGCTGGTGCCATCTCCCTCAACCTCTCCTCCCTCCCTTGCTGGATCAAGAAGGAGGAGACGTGGCTGTTCCGTACGTGTGTTGAACGCGGAGGTGCCGTCCGTTCGGTGCTAGGATCTCCGGTGATTCGAATCACGTCGTGTTCGACTACATCATCCCCGTTCTTTGAACGCTTCCGCTCGCGATCTACAAGGTATGTAGATGCATCTATTCACTCGTTGCTAGATGAACTCCTAGATGATCTTGGTGAAACGAGTAGGAAAATTTTTGTTTTCTGCAACGTTCCCCAACAGGAGCTTGAAGTCAACAAGGCATGGAATAGCAACGCGCAGCTACATGGAGTTATGTTGAAGGTGGAGCTGGAGTCCAGCGGAAGGTTTCACTCTATGCTGATGGAGGGGCTATGGTGTAAGATATCAAAGAATCGAAGCCTATTTCAGTGGGATAGCGAGAGACACGTGGATCGGACTGGGTACCAGTGGTCTGATGGAGACGTGATACTCGACATCGGTCGGTGATGATCGATGGTTCTTTGTAGTGGGGGTTGAGGCAGTGTGGGCTAGCTACCCGGGTGACTCGACCAGGACAGCAGAGGCTCGGCGCGGTGATAGCAGCGAGGTGTGCGGTAAGCACGGGACACGGCGACAAGCCAAGGCACTTGGGGCTAGACATGTGCCAGACAAACTGTGCAGGGGTGCTAAAGCAGTGTTGATGAGTACCAGATTCAAGTTGGTGACTGGGTCTATTAGTGCTAGCTGATGAACAAGAGTTGACCATGGAGAATTTGAGAAAGTGGCAGAAAATATGAAATTGTCAAAAGCTGAGAGAGTACACGGCCGTATATTCTATGGTGTTCAGTGCACATGGCAAAAGTGCGGATGGCAAGTACAGAAGGAGGCGGAGTGCTATAGTTGCAGGACATACCATAGACTATCCGGAAAAAGAATGAGACAACTATGAATTTGAATCAGGGTGACACTTGGCGACGGTGAAATTCCTTCAAGTTTCAGACAGACGGTAAAGAAAGAGCGGTGATGTTGAGTTCATGTAACTCTTATATGTGACATCCAATATGTGGGTTGTTCACTTTCACGCAGGTCAGTGATTGGTGTGTGATGACGTTTAAGGGATACTCCGGAAGTTTGGGAGCACAAAGTAGGGTAATGAGGAACTTAATTTTTCTCAAGTGTTGACTGTGAAGAAGACGAGAAGGGACTACTGTTGGGGAACGTTGCAGAAAACAAAAATTTTCCTACTCGTTTCACCAAGATCATCTAGGAGTTCATCTAGCAACGAGTCATTGGATGCATCTACATACCTTTGTAGATCGCGAGCGGAAGCGTTCAAAAGAACGGTGATGATGTAGTCGTACTCGACGTGATCCAAATCACCGATGACCAGCGCCGAACGGACGGCACCTCCGCGTTCAACACACGTACGGGACAGGAGACGTCTCCTCCTTCTTGATCCAGCAAGGGGGAAGGAGAGGTTGATGAAGATCCAGCAGCACGACGGCGTGGTGGTGGATGCAGGGCGTCACTGCAGCAGGGCTTCGCCGAGACTACGAGGGAGAGACGTAACGGGGGGAGGTGGAGGCGCCAGGGGCTGGTCTAAAATCCCTCCTCTCCCCCCCACTATATATAGGGGTGCCAGGGGGGGCGCCGGCCCTAGTAGATGGCATCTACTAGGGGGGGCAGCGGCCAAGGGGAGGTTTCCCTCCCCCCCAAGGCACCTAGGGGTGCCTTCCACCACATGGACTCTTCCATGGTGGAAACCCTAGGCGCATGGGCCTATAGGGGCTGGTGCCCTTGGCCCATCTAGGCCAAGGCGCACCCTCTACAGCCCATGTGGCCCCCCGGGACAGGTGGCCCCACCCGGTGGACCCCCGGGACCCTTCCGGTGGTCCCGGTACAATATCGATAACCCCGAAACTTGTCCCGATGCCCGAAATAGCACTTCCTATATATAATTCTTTACCTCCGGACCATTCCGGAACTCCTCGTGACGTCCAGGATCTCATCCGGGACTCTGAACAACATTCGGGTTTCTGCATATACATATCTTCATAACCCTAGCGTCACCGAACCTTAAGTGTGTAGACCCTACGGGTTCGGGAGACAAGCAGACATGACCGAGACGACTCTCCGGTCAATAACCAACAGCGGGATCTGGATACCCATGTTGGCTCCCACATGCTCCACGATGATCTCATCGGATGAACCACGATGTCGAGGATTTAATCAATCCCGTACGCTATTCCCTTTGTCTATCGATATGTTACTTGCCCGAGATTCGATCGTCGGTATCCCAATACCTCGTTCAATCTCGTTACCGGCAAGTCACTTTACTCGTACCGTAATGCATGATCCCGTGACCAGACGCTTGGTCACTCTGAGCTCATTATGATGATGCATTACCGAGTGGGCCCAGTGATACCTCTCCGTCATACGGAGTGACAAATCCCAGTCTTGATCCATGTCACCCAACAGACACTTTCGGAGATACCCGTAGTCTACCTTTATAGTCACCCAGTTACGTTGTGACGTTTGGCATACCCAAAGCACTCCTACGGTATCCGGGAGTTACACAATCTCATGGTCTAAGGAAAAGATACTTGACATTGGAAAATCTAGCAAACGAACTATACGATCTTGTGCTATGTTTAGGATTGGGTCTTGTCCATCACATCATTCTCCCAATGATGTGATCTCGTTATCAATGACATCCAATGTCCATAGTCAGGAAACCATGACTATCTGTTGATCAACGAGCTAGTCAACTAGAGGCTCACTAGGGACATGTCGGTGTCTGTTATTCACACATGTATTACGATTTCCGGATAACACAATTATAGCATGAATAAAGACAATTATCATGAACAAGGAAATATAATAATAATGCTTTTATTATTGCCTCTAGGGCATATTTCCAACAGTCTCCCACTTGCACTAGAGTCAATAATCTAGTTACATTGTGATGAATCGAACACCCATAGAATTCTGGTGTTGATCATGTTTTGCTCTAGGGAGAGGTTTAGTCAACGGATCTGCTATATTCAGGTCCGTATGTACTTTACAAATCTCTATGTCTCCATCTTGAACATTTTCATGAATGGAGTTGAAGCGACGCTTGATGTGCCTTGTCTTCTTGTGAAACCTGGGCTCCTTGGCAAGTGCAATACCTCCAGTGTTGTCACAGAAGAGCTTGATCGGCCCCGACGCATTGGGTATGACTCCTAGGTCGGTGATGAACTCCTTCACCCATATTGCTTCATGTGCTGCCTCCGAGGCTGCCATGTACTCCGCTTCACATGTAGATCCCGCCACGACGCTTTGCTTGCAACTGCACCAGCTTACTGCCCCACCATTCAAAATATACACGTATCCGGTTTGTGACTTAGAGTCATCCAGATCTGTGTCGAAGCTAGCGTCGACGTAACCCTTTACGACGAGCTCTTCGTCACCTCCATAAACGAGAAACATTTCCTTAGTCCTTTTCAGGTACTTCAGGATATTCTTGACCGCTGTCCAGTGTTCCTTGCCGGGATTACTTTGGTACCTTCCTACCAAACTGACGGCAAGGTTAACATCAGGTCTGGTACACAGCATGGCATACATAATAGAACCTATGGCTTAGGCATAGGGGATGACGCTCATCTCTTCTATATCTTCTGCCGTGGTCGGACATTGAGCTGAGCTCAATTTCATACCTTGTAACACAGGCAAGAACCCCTTCTTGGATTGATCCATATTGAACTTCTTCAATATCTTATCAAGGTATGTGCTTTGTGAAAGACCTATGAGGCGTCTTGATCTATCTCTATAGATTTTGATGCCTAATATATAAGCAGCTTCTCCAAGGTCCTTCATTGAAAAACTTTTATTCAAGTAGGCCTTGATGTTGTCCAAGAGTTCTATATCATTTCCCATCAAAAGTATGTCATCTACATATAATATGAGAAATGCTACAGAGCTCCCACTCACTTTCTTGTAAACGCAGGCTTCTCCATAAGTCTGTGTAAACCCAAACGCTTTGATCATCTCATCAAAGCGAATGTTCCAACTCCGAGATGCTTGCACCAGCCCATAAATCGAGCGTTGGAGCTTGCACACTTTGTCAGCATTCTTAGGATCGACAAAACCTTCCGGCTGCATCATATACAATTCTTCCTTAAGGAAACCATTAAGGAATGCCGTTTTGACGTCCATTTGCCATATTCCGTAATCATAGAATGCGGCAATTGCTAACATGATTCGGACGGACTTCAGCTTCGCTACCGGCGAGAAAGTCTCATCGTAGTCAACCCCTTGAACTTGTCGATAACCCTTAGCGACAAGCCGAGCTTTATAGATGGTCACATTACCATCCGCGTCTGTCTTCTTCTTAAAGATCCATTTATTTTCTATGGCTCGCCGCTCAACGGGCAAGTCAGTCCAAGTCCATACTTTGTTTTCATACATGGATCCTATCTCGGATTTCATGGCTTCCAGCCATTTGTCGGAATCCGGGCCCGCCATCGCTTCTTCATAGTTCGAAGGTTCACCGTTGTCTAACAGCATGATTTCCAAGACAGGGTTGCCGTACCACTCTGGTGCGGAACGTGTCCTTGTGGACCTTCGAATTTCAGTAGGGGCTTGATCAGAAGTATCTTGATCATTGTCATTAACTTCCTCTCTAGTCGGTGCAGGCACCTCAGGAACATTTTCTTGAGTTGCGCCATTTTCCGGTTCAAGAGGTAATACTTCATCAAGCTCTACTTTCCTCCCACTTACTTCTTTCGAGAGAAACTCTTTCTCCAGAAAGGACCCATTCTTGGCAACAAAGATCTTGCCTTCGGATCTGAGGTAGAAGGTGTACCCAATAGTTTCTTTTGGGTATCCTATGAAGACGCATTTTTCCGACTTGGGTTCGAGCTTTTCAGGTTGAAGTTTCTTGACATAAGCATCGCATCCCCAAACTTTTAGAAACGACAGCTTAGGTTTCTTCCCAAACCATAATTCATACGGTGTCGTCTCAACGAATTTCGACGGAGCCCTATTTAAAGTGAATGCGGCAGTCTCTAAAGCATAGCCCCAAAAAGAAAGCGGTAAATCAGTAAGAGACATCATAGATCACACCATATCTAACAGAGTGCGATTACGACGTTCGGACACACCATTACGCTGAGGTGTTCCAGGCGGCGTGAGTTGTGAAACTATTCCACATTTTCTTAAGTGTGCCCCAAACTCGTGACTCAAGTATTCTCCTCCACGATCTGATCGTAGAAACTTGATTTTCCTGTCACGTTGATTTTCAACCTCACTCTGAAATTCCTTGAACTTTTCAAAGGTTTCAGACTTGTGTTTCATTAAGTAGATATACCCATACCTACTTAAATCATCAGTGAGGGTGAGAACATAACGATAGCCACCGCGAGCCTCAACACTCATCGGACCGCACACATCAGTATGTATGATTTCCAATAAGTCGGTTGCTCGCTCCATTGTTCCTGAGAACGGAGTCTTGGTCATTTTACCCATAAGGCATGGTTCGCACGTGTCAAATGATTCATAATCAAGAGACTCTAAAAGTCCATCAGCATGGAGCTTCTTCATGCGTTTAACACCTATATGACCAAGGCGGCAGTGCCACAAGTATGTGGGACTATCATTATCAACCTTACTTCTTTTGGTACTCACATTATGAATATGTGTAGCATCACGTTCGAGATTCATAAGGAATAAACCATTCACCATAGGAGCATGACCATAAAACATATCTCTCATAAAAATGGAACAACCATTATTCTCAGATTTAAAAGAGTAGCCATCTCGAATTAAACGAGATCCCGATACAATGTTCATGCTCAAAGCTGGCACTAAATAACAATTATTAAGGTTTAAAACTAATCCCGAAGGGAGATGCAGAGGTAGCGTGCCGACGGCGATCACATTGACCTTGGAACCATTCCCGACGCGCATCGTCACCTCGTCCTTTGCCAGTTTCCGCTTATTCCGCAGCCCCTGCTTTGAGTTACAAATGTGAGCAACTGCACCGGTATCAAATACCCAGGAGCTACTATGGGCACTAGTAAGGTACACATCAATTACATGTATATCACATATACCTTTTGTTTTGCCGGCCTTCTTATCCGCTAAGTACTTAGGGCAGTTCCGCTTCCAGTGACCGCTTCCCTTGCAATAAAAGCACTCAGTCTCGGGCTTGGGTCCATTCTTTGGCTTCTTCCCGGCAGCTTGCTTGCCGGGCGCGGCAACCTCCTTGCCGTCCTTCTTGAAGTTCTTTTTACCCTTGCCTTTCTTGAACTTAGTGGTTTTATTGACCATCAACAGTTGATGTTCCTTCCTGACTTCTACCTCTGCTGATTTCAGCATAGCAAATACTTCAGGAATGGTCTTTTCCATCCCCTGCATATTGAAGTTCATCACAAAGCTCTTGTAGCTTGGTGGAAGCGACTGAAGGATTCTGTCAATGACCGCATCATCCGGGAGATTAACTCCCAGCTGAGTCAAGCGGTTATGCAACCCAGACATAGTGAGTATGTGCTCACTGACAGAACTGTTTTCCTCCATCTTACAGCTGAAGAATTTGTCGGAGACTTCATATCTCTCGACCCGGGCATGACCTTGGAAAACCATTTTCAGCTCTTCGAACATCTCATATGCTCCATGTCTCTCAAAACGCTTTTGGAGCCCCGGCTCTAGGCTGTAAAGCATGCCGCACTGAACGAGGGAGTAGTCATCGAAACGTGCCTGCCAAGCGTTCATAACATCTTGTTCTGCAGGGAGAACGGGTGCGTCACCAAGCGGTGCTTGTAGGACATAATCTTTCTTGGCAGCTATGAGGATGATCCTCAGGTTCCGGACCCAGTCCGTATAGTTGCTGCCATCATCTTTCAGCTTGGTTTTCTCTAGGAACGCGTTGAAGTTGAGGACTACGTTGGCCATTTAATCTACAAGACATATTGTAAAATATTTAGACTAAGTTCATGATAATTAAGTTCAACTAATCAAATTATTAATGAACTCCCACTTAGATTAGACATCCCTCTAGTCATCTAAGTATTACATGATCCGAGTTAAACTAGACCGTGTCCGATCATCACGTGAGACGGACAAGTCAACATCGGTGAACATCTTCATGTTGATCGTATCTTCTATACGACTCATGCTCGACCTTTCGGTCTTCCGTGTTCCGAGGCCATGTCTGTACATGCTAGGCTCGTCAAGTCAACCTAAGTGTTTGCATGTGTAAATCTGTCTTACACCCGTTGTATGTGAACGTCTGAATAAAACACCCGATCATCACGTGGTGTTTTGAAACAGCGAACTGTCGCAACGGTGCACAGTTAGGGGGAACACTTCTTGAAATTAGTATGAGGGATCACCTTATTTACTACCGTCGTTCTAAGTAAACAAGATGCAAAACATGATAAACATCACATGCAATCAAATAATAAACGTGACATGATATGGCCAATATCACATAGCTCCTTTGATCTCCATCTTGGGGCTCCATGATCATCTTGTCACCGGCTTGACACCATGATCTCCATCATCATGATCTCCATCATCGTGTCTCCATGAAGTTGCTCGCCAACTATTACTTCTACTACTATGGCTAACGCGTTTAGCAATAAAGTAAAGTAATTTACATGGCGTTTCTTGATGACACGCAGGTCATATAAAAGAATAAAGACAACTCCTATGGCTCCTGCCGGTTGTCATACTCATCGACATGCAAGTCGTGATTCCTACTACAATAGCATGAACATCTCATACATCACATATAGATCATTCATCATTCATCACAACTTTGGCCATATCATATCACAAACCACTTGCTGCAAAAACAAGTTAGACGTCCTCTAATTGTTGTTGCAAGTTTTACGTGGCTGAATTAGGGTTCTAGCAAGAACGTTTTCTTACCTACGTTAAAGCCACAACGTGATTTGTCAACTTCTATTTACCCTTCATAAGGACCCTGTTCATCGATTCCGCTCCAACTAAAGTAGGAGAGACAGACACCCGCCAGCCACCTTATGCAACTAGTGCATGTTAGTCGGTGGAACCGGTCTCACGTAAGCGTACGTGTAAGGTTGGTCCGGGCCGCTTCATCCCACAATACCGCTGAAGCAAGAAAGGACTAGTAACGGCAAGAAAGTTGACAAATCTACGCCCACAACAAATTGTGTTCTACTCGCGCAAGAAGAACTACGCATAGACCTAGCTCATGATGCCACTGTTGGGGAACGTTGCAGAAAACAAAAAATTTCCTACTCGTTTCACCAAGATCAACTAGGAGTTCATCTAGCAACGAGTCATTGGATGCATCTACATACCTTTGTAGATCGCGAGCGGAAGCGTTCAAAAGAACGGTGATGATGTAGTCGTACTCGACGTGATCCAAATCACCGATGACCAGCGCCGAACGGACGGCACCTCCGCGTTCAACACACGTACGGGACGGGAGACGTCTCCTCCTTCTTGATCCAGCAAGGGGGAAGGAGAGGTTGATGAAGATCCAGCAGCACGACGGCGTGGTGGTGCATGCAGGGCATCACTGCAGCAGGGCTTCGCGGAGACTACGAGGGAGAGACGTAACGGGGGGAGGTGGAGGCGCCAGGGGCTGGTCTAAAATCCCTCCTCTCCCCCCCACTATATATAGGGGTGCCAGGGGGGGCTCCGGCCCTAGTAGATGGCATCTACTAGGGGGGCGGCGG
>NC_041381.1:653650344-653669561 GCF_002162155.2 Triticum dicoccoides
CCCCAAGGCACCTAGGGGTGCCTTCCACCACATGGACTCTTCCATGGTGGAAACCCTAGGCGCATGGGCCTATAGGGGCTGGTGCCCTTGGCCCATCTAGGCCAAGGCGCACCCCCTGCAGCCCATGTGGCCCCCCGGGACAGGTGGCCCCACCCGGTGGACCCCCGGGACCCTTCCGGTGGTCCCGGTACAATACCGATAACCCCGAAACTTGTCCCGATGCCCGAAATAGCACTTCCTATATATAATTCTTTACCTCCGGACCATTCCGGAACTCCTCGTGACGTCCGGGATCTCATCCGGGACTCTGAACAACATTCGGGTTTCTGCATATACATATCTTCATAACCCTAGCGTCACCGAACCTTAAGTGTGTAGACCCTACGGGTTCGGGAGACAAGCAGACATGACCGAGACGACTCTCCGGTCAATAACCAACAGCGGGATCTGGATACCCATGTTGGCTCCCACATGCTCCACGATGATCTCATCGGATGAACCACGATGTCGAGGATTTAATCAATCCCGTACGCTATTCCCTTTGTCTATCGATATGTTACTTGCCCGAGATTCGATCGTCGGTATCCCAATACCTCGTTCAATCTCGTTACCGGCAAGTCACTTTACTCGTACCGTAATGCATGATCCCGTGACCAGACGCTTGGTCACTCTGAGCTCATTATGATGATGCATTACCGAGTGGGCCCAGTGATACCTCTCCGTCATACGGAGTGACAAATCCCAGTCTTGATCCATGTCACCCAACAGACACTTTCGGAGATACCCGTAGTCTACCTTTATAGTCACCCAGTTACGTTGTGACGTTTGGCATACCCAAAGCACTCCTACGGTATCCGGGAGTTACACAATCTCATGGTCTAAGGAAAAGATACTTGGCATTGGAAAACTCTAGCAAACGAACTATACGATCTTGTGCTATGTTTAGGATTGGGTCTTGTCCATCACATCATTCTCCCAATGATGTGATCTCGTTATCAATGACATCCAATGTCCATAGTCAGGAAACCATGACTATCTGTTGATCAACGAGCTAGTCAACTAGAGGCTCACTAGGGACATGTCGGTGTCTGTTATTCACACATGTATTACGATTTTCGGATAACACAATTATAGCATGAATAAAGACAATTATCATGAACAAGGAAATATAATAATAATGCTTTTATTATTGCCTCTAGGGCATATTTCCAACAACTACAGTTGCAGGTGGAGTCACATGGAGTCTGGGAGTAGCAGCGGTGTTCATGGCGTATCTCAAGTCCAGTGTACATGGAGGTTCGGCGCATGGATGAATTCAAGGTGGTGAAGAATATTTGCCAAGGCGAAGTTTGTTAGAGTTGTGTCGAATATTATTGTACAAGGTAGGTTACAGTTGAACTTGATTTTGGACTATCCGTAGACAGGGTAGAAGTTGTGTCCTAATAGGACAATTGTATCCTAGGCGTCTCATATATAGTGGGGGTAGACGCACGATGTAATCTATGCCAGCATAATAGCACGGGTACGCGAGGGAGCCGGCGGGGTGTACCGGTGCCCGGCCGGCCGGGGTGCGGTATTGTGACAGTGTCACAGGGAGGAGCGCTCGTAGTCAGGCCCCGGGGATGTAGTCATGACGATGCACCTCGTTAACAAATCTCGGTGTCATGCTTGTGTGATTGCTTGGTCCTCGGTAGATCGACGGAGCGCCTCAGATTTATTCTAACAGTGTGTGGGTGCTTTTTACCCTAACAGGTCATCCAGATCGGGCGTGTGTAGGGGAGTCGGAAGGAGGAGCGGGAGAGGCGGCCTGGTTCTCCTGGTTTTTTATGCATATGTAGGTTGGAGAGAAACTAAATCGATTGGGAACGACCGAGGGAAGGGTGGAGGGGAGGCGAGTGAACAAAACGAAACCGACTATCACGACTGCAGACTCCTTCTTTACATGTAGAGATAGAGATACCAAAAACATATAATAGAACACCTGCACCCAGGCCCTCCCTATCTGGCCATCCATTCTGCGCATCGTGATTCGTGCAAACACATTTCTCTTTCTGTTTCTCTCACATAAAACATGTTTTGAAGTTCAAACCTTTGCAGCATGGCAAAGTTTTCTATCTAGAATCTAGGATAAATCGTTCAGTTTTTTTTGTCAAACAGAAATATACAAATTATGATTTTCTAGATTAAAAAATCATAATTTGTATATTTATATTTGACAAAAAAAATCTGAATGACTTATCCTAGATTCTAGATAGAAGGCTTTGCCACGCTGCAAAGGTTTGAAGTTCAAGACATGTTCTATGTGAGAGAAACAAAAAAGAGAAAATTTCATATAGAAAGTTAGTTGTGTTGCATAGATCTTAAAGCAATATTGAACAGCCAAGATAGCAGGGCCCGGGTGCAGATGTTCTAAAAATCCATGTCCATAGAGATACTTGAATTTGGAGAAGATAACAATTCAGACGACTTACCTATAGGTAATGTGAAATAATAAAGTCGACCAATCACCAATGCAAAAGTGTGGCTCCCTCCGATCCAAAACAATTATCGTGGTTCCACGACACTTATTTTGGATGTGAGGGAATATCATAAAATAAAGAAAGTTATACAAGACATTAAGTATCCAAGGGACATGATATATGAGCTTCAAACATGGCTTGTGGGGTCAGCACTAGCTTTGTGCAACATGATAGACGTCGGAGGAAGGTTGACATGGGCTTCTGACGACCCAGTAGGTGCCGAAGGAGGAAGGTCACCGGCAGCAGCGGCCTTCTGTT
The DNA here is from genome assembly GCF_002162155.2 of Triticum dicoccoides. Lineage (NCBI taxonomy): Eukaryota > Viridiplantae > Streptophyta > Magnoliopsida > Poales > Poaceae > Triticum > Triticum dicoccoides. The sequence goes on from NC_041381.1 coordinate 653,653,122, forward strand.
TAGCATTATTCACAGGCCCCACCGCCACCGGCTGTCCCATGACGATACCCGACTCCTTCGCGAGCGGCGACTTCATAGAGCCTGGAGCCGTTGTAGCCTGCAATAGGATGTACGAGGTGATCTGACATACCATCGATACGAGGAACATGATCGTGGCCACCACAAACACCCCGGTGCCCGGTGGGACGCATTCCCCGTCGTCGTTGGTCGGCAGGTCGCTGGGTGTGCTCACGATGACGCCCACCATGAACAGTATCGCCACTATGATGGAAATGATCCTGCAAGTTTGTCATACACGCATGTCATGCGTGCATGTATACGCATAATGCTAGATACATCCATTTTAGCGACACGTAATTCCGAATGGATGGAGTCTGTACCATCAATCAACGGGCACAAACTGCGAAGAAGCATGGGCGTACCATGAGACAATCAGCAGGACGACGGCAACGATGCGCTTGGCCTCGCCGGCGATGCCCCACGTCCGGCAGCAGCCGCAGCAGCCGGTGGCGGCGGTGGTCAGAATCTGCGTCGTCAGCGCCAACGCCATAGCCACAACCCCGCAGCCCACCGCAGGTGAGCCCCTGTACTCGCACGACAGTCTGCCGTCTTTCGTGACGAGTGACTGCATATCCATCGATCCATGTATGCGCAGTTAGCAAACATGAATGCATGCAATTCGAGAATCAAGGGAGATGTTTGTTCGTCTAACCGGCGCCACCGAGGCCGCGCCGACGATGCCCAAGATGACCGTGATGAGGCCGAGGACGCCCACCACGGCGCACGCCCCCACCATGCCTTTCATCATCCCCATCGGACCTAGCCAAAATACCTCGACGCAACTCTCAGCTTTAATTTCTTTCTAACTCCTCTCGCAGAAAAAGGTTTAGTTTCGTAGCGAGGTAGCATACGAGGTAGAAAGTCACGTATACATCTATATATATATATATATATATATATATATATATAATGTGTATGATGTGTGCGCGTACGAGGTAGCATAGGGTTATTTCGACGACGGTCCTGTACGAGGTCGATTCCTTGTCTCATTTCGTTGCGTGCTATGAAGTTGTCGACTCCAACTATGTGCATAAAGTTGGCACTTAAGTAAGCTACATGCATGCAAGCTGTTTCACACACTGCGCGTACCAAGCTTTGGCATTGGGTTCTCAGTTGATCTGATCTGTCTATAATAGTTGTGGACTTGGTCACGACCGGCAGCTAGCTAATTCTCTCTCTCTTCCGCAAAAGAAGCTGTAATTCTCTTTTGTTATATCTATTTCAATATATTAACTAATTGGTTGATGCAAAAGCTTGCTATGCGCACTTATTTCAATAAATTAACTTTAAGTCCAGAAAAATCAGAAAGTTCTCAAGTTTTTCTGCCAATAAAGACTGCTTCGTGATGGAATGACATTTCTAAAGGTCTACGAATAGTGTTCCAAAATGCTTTCAAAAATAGCAATTTGAGCAGCATCATTTTTTTTGGCTAGAGCATTACAAATGTAGTGCTTGACGAAACTTTACACAAATGAAACACTCGCTCGTGTTTGTAAGAAAAAAATCAGTTTGTTTTTAAATGATATTTTTATCTTCTTTTTCATTGTTCATCCAGATGCATCCAAAACTTCGTGTCCTTCTACTCACCTCGTAAGAGCATCTCTAAGCGGACACCCATTCACCTCGACAACCCTACATTTGTCCAAAGCGTACAGCCCCGAGGGGGCTTGGACAGAAAATCTGTCGGCATCGACTCAACACACATGTGCTTCAAGTGGGGCTGACGGAGTCCGAGCACGCCCTCTTCTTCTAAGCCATTAACGTCACTGAAGATAAACTGCAAGGTGGTGGAGGATGCGGCGAAGCGTCAGCGCCGCGAGCACACCGTGAAGGCCTAGCAAAGATGCCACGCCGCCTGGCGGGCGTTATGCCACTGGCGCAACAAAGACGGCGAGCGACGGAATCGACGATGCCACAGACGCCGACAGGTGTGTAGATGGCCTCGGAGGCTAGCCTATGACGTCACTGTTCGGTACCTGACCTAGTTTAGTTTGAACCGTTTTCATCCGTTTGGTTGTAGATACAAACTTTGTTAAATTTTGTCCATTTAGCTTGAATTTCATCCACATTTGTATTCAGTCGTCTAAAATGGACCAGATATTTGGTGATATTTGTTTGATGATCACCGTTGAAGATGCCTTTAGCGAGTGTCGCCGACGAATCGAACCCATTCGCGAGGGCCACGTGGCAAGGAGGAGACGGCGCGCACGAGCAATGCTACACCCACAAACACTTACGTTGAGTTTTACGTAAATTAACAGTTGTCAAGTTGTGATTGGGAGACGGGGAAGAAGGGGCCCACACCCCTAGAAACCAGGGGGGTGAGAGTATACCTGGCTATGGGAAGCCCGGCCCGGTCGGCCCGGCCCGGCTTGACGTTGCCCCGGGCCGGGCTCGGGCCTAGATTTTGAGCCCGAATGCCGGGCCGGGCTGGGCCTGGGCCCGTCGTTTTTTGCGTTTTCCTGAAGGTCGGGTCCTGTACGAGGTAGCATAGGGTTATTTCGACGACGGTCCTGTACGAGGTCGATTCCTTGTTTCATTTCGTGGCGTGCTATGAAGCTGTCGACTCCAACTATGTACATAAAGTTGGCACTTAAGTAAGCTGCATGCATGCAAGCTGTTTCACACACTGCGCGTACCAAGATTTTGCATTGGGTTCTCAGTTGATCTGATCTGTCTATAATAGTTGTGGACTTGGTCACGACCGGCAGCTAGCTAATTCTCGTTTTCTTCCGCAAAAGAAGCTGTAATTCTCTTTTGTTATATCTATTTCAATATATTAACTAATTGGTTGATGCAAAAGCTTGCTATGCGCACTTATTTCAATATATTAACTTTAAGTCCAGAAAAATCAGAAAGTTCTCAAGTTTTTCTGCCAATAAAGACTGCTTCGTGATGGAATGACATTTCTAAAGGTCTATGAATAGTGTTTCAAAATGCTTTCAAAAATAGCAATTTTAGCAGCATCATTTTTTTTGGCTAGAGCATTACAAATGTAGTGCTTGACGAAACTTTACACAAATGAAACACTCGCTCGTGTTTGTAAGAAAAAAATCAGTTTGTTTTTAAATGATATTTTTATCTTCTTTTTCATTGTTCATCCATATTTTTTTTCTTTTTTAAAAAGGGGGTTTACCCCAGCCTCTGCATCAGAAAGATGTATACGGCTCATATTATTAAAAAGATAAAGTAGTAACAAAGTCGCCAAGTATCGAGGTGCGAAAATAAAGAAAAAGCTCATAAGAGCAAAAACCCAAAGCCACAACCGGCTGGCAAACACAATAGGAGCACTACATGCCTATCCTATTACATGACCGCCATCCAAACCGGTTGAAAATAGCCCGCGCTACCATCTCCCATCGGGTAGACGCAGTAGCCAAACGCTCCCTGGCCTCCGTCGGAGTGAGTAGCGATCACATACGGATGAACGCCGTGGCCCTGAAGATAACCTGCAAAAAGTGAATGTTTGTTGATCTGTTAAAGACTAAATCATTTCTGTAGTTCCATACTTCCCAAAATAAAGCACAGACGCCAACACGAATGTGTCTTGCAGTATCGGAATCAACCCCATCAAGCCACGTTCCAAATAACATGTTGATAGAGGTGGGCTGATTAATATTAAACGCAATATGAATCGATCGCCACAGAATCTTAGCCAACGGACCATCAAGAAAGAGGTGTTTGATGTTTTCATCCAGATGCATCCAAAACTTTGTGTCCTTCTACTCACCTTGTAAAAGCATCTCTAAGCGGACACCCATTCACCTCGCCAGCCTTACATTTGTCCAAGCGTACAGCCCAAAGGGGGCTTTGACAGAAAATCTGCCGCCATTGACTCAACACACATGTCCTCCAAGTGGGGCTGACGGAGTCCGAGCATGCCCTCTTCTTCTAAGCCATTAATGTCACTGAAGATAAACTGCAAGACGGTGGAGGATGCGGCGGAGCGTTAGCGCTGCGAGCACATCGTGAAGGCCTAGCAAAGATGCCACGCTGCCTGGCGGGCGTTATGCCACTGGCGCAACAACGACGATGAACGACAGAATCGACGATGCCACAGACGCCGGCAGGGGTGTAGATGGCCTCGGAGGCTAGTCTATGACGTCACTGCTAGGTACCTGACCTAGTTTAGTTTAAGTTTAGTTTGAATCGTTTTCATCCGTTTGGTTGTAAAATACAAACTTTGTTAAATTTTGTCCATTTAGCTTGAATTTCATCCACATTTGTATTCAATTGTCTAAAATGGACCAGATATTTGGTGATATTTGTTTGATGATCGCCGTTGAAGATGCCTTTAGCGAGTGTCGCCGACGAGTCGAACCCATTCGCGAGGGCCACGTGGCAAGGAGGAGACGGCGCGCACCGACAGGCATTACTGGAGTGTTGGCATTATGCCGAACACCTAGCGGGCGGGCGGGTGCTCCTCAGCGCCGGATTGGTGTCGTTCTCTCCGTCGCGGACGCGTAGCCGTCGCCCAGCAAGCCACCCAGCTCGCCGGCTGGGGCTGCTCTGCTCTCGTGGAAGAAGATGCGGCCGTCTCCGGCGAGTGGCGGCACGGCTGCAGGTCCCGACCACCATGCCGTGCTCTGGGAAGCTTCGCGGAGCCGATGGAGGTGGCGGAAGTCGAGGCCATGGCCGTGCGGGGGCTCCGTCGACTTCCACCAACGCCTGCTCCGCGTGGGTGCCGACGCATACGGCGTTGCTGGCCGAATGCATCGTGTGTTGCTTGCACAGGTCGCCCTCCTCATCAGAGTCGCCGACGAGCGAGGATTGATGCCTGCTCCAGTTACCTGATTTTGGGCTCGCCTTGTTGGATTGCAGGTCGTGGTCGCAGCCGCAACGCTAGACGGCGCGCACCGGAGCTCGGGTATGCGGCCGCGGCGGAGCTGCTCTGGCATCAACCGCATCTCGGCGCTCTACTGCAATTCCTTCGCTTTCCCCATTCATTATTTCCGTTCCTCAACTATAACTGGTAGGTACTGAACCGTACCCATTTAGTTGATCTACTTCAGACTTCAGAGTTAGGCATTATCCTCTAAATTTGCCTTGGTGGTTAAAATTATCTTCTCTTGTACTACAAGTTAAATCTATCCCGGAACGCATGCTGTTGTCAAGATTGATAGCTAGTGCACCCTGAACATCATCTCTGAAAAAAAAAATCACTGTTCTACTGAATCTTAACAGTCACCATAGCTCTTGGTTTACCGATCTGCTAGGTGCTGCACCATAGACAACCACTAGACTCCAAGCAAATTCACCCGCTCGGTTCCGATGATGGGACTCAACGTGAAACTCACCATCGGAAATCGACCGGATTTCGGCAGTGTTTTGATTTACCCTAAGCAAGATCCCACCTGATTGGCCACAAAAGTGATTCAGGGTAGGACTGAACGGCCATAAAATCAGGCGATTCATGGTGACTTTTCTCGACATAGATGCACGGTGACTGCCAGAGCTTGATGAGAAGTTAAGGTCTGCTGTGACTGTGAGGGCTTGCAACCGTTACTAGTGTATTCAGATTTGTATTGGTCACATGAGGATGTGACTGGCAATGGGTTAAAAGCTGGACAGTGAGCTGTGGATATGCTGAACCTCTTAAAAATGATTCAGAGCTGCTTCACATCCGACTTTCAGCATAAACTGCAGAAGTTCAGCTACAATATTGTAGAGTACAGAATTGTGGAACTTAGCCCTCCAGATGTCTTGTGATATCAAAGTATATCTCAGCTCCCAATTTTATTTTCCGTCGCCATCACTGGCCTTTGTGTCAGATCCGAGCAGGGGATCGTTGTCGGTGCGAGCCGCTCAGAATCACCTGGACTTGATGCTTCTGGTGAGCGGCACCGGTGAAGATCGGCGTCGCACCCTGGCGAACTGCTGCAGCCGGTTCCATCCATCACCGATGTCAGCTTGAGTGTTTGGTGCAGTCTGCTAGGGCTCTTTTGTCGCTTGCTCTCTTGCTCGCCGTTTGCTGGCCTGTATCAAAGTTCAGAAGATCGTACTTCTCGGTGGCTGCCTAGTGCCTACTCTGGTATTACCCCGACCACTATGAACCTGTTTATCCCTGGTTTCATTGATGCGATGGAACCGGGAGTCCGTGGGTTCCTTTGTTTTTTTAAGATTTATTCCCCATCACCAGCACTGTCCGTTGGCACTTTCCGAGTGCCATCAGTTCTGATGACAGCTATGAGCAGGAAAAATAGTGTATGATTCCACTGGACTTGGATCTATAGGAAAATCCATGACAAAATATAATTTGCAAGCCGGTGGCATCATTGCCTTCAAAAGTGGGGGTCATATGATCTCCACCAAATCTAATTCAAAGGAAGTTAATTATTTCAAAATAATAAAAATCTCCATCAAATCGGTCCATATATACGGGCCTAGCATTGGAGATGTCCATGAAATTGGTCCGGCCAATGCATTAACGGACGCTCCATGGCGGCAACTTGCTCTCCTTTGAGGGTCGTGGACTCGTGGTCCTCCTCTCGGTGGTGGCTTCTCCGTCCTTATGTCGCAGCAGATCGCCACGGTGATCTCCGGTGGCCGCATCCCATCTCGCCTTCCTGCTGCGCATCTGACTAGTGGTCCTCGGCGTGCGAGGTAATGGAGCCGACGGCATACCGGTGAAGTCGCCAGCGACAGCGGAAGCTTGCCGAAGAGGACATCAGAGGACGTCCGTGCGATCTGGCAGTTTGAGCCTGCATCCAAATTAATGAAGGATACAATGAAATGAATGATCAATATATCTTAAAGTAATGTTTACAAAAGGTTTTCTGTGAGAGTGCTGGCATGCCATTTACCTTTGCATTTATTTGTAAGTAGTTGTGAACCTGAAATCATAGTTCCTTGTAGTGGATACTCGCAATCTTTGGCCAACTTTCTCCATCAGGTGCTTGGCAGCTCTCCTTCAAGCGCTCACAGCGCCGAACACATATATGTTGGAGGGAGGATGGCAGATCAGGTAAAGATGATATGTTGGGACAGTCGATGATATCAAGTCGTGTCAGACTGGTCAGGCACTTGAGATTTCCTGGCAAGGACGCCATTTCACATCTATATAACATCAGGTCCCGCAGGGATGAGAAATTTGCAGATTCTTCGAATGAAACGGATGACTCCTTGCAATTACTAAGAGTGATTTCTGGAACTATAAAACCTCTAGCCGAGAGCATGTGGTTGAGTATCTCAGGGCTGCTAACATCGAGTGATTTCTGCACCTGAAACTGTGAGATGCACTTCGCGTTGAGCTTCGGGACATCTTTCAACTCTAAGCTGTGAAGTTGCAGGGAAGACAGTCCTTCAATAAAGCACAGATCCGGGAGATCTTCTAGTTGTAATGTTGTAAGGGAGGTCAGATGACCGATTGACAAGGATGCAAGGCTTCCGCAGCCAACCATGTGAAGGTCTGTCAGGTGCGGAAGACCACTACTGGAGAAATTAGCTCCAACCATGCACCAGGATATGATGAGCACCGCAAGAGATAATGGCATTTCATCTGCTCCACGTGCCAAGTCTAGAGAAGGGCAGGATTCCAATTGAACCCATGAAAGACAGGTAGCAGCTCGTAAGCCCCCCAATGATCTGAGACACCAGCAAGACTTGATTTGCAGGTCACCAAGCATTACCAAATGTTGGAAGTCCTCTTGCGGCGGAAGTGTAGTCAAAGTCATGATCTCAGTTAAGCACAAACTTCTCAGTGAAGTGAGACCATTAAGGCAAACAGCTAAAGCCCCATCTGTAATACTGCATGAAGAAAGATCAAGTTGGGTAAGTTGTGATGGTGGAACCAGAGGCAGCCCGATGCTTCTTCCATAAATGAGTTTCATCCTCTCCTTGTGGCAACATATCCATGCTTTGATGCTATCCTCTATCACAAATTCCTCTCTTTCTACAACACTTCTAATGTTTTCAACACGTGACATATCTGCATCAATTGATGCCATCAACAGCTCCAGAGATGAAAATTCCAATGCTATTATGTCACTTGTTTTTGATACTGAACCATCACTCGATATCAAAGAAAGGTTTGATACCAATTGCTCTCTATTGATGATGTTCTCCCACTGATCATGCTGCTCTGGTTCATCACTGCAAACAAACATAAGCAGTGGACACTTGGTAATTGATAACATTTTAAGACCTGCTGGAAGACAAGGTAATGTCTTTAGGTTTGGCACATTCTCGAGGTGAAGTGAGCAGCAATTCCCAAAAAGTTCTGCATTGGTTGGTAGGCCTTCTAATGCAGTGCAATTAACAAGCTCAAAAGTTTCCAGATTCTCAAAATATGAATCCTGAAGAAGCCAACTTGGATATTTCGCCGATCTGTAACCTTTGATTGTGAGGCCCTTAAGTCGGGGCGGTGGCATCAGGCCTTCCAAAATCTCCAAGTGTAAACTGTCCTCTACATTTATGTCATCCATATAACTCCAGCCAAGGTGCAAACTTTCAAGATGAGTTTTCTGGTGTAGGTTGGACTCTAAAGCTTCATCCTTTGCAGTGACATTTTCAAGATTTGTAACATTTAAACAGCCACCAAGCTCGTTCATGTCCCTCAGCTGCCGCAACTCATATCCCTTCTGCTTTTCCACAGAAAAGTTATAAAGTTGCTGGAGCAAAGTTAGCTTGCCTATGTTGGGAACTTGAGGCAGAGTACTGTTGTATGGATCACCTACCCATCTCCCGTGGCCTTCAAGATACCACAGCTTATTTAAATTGCAGAGTTTGTCGGGCAAACTCTCAACTCTGTTACTGAACTTAAGGAACTGTAAGTGGTAAAGAGTACATAATGATCTTGGCAATTCAGTAATTGATGTGTCGATGATGTTTAAATACCTAATATGCTTCAGCTCATCAATTGATTCTGGCAACTTGCTACTGTTGTAGGCTGACAAATATAGTACACGCAACTTCGAATTCCGCAGTATCTGATTAAAAACATCACTTATAACATCTATAACCGGGTTAATGCAGATAATAGTACGCAAATGTGGTAGCTTGCAAATGCTTTGCTTATGCTGTATCATACTCTCAACACAAACAGATAAGTGTCGAACAGTGTGTGGTATTTCTTCCACCTTATCATCCTCTAATCTGAAGCAGTGTTCTTTAGAGAGTGACTGTGCCAAATCATGAATAAGATCGTGCATAACATAGTATGTATCACATCTCTCGTAAACTGGTTGAAAGAATGAAACTGAGACCATCTCACTGAAGCAATCCCTTCCAATATCTTCCACTCTTTTGTTCTCGTTGCACCAATCAATAAATCCCTCTGCTATCCATAGGTGAACCAACTCCCTGATAGTATAGCGATAGCCTTTTGGATACAAGCTGCAATACAGAAAGCATCTCTGCAGACGTGGATCTAACTTATCATAACTCCACGACAGAGCTTTCGCGGGATCACTTAAGTTGTCGATCTTCAGAGCATCCTTCCATGAAGTGGCATCCTTTCTCCTGCTCAGCTGTAAACCCACTGTTTTTGCAGCTAAAGGAGATTGTCCCAGTCTGTCCGCAAGCTTCTCTGCAATCTCTTCTAGCTTCTGTCGCAAATTATGATCTCCGATTTCTGCTCCAGAAAAGGCATGGTTTTTGAAGAGTGCCAAGAACTCGGCATCTCCCATGTTTTCCAAAGGAACAATCTTGTTACAGTAAAGAGAAGCAGGAAGTATATTCGATCGAGAAGTCACCAAAACTTTGCTTCCAGTCTGCTCAGAAACTAATGGACGCAGGAGTTGCTCCCATTCCATCTCATTGCCAGATTCTTCAAACCAAACATCATCCAGTACAAGCAGGAATTTCTTGTTTTGCATTAAGCCCCTTAATTTGCACTGGAGAGGATCAAGATTACCAACACGTGGGCATTCGCCCTCCACCACAGACTCAATAATCTCCCGTGTATGACGTTCAACATCAAGTCTGCGTGAGATGCACACCCACATCCTGACATCAAAATGTTCTTTTACCCTCTCATCATTGTAAACATGTTGTGCCAATGTGGATTTTCCCATGCCTCCTGCTCCAACAATAGCCAAACCCGAATGTATAGCTGAATTAGCCTCAACACCAACCGGCTTTGTAAGAAGGTCTATTATATTGTCCCGATCCTTGTCACGACCTATTACTTTTGGAGGTGGAATTGATGTGACCTGAGGAACAACGGATGCTTTTACAGCAAGGCCATCTGCAGCATTACTAGCTGGTAAGCAAAGAAGATCATGGAACTCCTTGCCTTTCGCCAGAATGGCCTTCAGTTCATTCAGCTGGCGAATTAGCTTCCTGTTATTGGAGCGCAGATTGGACAACCGGTTGGACGCAGCATGCAGAGGTTTCAGAATAGTGCTGCTGGTGGAGGAATGTGGTGGCAATGGATCCTTCCCGCTCTTTGCTTTGCGCTCAAGGAGGTTGTACTCGTGATCATCCAGCAAGTCTTCGGCCTTGAAGAAGGCTTGTTTGAGGTCTTGGGTCCATTTGTCCAGCTTAGTCCGGTGGTTGCCCTTGTCAGCTGCTTCAATCATCAGCTCGAACTGTGGCATGATGGTGGTCTCCAGTTCATGGAGCTCACTCGCCATGTCGACCCCTAGGCACGTCGAAGCATGAGCGAGGAGCTTCTTCAGGATCGGCGATGCCACCATTTGTAAGACAGCCAGCACGGCCGCCGTCATGGAGTTGCAGTTTGTTTGGGATGTTTTTGGGCTAATTTTGATAATGCACAGATCTCAGGCGTAGTGTATAAGACACGAAATGGAGGAAACTTTGGAATATATCAACTGTCAAACGATGGGAAACAGGTAAAGAACTCCAGAGACGGATTTCCTTTTTGCGGAAATTTCCAGCTAATTTTTAGAATGCAGGAATCTAAGGTGTAATGTAAAGACACGAAATGGAGGAAAGTTGAGAAGTTTTTTATGGGACAAGTGCGGGACATAACACCAACAAAAACTTGTTCCTACTTTTGGATTTTTGTGTATAATGGAGCAATCTGAGGAATGAAATCAAGCAATGGATGTGGACTTTTTTTGGGGTTTATAATGGAGCGATCTGAGGACTTAGAAATAAAATCGAGCAATAGAAGTGCTTCTGGAGGATCAAACAGTTGGTGAAGGCAGCAGTGGATGTAAAATCTGTAGAAATTGGAAACCATGAGATAAATTAGCAAATTGCTGAAAGGGAGAAAATGAGCACAGCCAAAAAGGCAGATTTTCTTCTTCTGTGCAGTGTGAAACTAACAAGTGAAAACATCGAAGGTATGATCTCGAAGCTTACACGGATGATGGAGCTCGGAAGCAGAGTTGTCGGGAGCAGAAGGTGGATGCAAGGTTGCCAGAGATGCAGGTTTGTGCTATTGCAAATGAGATGCAGAAGTCTCCAAGCAGCAGGTCAACAAGATAACCCCAGATCCGATCCAGTGTAACTAGGTTCAGCTGACCTGAACTCTCTGAAAATCTAAACTGCAACCACTGTGGATAGGTCCTTGGTCAATAAAATATGTGCAAGTAGCCTAAGCTATACCGATTATTCAATGCACAAGTGGCATAAGTTATAGCGCCAAAATATAAACAACTGACAGCCCATTCATGTTCATGTTATAAAACTAATGCGAACGGACATACTGACAAGATGCTGGAGCTTCCCGGTTTGTGTTAGTTGCTGAAGCTTCACCGGTTAGAAACCCTTTCGCTTGCTTGCATACCATGTAGTAGCAGTCAACGAACTCAAGAACCATCTTCTGCTCATTTCCTCCCCAAAAAAAATCCTCCAAAAAAAGAACCATCCTCTCATTGTGGTAGACCTGCTGTTAGCACGTCTGAAATCAGGGATGTTAATGAAATGGTGGGTTAGGCTACCTGCTTCTCCCATTTTATTCTCCATCACCGCCTTTCGCACATTCCAAGCGCCTTCATCGGTTCAGTTTCGAAAGCTACTAGCAAGAATAATATATGATCCTGGGCTAACCCCTGTTTCAGTTCGTTTCAATTGAAGGCGTCACCACCAGCCTCCTAGCTAGTCATCTGGATTATTTGGAAAGAGATGAACGGAAGGATCTTCAATAGTACAAGATGCAGCAGCTCTGCTCAAGTTCACAGGCGAGGCAAGATGTTGGAAGGGAGGGACACTTGGGTTTTTTGCATCCATGGACAAGTTCTTCAGTTTGAACTTTGAACTCTTCAGTTTGTCGTCCCTCTCATTGAGATTAATAGCAGCTGATGAACCGGAACTTCCTAATTAATCAAATCTGCTTGCAAATAAGCACAAGCTTAGTAGTGTATAGGAAGTACGTCATACTACATGTCTTTGAACCGCATCTCATTTGTTTTTGTTAATTTGTCTTGAGCAACTAACAGGAGGTCTGTCTCATACCTCGTTTCTTATTTCCTGAATTCTCAAGTTTTTCCTCGGGACTTCTACGGCACCCTATCTACTGCATCATCTACTTATAGATTCATCCTTGTTCACTACTAGAAAAACACCTAATAGTCCCGGTTCGTAAGGGCCTTTAGTCCCGGTTCATGAACCGGGACTAATGGGTCGTTACTAATACCTTCACCCATTAGTTCTGGTTCAAACACGAACCGGGACCAATGTGCCTCCACGTGACCCTGTGCGCCGAGCCCAGTCAGGGGGTCTTTGGTCCCGGTTGGTGGCACCAACCGGAACCAAAAGTCCATGTTTTTTTTAGAAAAGTGGCTGTTTTAGGGGTTTTAGAGGTTATTTTTAGGTTGTTATTAGCTAGCTAATAGAGAGAAGTGTCCTCTCTTATATCTTCGTCCTTGGTTTACCAACGCTGCTGCTATATATGTTCATTTCACCCGCTGATATAATAACTCATGCATGCTCGCATCATACATCATCATATATAATAACAAGTCCTACTAATCATGCATCATCATACAACTTCTACTCGTTATTAATAATAAGTCATACGATCATCATCCTCATAGTCATCGAACCCAACCCTACATAATTGTTCTTAATTAGCACATGATCATCAGTATCAGGTAGGACATGACCTAAACACCCTTCAGGTAAAATAGCATAAAACAATATAGACCATGACTCTCCATTATGAAGAATGGCGATCATCCTGTCTCCAATTCTTGCCCTTCGCTGATTGTTGCTTCCAAGAAGCTCCTTACGACTGTCCATACATTTTTTCCATTCTTTGATTGTCATGTCTCCACTTCTTTTAGAAACCCGGTATGGACAGTTCAGATTCGTAGGAAGACCTAGTTGTATGTTCAAAACATGAAGGCTACCGTGTGTATACATCAGATGAGGCACACAATCATTCGGGATTATCTGTTGAAAAACATAATAATAACTTCGTAGTTAGCAATGATGTACTAGTTTTAGAAGTGTGCAAAAAGATGCACGGATATCGTAATAATAAAAAATCTTACCAGGGTATCTCCATGGTAGTTACCGTAGTTCAACACGTGCACTAGTGGCACGTATTGACCATAATGTTGAGGAGTTTGATTGTAGATATTGTAATTCTCAAGATCAGTACAAAATGCGACGAGATGATTTTTCTCCTGATAAGTTAATTCGGAGCCTTCGGTGTAGTAGGTTTTGTCTACCATCTTCCGCACATTCTTTGAAGAATGAAAATAAGCTGTCGATGGAAATAAGTTGTCAACTATTTTGAAATAAACAATATAAATTACTTAATAACTATGTTAAGCTCACATGGGGGAAGAATTGAAGGTGTATCCACAAGGACGAAAATCGAAGGTCTCTCTTGCGCGATTGTAGGATCACCAAGATCCATGGTGACAAGTATACCCTCATCAAAACCATACATCTTGCAAACCCAGTTTTTGCAACCAAAATGGGTAACAGTTTGAGCATTGTACAACTTTACTTGAAAATCCACATCATGATGGGTACTGATAAGGACATGCAGCTGTCCAGTATTACTGTCAATCCTACTGTTCTGGTCGATGTGTTAGTCACACAGAGAGAGGCAAGAGAAGGCAAGCTAGAGCATGAGATAGTGCAACGTGAAAATAGAAGAGAACGGGAAGATGTCCAGATCGCATGCAACATTACCTATTGGGCTGATTGGTTTCCACGAATTGAAAGATCAACTTGTTTGTTAGTTGAGTACAAGGATCAAGTCAGGTACGTGCCAGCCCATAGCTCGGCTACGGCAAGGGAAGATCAATATGATTATTTCTTTGCAAGGAATCGGCCACCTGAACGACCAAGAGTTACACACACAAGAAAGTTTATCAGGCGGAAGATCATGAGTTTAAAGGAGTCTGGGTGGGGGCCACCACATTGGAAAAAACAGACCAAGGAGCAAACTAAAGACGCGTACCAGAAAATAGGAGTCCAAGTTCGGAATTTTTGTATCAGTTTTATACCGGTTGGTTGTTTGCTAAAATATAAAGCATGGAATCTAGGAGAGGGTTAGAGTCCATAAGTTTTAGGAAAGCTAGCTTGCGTATGTGTGTTTTGTTAGATGGTTGGCTAATATATAAAGTCTGGCGCATCATAGAAAAGGATAGGTTATTTTGAGATGAATTAGACACGTGTGTGTTTTTCGGCCGTCGGTCATTATCGAGTTTAGAGAAACCTTGTCAAAAATCTCTGTTGGCGTGTGAGTTCCTGCGACGCAACGCGTAGGGGATTACAAGTTGAACCTATACGGTTCGTCCACGTTATTCCTTCAGATCAAGGGGTTGGCGTGTTGTTTTTGCGAGGTTTGTGAACATCTTTGTAAACCCGCATCTAGTTCTTGTTGCGATGGAGTTTTGTGCCGTGAAAGATCGGGCCAACAACGGATCGACCCTCGTCTCGAGGTTCGCTCCACATCAGGTACTTAGGATAATTTTTTGGTATCCATACTTTCATGGTCTTCAAAACCCATCCTCTCCAAGACATAGCGTCTTGCAAAGCATGGGATAAGCTAGTCGAATTGGAAAAGATGAAAAATACATGTTAAAATAGTTGAAGTCGTGCTTAATTACAAAAAAAACTATTATCGTCGTTGCATACCGTATGAACATCGAAGGTCTCCTCGAGCTTAATGCTGAAGCGCCGATCTTCGTCCAGCTCAATAAACTTGTCGCACATACCTCGGTCGTCGTGGCACCAGTCGCACTCCCCCGGACGGTTTTCATCGTCCGAGTACTACATTTCCGGCCTAAGTTCATAATTCAAATATTAAATATATGTACTAAAAAACCTAAATTAGATCATTATTATTAATCACGGGTTGACTATCGGTGATGGTATGTAGCTCCTCCTTTCATTCCCGAGTGAATTATTACAACAAATTGTCTAGCACATGAGAATGAAGGAGAAGCTACCCCCACGACGGCGTGGATGATGGAGGGGGCTCCTAGATTTCTGCATGGAGAGTGCTCTTCAATTTTAGCATTCAAAGTAGGAGTACTTTTCCAATATGAGCATTCAATTAGCAAAACCAAATCGTAAAATAAAGTAGTATTCAAATTAGCATGCATTCAATTATAACCAAAAGTACATCATCTCTTGTGTCCGTACATCGTCGAATACTCCTTGAATACTATCATACATATAGCATCGCTAATTAATACAGCTAGAACCGTAGCGCCCGACGGGTATCGCCGCGGGCGGTGGACACCCAAAGATAAGGAACGATCACAGGATCATAGCTCCAGTGAGATCCCTAAAGAACCTGCCAGGTATTGTCGAACCTGCCCTCCAACGCAACCATGTAGCGACGGACGTGCTCGTCCTCCTCGCTGACACGGTGACGTACCACCTCCACGGTGTCCGGAAGCCTCGGCACTGGCCCACGGACTGCCACCAAATAAGGATCGGGTCAACAACGGGCTGCCTCCTCACCGACCTACGTCCCCCAGAAGGTAGCACCTCTCAATACCAGCCCGGCGGAGCCCAGTCCCAAACATGGCCCTGATCAAGCAGGCCTCCACCGCCGAGTCGACGACGACGAGGATGCGGGATAGGCATCGCCGACGTCGATGCGGGAACTATGTACTTTTATATATAGTTAAATAAAGTAGTTTTATTAATTAAATCAACTATCTAGTTCAACTACTAAGCACTTACTACAAATAAATAAAGTAACACTTACTATAAATAAATAAAGTAACACTTACTACAAACTACTACTATATATAGTTAAATAAAGTAGCACTTACTACAAACTACTTCTATATGTAGTTAAATAAAATAGTTTTATTAATTAAATCAACTATACAAACTATACTAAGCACTTACTATAAATAAATAAAGTAGTACTTACTAAAAACAAAGTAGCACTTACTATATAATACTTACTAAAAATAAACTAGTATTTTTCTAACTAATTATATTACCAAAAAAATGTAAATAAAATAGTAATTATATTTTTCTAGCTAGTTC
>NC_041381.1:653670194-653675340 GCF_002162155.2 Triticum dicoccoides
GCGACAGGCGACGACGCGCGGCGTCGGGAGAGATCGAGGAGGAGGAGAGATCAAAGTGGGGATGCGGTTCTCAAATTTTCCTTATATAGCAAAGGCTTTGGTCCCGGTTGGAGGCTCTAACTGGGACTAATGCACCCTTTAGTCCCGGTTGGTAGCACCAACCGGGACCAAAGGCCTCTTTTCAGCAGCCCAAAGGGCGGGAAGCAGAGGGCTTTGGTCCCAGTTGGTGCCACCAACCGGGACTAAAGGGTTGGCATTGGTCCCGGTTGGAGCCGCCAACTGGGACCAATGGTCGTTTACTGGCACGGTGCGGTATGAAAGTTTAGTTCCACATCGCTAGCTGAGAGGGGCGCGCAGTGGTTTATAAGCCCCACTACCGCCCCCCTCTCGAGCTCCTCTCCACAGCAGGCTTACGAGCATACTTACTACTGCTTTGCCTGATGGGCCTACTGGGCCACCTGCGGGCCTGAATCCTGTCCCAAGGTGGGTTTCTAGTCGTATTCAGGCCATAGGGGCCCAGTAGGAGGCACTTTTTTTTTCTTTACTTATTGTTGCCATTTTTATTTTTTCCCCAGATTTTTTGTTTTATTTTCTGCATTATTTATTTTCTTTTGTTTTTTTGCTTTATTTTTTAATTCTTTTTGCTTTTAGTTTTAGAAAAAATATAAACTTTCTGTTAGTGCCACTAGTTTTCAAATTTGAATACATCTTTTTTGTTTTGTTTTTGCTTTATTTATTTTATTTTGTTTCTACTTACAACAAAATACTTATTGTTGCTATTTTATTTTTTTTCCAGTTTTTTTGTTTTGTTTTCTGCATTATTTATTTTCTTTTGTTTTTTTGCTTTATTTTTTAATTCTTTTTGCTTTTAGTTTTAGAAAAAATATATACTTTCTGTTAGTGCCATTAGTTTTCAAATTTGAATACACCTTTTTGTTTTGTTTTTGCTTTATTTATTTTATTTTGTTTCTACTTACAACAAAATACTTATTGTTGCTATTTTATTTTTTTCCAGTTTTTTTGTTTTTTTTCTGCATTACTTATTTTCTTTTGTTTTTTTGCTTTATTTTTTAAAGAGGGGCATTGGTCCCGGTTGTTGCCACCAACCGGGTACCAATGGACCCGTCTAATTACTTATTTATTTTTTACAGCTGTTTTTTAGTTGATTCTTTCTGCAGCTGTTTTTTTAGTCCCACATCGCCAAGCGAGAGGCACTCGCAGCTGTTTATAAGCCCTGAGTGCAGAGACAATGAAGAAGAGGCTCAATGCTCACCTGCATGTTGGTTCGCTTCAAGCCTTGAGGAATAGGGTAGACTGCACGGAGCTATGTGCAGTGCAGTTTACACTATTCCGAAAGGTTTGAAGCGAATTAACTAGCATTGAGCCTCTTTTTTATTTTTAATGACTTATTACCACACATAAATAAATAAATAAATAAAATATAGTAGGAAAGAAAAAAAACTATATAAAAAACTACTCAGAAATAAATAGAAGAAAAAATAATTGTGATTAACTTTACTAAAATCTTTTTTATTTTTGATGACTTATTACAACTCAGAAATAAATAGAAAAAAATAAATATAGCAGAAAAGAAAAAAAACTATATAAAAAACAACTCAAAAATAAATAGAAGAAAAATAGTTGTGATTAACTTTACTAAAATCTTTTTTTATTTTTAATGACTTATTACAACTCAGAAATAAATAGAAAAAATAAATATATCAGAAAATAAAAAAACTATATAAAAAACTACTCAGAAATAAATAGAAGAAAAAATAGTTGTGATTAACTTTTCTAAAAAAATGAGCATAGATGCGCTTATAGAGAAAATTAAACCTAAATTCATAATAAATTTCTACTAACTTCAGAGAAATTCAATATGAATTTAGGTCAAATTCCCTGTATAAGGGCATCTATTTTCATTTTGAGAGGAGCTCAACAAGGCAGAGAGGGAGGGGCTTATAAACCGGTGTGAGCCCCCTTCGGTTGGCGAGGTGGGACTAAACTCTGGCACCATTTAGTCCCGGTTGGTGGTATGAACCGGGACTAATGGGCAGCCTTTGGTCCCGGTTCATGCCTTCAACCGGGATCAATAGTGGTGGGCCCACCAACCGGGACCAAAAGGCCAGACGAACCGGGCCCAATGGCCCACGTGGCCCGGCCGGCCCCCGGGGCTCACGAACCGGGTCCAATGCCTCCATTGGTCCCGCTTCTGGATTGAACCGGGACTAAAGGGCTGACCCGGCCTGGACCAATGCCCCCTTTTCTACTAGTGGTTTGTATTTTTCACTTTTTCAAATGCTTGTTGCCAGTGTGAGATAATTGATTTGCTACAACAAAAGCTAAATAGTTATTTAAACATATAAAAATTATGACTCTCAGTGCTCTTACAGCACACTGAGTTTTTTTTTGCAAAGAAACAATCATCTTCTCGATTTAATCAGACATGGCCTTCACAAAAAATAAAACAAATGCCCATACAACTTTTTTAAAAAAATACAAATATGTGTTGCATACCTAGTTTAAGCTACTGGTTAGGCGATAATTCAAAATGGTGCACAGGCTAATCTACACCCAATGAACAGTTCATTCAAAAACAATAGTAAAATAAAGTAAAAAAAATCTTAAATGTGTAGGTGTCTAAGATGCTCATGTGCACAAGGTGTGTGCAAATTTCATGGTGTTTGGACATCTGAGGAGCTCGTGCCGAAAAATAGCAAAATAGACTCCAAATAGTTTTTTTAAAAAAGACACCTGAATTCTGTTATTCTTGACACAAACTCTTCAGATGCCCAAACAACTTAAAATTTTGCACGCACGTTGCAGACATGAGCATCTTGGATGCCTATTTTTTTTAGAATTTTTTATTTTTTCTTACTTTTTTTATTTACTATTTATGTCCGGGTTTAGATGAGGGTAGGTGCAAAAAAGCGGCTCCCACGCCTAAGTTTTTGCCACGAGTCTGTAAGAATTTATTTAATTCTCAAGAAAGTAAAGGGACATATCTCCTTCCAATTCAAATTATTTTCATGGATAATGGGCATAAGCTAGAACGGCAAAAGTTTGCAATTATTTAGACATTATTTATTTTATAAATTTGCCATGTGATCAGTTCAAACTTTTCAAAAGAATTCATCTAATGATTACAAGAATTCCAACAAGTTGCCCTGATTTTGGAGAAAAAGCCCTAATTTGCCATGTGACCATCACAAAATTGTTTTCCCAAAGTTACCATGTGTTTGACAATAAAATGCCTATAATTGTCATGTGACTATTTCCGTTTTTTATGAAAAGTTGCAATGATTTAGACAATAAATTTTCCATGTGATCAATTCAAACTCTTTTAAAAATATTATGTGACGAATAAAATATTTCCAACAATTTACCATGATTTTTGGAGAATAAAGTTCCTACATTTGTCATGTGTCTATTACAATTTTCTTCTTCTAAAAGTTGCAATGATTCGGGAGATTAAAAATGGTTTTTGTAATTTGCCATGTTATAAGTACAGACTTCTTTAAAATTTTCCATGTGATGATTACAAAATTTCCGACAAGTTTACGTGTTTTATAGAACACAAAATCCTGAATTGCAATTTTTCTAAAATTGTCATGTGACAATGACACAATTTCTAAAATTTTCAGTGCTACCATTACAATTTTTCTATATGTTGACATGTTACCATTACATCAAACTTCTTGATGTGTTTCCATATGAACATGTCTGTGTTATATATAGGTGGATTTTTTTTCTCTTCATGTCATGGCAATTTTCTCTCTATTTTTTATATATATCCATGTATATGAAACCTTGAACATGGCAATTTTTATGTCAAATATAGGTGTTTTTTAATCATGAACAGGGCAAACTTTTTGTGTTCTTATCAAATATCCATGTACATGAAGCCATCAACACGGCAAATTTATGTTTCATGTAGTTGAATTTTATCTTGAATATGGCAAACTTCTTTCTTTTTGTGTTTTCATGTGAACATGAAAATTTTATGTTTTCATGTTTGTTGACATGAATTTTGACCAAGATAAAATAAAATGCATAAACCACATAAAATATAAATGCAAAACGACAGAAATCTGTTTTATGATGAAAAGAATCAGTTAATAAAATATAATCAATCGCTCAGTGGACGATCGACAAAAATAAGCATATTATATGTTCGAACGTTGATAATGCACACATTAAACCAGAAATTATAAAATATGAGAAAATAAATAAATATTCATCAAGTTCTGTCTGTCCTGTATGTACGCGCATCGTCGCCGACGGATATTGATCTAAAATTTCACCGTTAAAGACGACACCAATATTGTCGAAGCATCGTGCAATATGTTCCTCCATCAAAATATCGTCGTATCTTAATGAATGCACACAAAATAAATTTGATAAAGATAGCTAATAATAAGAGCGATCCGCTGCAAAAAAAAAAGATCCATTGGATTGCATACATACATGCATGAGGTGTGCGTACGTGACATAGCTAGGCATGCATGTCAAGAGACCCGTACGTTGTCATGCCACTTAAGAAAATTAGCCTTAATGAATTACTAGAATCAGGCCTAGCCCAGTTTTATAAAATGGCTACGCATGCACAAGAGTTGCCTCATCATCCATAAGCCATACAAGCAAATGGATTAGAGCAGCAGTCCACACGTTGACAGATGGTGGCCTAATTAAGCCCATATTGACTGATGGGACATTGCCGGATAATTAGTGATTAAACAAATAAAAAAAGAAAAGAGCAGCCCACTCCCACTCCCACCATTCCCACGATCCCACGATCGATCAAACGTGGGCGCGCGTCCTGGGAGAGCTTCATCTGCTCGCCCGCCCCTATAAATACCCCCATGCTCGTTTGCTCAGGGGTTGGTCTCTCATTTGGTCGGTCGGCCTGCAGTTCATTTTCTTTCCTTTGCTAAAAATCACACACACATACAAACTCACAAAGAAAAGAGGAGGAGGTAGGCGTGCTGCGTCCTGTTGGTTTGAAGGTGAGATTCAATGGCTCTCTTCTAGCCCCTGGTTTGGCCATTGTGGTACAGGCCAGGGAGCTTTTTTTCTTCTTCTTCTCCTAAATCTTTAACCCTTGGTCCGGCCATCACGGTACAAATCAAGGGGCATGTTTCATCTT
>NC_041381.1:653676482-653681390 GCF_002162155.2 Triticum dicoccoides
AAAAATCCTAAAGGAAAATACATACCCATATCCTATGTGCCAAATGTAGGATAAAACTATGCCTTGCCAAAATCAACCTGCATTCCGCATATAAATGAGGTTGAACACACAAAAATGGTTGCATGCTAGGAAATATATTCCCAAACATCACACATAAAATCATAGAGGAGTACTTGCATGGAACCAAACTTCAAGCTCACCAAGCAGGAGTTCGTCGTCGACCGCGAGGAGGATCTCTCTTGTAGAATGTTGTAATAGGAATGTGATGCAATCCTATGTAATAGATATGTTGGAATTCTTAATCAGGGGTTTTCTCTTCGGAGATGTAATTAACAGAATTTTTATGTAAATGTAAGAGTTCTGGAAATAATGTACCTGCGATGTTTGATTCTATTTTTATTTTATGCATTTAAATTTCATTCTGTATCAATGACGTGGACGCGTGTTTCACGCCCGCCATTTTCCCGTCATCAGATTCTGGCACGCCCGGTGGGACCTATTTCTCCCCTCATCTTTGAATTCCAACATAGGTTTGCAACACATGAATTTCCATAGTACATGAAACATAAAGTATTATGTATGTATACACGAAAAAAGGATGAAGAAAACTAATATATGGTTTTCTTTAGTTTGAAGGTATGGAAGGTCGGGTGCCGCAGTCAATGAGACTCCGCATTGGAGACATTTGGCTTGATGTGCCAGTTGGTCCATGTGCGACTTCAACAAATCAGCGTATGGATAATATGACTGCATCACCGACTGAACATGACCAAGGAATGGAAGTCTTCTCTCCACTCAAGTTTGGGGGAAGTATGAGGGTAGAAAAACAAGGAAAAGGGAAGACAATGGACAAACTCCACTATGAGCAACCTATGAATGGGGGCAATACCATGACTATATTTCGCTCCTCATCGTTTCTTCATGGAAGGACGTCAAAGGTTCAGAATAAAGGTCAAGTTGATGCTTCAGAGCCTATTCTTCCATTGGCTGATAAATCCATTGGAGAATGCTCTGAGACGGTTCTCAAGTTTCCCCTTGAATGCAAGAAAAAGCACCCCAATTCCCATGGCTATGAAACATGTCATGTGAACCCAACGTCAACATTGTCAAGTCCTTTGTCGTCATCAACACCCATTGCATATGATTCCTCTCAGACTTCGTTGGAGTCGGTGTGCCATCAACCTCAACAAAGAAATGTTCGCCATGTCGACCTTCACAATATTAAGGTCGGCAAAGTCCGTATCCAATTCCCCAAGAGTGTCGACAACAATCATCCAGATCGCCTTTTTCATATCAGCAAGGGCGGTATAAGAATTCATACTACGGTGACTAGCAACCCTTCAATAGTTGTTGCCTTCATCAGGTTCATCTGGAAAAAGTATCTTAATCATGCCAAGTGGCGTGTTGTTGGCCTTGACTGTGAATACACTAGATATGTTCACAGCAAAGAGCGTAAGAAGCTTCCACTTGAGCAACAAGTTGTTCTCTCTAATCAAGAGCCACAACATGCTGCTGTCTTGCAGCTTTGTGTGGGCAAGAATTACCTAATTTACCATCTATACCAGGCTCATGCCAAGAGTTTTATCCCTCCACTTCTGCACAATTTTCTTGACAATGACACAGTCGAATTCGCGGGTGCGGCCGGCAATGACATAGAAAAACTCAAGTTCTATAACTTGGGTATCAGAAAATCTGTTGATGTGCAGGGACTGGGTATCAAGGTTCCTAACCAAAAAGCAGGGAATTTGGCTTCATTGGAGAAGCTAGCAAAGAAGGTTGCAAACATAAGTCTTAACAAGGACAAAAGCATCACTGTCAGTCAGTGGGAAAAGTCCAACCTGGATCATGCCCAGATCAAGTATACATGCTTGGATGCCTATGCGAGCTTCGAGGTTTACAGGCGACATTCCAACATAACTGGTTATCTTAGAGCTCGTTGAAAGGTTTGTTCATAGGTGAAATATGTAAGAAAAAGGTTGTTCAGTCTTTATCAAAGAAAAGGATGTACATGACCATTGTTTCTTTATATTATGGCTATGACTATTTCACTAGGTGCATTTTTTTAATATGATGATGCAGGGAATAAAATGTTCTTGTATCATCATAATTTTGTTCTCATAGAAGACAAGTGAATTTGAAGGGAAATGACATATATTTTGCATTAATGCTCGCAATACAAATGCTGCAACATTATTTAAAGAAAATTGTGACTCACAAAAACAAAATCACTCCATACCCTCACGAGTCTAAACTGGGGCACCCCAAAAAATGCACTCCAATAAACTTACGAGTCTAAACTGTGATAGAAAAAATATCACTCCATACCCTTACGAGTCTAAACTGGGGCACCCAAAAAAAACTCCAATAAACTTACGAGTCTAAACTGTGATAGAAAGAAAAATATACTCCAATACCTCACGAGTATAAACTGTGGTATAAAACATATATTACTCCTATAACTTACGAGTATAAGCTGTGACTTAAAAGAAACATATACTCCATACCCTCAAGAGTATAAACTGGGGCACACAAAGGAAAATACTCCAATACCTCACGAGTATAAACTGTGGCATTAAAACAAATATACTCCAACAACTTATGAGTTTAAACTGTGATGAAAAAAATCATCAAACATACTCCATACCCTCATGAGTCTAAACTGGGGCACAAAAAATTACTCCAACAACTTACGAGTATAAACTGCGATGCAAAGAAAAGAAATCATCAAGCATACTCCATACCCTCAAGAGTATAAACTGTGGCACACCACAAAAAAAATAAAGACTCCCACGACTTACGAGTATAAACTGTGATGCAAAGAAAAGAAATCATCAAGCGTACTCCATACCCTTAAGAGTATAAACTGGGGCACATAAAGAAAAAAAATACTCCACACCCTCATGAGTATAAACTGAGGCGCAATTTTTTTTCAATGACTTGTGAGTATAAACTGTGATGCAGAAAAAAAATCAAACATACTCCATACCCTCATGAGTATAAACTGGGGCACAAAAAAAACTCCAACGATTTACGAGTATAAACTGTGATGAAAAAAATCACCAAAATAAATATATATAAAACCCCATACCCTCATGAGTATAAACCGGGGCACGAAAAAACCTCCAACGACTTACGAGTATAAACTGTGATGAAAAAAATCACCAAAATAAATATATATATAACTCCATACCCTCATGAGTATAAACTGGGGCACCCAAAAAACATATACTCCAATAAACTTATGAGTCTAAACTATGGCACTACAAATACAAATAAACTGATGGTTCACATACCTTAAGAGCTAACTATGGTCAACTTGAGCAAATTTATGTTGATGAGTGTAAGGTGTGGTGCACTAAGAAAGTACGGACCATGCTTAAACTACTCAAGACATAAAAATCAACTTTAATGGTTATAACAAAGGGTCGAACATAAAGAATGGCATAGTTGCCCATCGCGAAGTAAAATGCTATTTAATAAAAGGCAAAACAAAATGAAACACAAATATGAGAATAACTCATTCCTATCAATTTTGAAGAAGGAATGTGTGCTCCATGATGATCTCTATGCTTGAACATTGTTGTTTACTTCCATGATGGGCCCAAAGGGGATACTAGCGCCAAGAAGGTGGTGTCATAAAAGAGCACCACCATGCTCAAAAAGTTTTCAACAACCCCAGGCGGATGCAACTCCACTGAAAGTAAATAAATATGCAAGTTTATGGGAGAAGATTCAAAAGAGTGCAGGGAGCAAGTTTTACCCTGAATCTCCTATAGTACTAAGCATGACATCAGAAAAATATTCTCCATAGATGTTGGGATAATATTCGTTCCAAACGCCTCCTAATATGTAGGATTTGTGAGACGTGGAAATGAAATTTGTTCTGGGTACCCCATGGCGCGCGGGAGGGAAGTTCATCTACAGCACTCCCATATATAACTTTATGCAAGCGAATGAAGATTCTACCCCAGGAGGTTGGGGGAAAATCAACCATACCTTATCCAATATGCTAAGGACAAACTCATCCAAAGATGTCCAAGGCTAGAAAAACGCAATATCATTTAAGGTTGAAGGCATCTACAAACGTCAGATACATATCACCGCTATCGAGGAATACATGGGTAAAGTTCATCTCGCCCTTCAACAAAAGTGGGAAGGGATTGCTGAATCTTGAAATCATTTGGCTACTAACATATATAACAAAACGAAATACATCATAGAGTCGAGACGACCATCCATCTTGAGGCATGTTGTGCATATAAACATGCATGCATACTGCAGCATGAGGCCAGGGTACATCATACCCTACAAGATGAGCTACATAAAACAAAATACTCTGAATCACATGAGTATAGTAAGATATTCAAGGCAACATGAGTATGGGTTGTTAGCCAAATGTACAAAAAAATATTATAAATTTATATATACTCCAACATCTTAAGAGTATAGACTGTGCTGCAACAAATCGATGGAAATCAAATACTCATCAAAAAATTGAAGTTCAAACGTGTGCATCTGGGAGTAAATATTCCTAACATCATATTAAATAACCATATGTCTAAGAGTGCTCCCACTGGTGGAAAAAAGGCCTTTGGTCGCGGTTCGCAACTGCCATTAGTCGCGGTTGCGCAACCGCGACCGACCGGGCGCGACTAAAGGCCCCCCCCCCTTTAGTCGCGGTTGCTTAAGAACCGCGACTAAAGGCCCGTCCACGTGGGCGCCAGGTGGCCGTCGGGGCGGAGTACCTTTAGTCGCGGTTCTTCTGGCCAACCGCGACTAAAGGCCGCCGCAGGTTTAGGGTTTTAGCCCCCCCCCTAAACCTCCCCCCTTAAACCTGTTTTCTGTTTAATTTGTATTGTTTTATTTCTTTTGTGCTTTATTTTAATTTTGAAGGAGTTTCATATATTC
>NC_041381.1:653686506-653703949 GCF_002162155.2 Triticum dicoccoides
TCCGTTCCCGCGCAGAAAGACCCTTTAGTCGCGGTTGGAGAGGCGGACCGCGACTAAAGGTACCCTTTAGTCGCGGTCCGCCTCCCCAACCGCGACTAAAGGTCTGTGCTAGAACTGGCGCGGTGCGGTGGGATGTTTAGTCCCACCTCGCTAGCCGAGAGGCTTCGACAGTGGTTTATAAGCGCGGCTGCGCTCACCACTTCGAGCTCCTCTCAAATGCAGGCTTACGGGCCTATTCTATCACTATGTGCATGTGGGCCTACTGGGCCTTCTGCGGGCCTGAATCCTGGCCCTTTAATGGGTTTCTAGTCGTATTCAGGCCGTGGTGGCCCAGTAGGTGGCATTTTTTTTTCCTTTTTTCCTTTTTTCTTTTTTCTTCTGTTTTTTTCTTCTGTTTTTTTATGTTTTTCTTCTGTTTGTTTTTTTCTTCTGTTTTTCCTTTTTTCTTCTGTTTTTTTCTTCTGTTTTTTTCTTCCTTTTTCCTTCTTTCTGCTTCTTCCTTTTTCCTTTTAAAATCAGAAAAATAAAACTAATTCATTTTAAAATCTTAAAAATACAATTATATATCAAAAAAATCAGAAAAATAAAACTAATTCATTTTAAAACCCCTTGAAGGTTTGACAAAAGGTTTGATACAATAAATTGATACACATCATTTCTTCCCTTGTGTCCCTGCTTGCTTACGATTGTGCCGTATCCATGGAGCATCCTCATCATTTAACTTAATGCTTGGGTCGGTGTTCACTTTGAAGGGCGGAATTTCAGCAAACATATTATAATCTTCTGACATGTCTGTCTTGTCCTCCACTCCCACGATGTTTCTTTTCCCTGAAAGAACAATGTGGCGCTTTGGATCATCGCATGATGCACTGATCGTTTTCTTATCTTTCCGTTTCCTCGGTTTGCTACTCATGTCCTTCACATAGAAAACCTGAGCGACATCTTTCGCTAGGACGAATGGTTCGTCAAGGTAACCAAGATTGTTGAAATCCACCATTGTCATTCCGTATTGCTGGTCCACCTTTACCCCACCTCCTGTTAGCTTGAACCATTTGCACCGGAACAAAGGGACCTTAAAGGAGGGTCCATAGTCAAGTTCCCATATCTCCTCTATGTAACCATAATATGTGACCTTTTGCCCATTCTCGGTTGCTGCATCAAAGCGGACACCACTGTTTTGGTTGGTGCTCTTTTTATCTTGGGCGATCGCGTAAAATGTATTCCCATTTATCTCGTACCCTTGGAAAGTCGTTATAGTCGAAGATGGTGTCTTGGCCAACATGTACAGCTGATCTACAACATCATTGTCATTCATTAAATGTTTTCTCAACCAACTGCCGAAAGTCTCCATGTGGGCCTTCCTAATCCAGGATTCAGGCTTCCCCGGGTTGTCCGAGCGTAAAATATTCTTGTGTTTCTCAAAGTACGGAGCCACCAAGCTGGAATTGGTCAGTACAGTGTGGTGTGCTTCGGTCAGAGAATGGCCGTCCATACATATCGTTGATTTCCTTCCGATCGTGCCTTTTCCACTTAGTCTCCCCTCGTGCCGCGATCGAGGAAGACCAATCGGCTTAAGGTCAGGAACAAAGTCAACACAAAACTCAATTACCTCCTCATTTCCATAGCCCTTGGCGATGCTTCCTTCTGGCCTAGCACGGTTACGAACATATTTCTTTAATACTCCCATGAACCTCTCGAAGGGGAACATATTGTGTAGAAATACAGGACCGAGAACGAAAATCTCTTCGACTAGGTGAACCAGGAGGTGCGTCATAATATTGAAGAAGGATGGCGGGAACACCAACTCGAAACTGACAAGACATTGGATCACATCGTTCTGTAACCGTGGTAGAACTTCTGGATTGATTACCTTCTGAGAGATTGCATTGAGGAATGCACATAGCTTCACAATGGCTACTCGAACATTTTCAGTCTCATGTAAGCAGTGCGTGCATGCATTGTATCCCTTATTTGACAGTCCCGAAAGGTTACTAAGAGCAGGCCAATCGTTGATGGTTACGAAAAGCAACGCTCGTAGGTCAAATTCCTCTTGTTTGTGCTCATCCCACACACGGACACCACCCCACAGCTGTAAAAGTTCATCAACTAATGGCCTTAGGTACACATCGATGTCGTTGCCGGGTTGCTTCGGACCTTGGATGAGCACTGGCATCATAATGAACTTCCGCTTCATGCACAACCAAGGAGGAAGGTTGTAGATGCATAGAGTCACGGGCCAGGTGCTATGGCTGGAGCTCTGCTCGCCAAAAGGATTCATGCCATCCGTACTTAGAGCAAATCTTATGTTCCTTGCGTCAGCTGCAAAATCTTTGAACCATCTGTCGATCTTTCTCCATTGCGTTCCATCTGCGGTGTGTCTCAACTCCCGTCCGACTTACGGTCCTCTTTGTGCCATCGCAACAACTTGGCATGCTCTTTGTTCCTGAACAGACGTTTCAACCATGGTATTATAGGAGCATACCACATCACCTTGGCGGGAACCCTCTTCCTGGGTTTCTGGCCCTCAACATCGTCACCAGGGTCATCGCCTCTGATCTTATAACGCAATGCAGTGCATACCGGGCATTCATTCAAATTCTCGTATTCACCGCGATAGAGGATGCAGTCGTTGATGCATGCATGTATCTTCAGAACCTCTAAACCTAGAGGGCAGACAACCTTCTTTGCTTCGTACGTACTGGCGGGCAACTCGTTATCCTTTGGAAACATATTCTTCAACATTTTCAGCAAATTTTCAAATGCCGAGTCAGCTACACCTGCCTCTGCCTTCCATTTCAGCAAATCCAGTGTGCAGCCCAGCTTTTTCAGACCATCATCGCATCCGGGGTACAGCGCCTTTCTGTGAACCTCTAACATGCGATCCAAATTCTCCCTCTCCTTTTCAGTTTCGCAGCGTCTCCGTGCATCAGCAATGGTCCGACCAAGATCATCAACGGGATCATCACGTGCCTCTTCTTCACCTTCCCCTTCACCTTCAGCATCCTCCATGAAAGTATCACCGAAATGAGCAAGATAGCTTTCATCGATGAAATCATCCCCTTCTTCATCTTCTTCCATTATAACCCCTCTTTCTCCATGCTTGGTCCAACAATTATAGCTTGGCATGAAACCGTGCCGAAGCAGATGCATGTGAACATCTCTTGAGGAAGAGTAACCCTTCTGATTCTTACAGATAACACATGGACAGATAACAAAACCCCCCTGCTTGTTCGCATTAGCCACTACGAGGAAATCTTTCAAACCCGTAGTGAACTCGCCGGAGAGTCGGTTACCGTACATCCATTGCCGATTCATCTGCATTATTATAATATAAAATATATAATTAACCATCATGCATTTGTTAAACTAACTAGCTACAAACAATATAAATTAAAAAATGAACTGCACACATGCATATTTTATCAATGACACACATGCATGAAAGGTTCAAGTTGCTAACCGCGATCGAGGAGGAAAAAATAAATGAGGAACCTCAAGTGTGGCTCCAACACTTCATATCATGTTTGTTTCACCCTCTTAGGGCATTTCATCAAACACCTTGTGTGCATAAGAGGAACCAAAAGCAAACCTACACCCCCTTGTGAAGCTTGTGAAGAGAAGTGGCACCAAATGGCTAAGTGAGCGTGCTGAACTGGTATATATAGGGGAGGAGCTTTAGTCGCGGTTGGCCTGGCCAACCGCGACTAAAGGCCTTTGCGCACCTTTAGTCGCGGTTGGCCTGGCAAACCGCGACTAAAGCCCGCGAGCTTTAGTCGCGGTTGGCCAGGCCAACCGCGACTAAAGGCCTTTGGGCACCTTTAGTCGCGGTTGGCCTTGCCAACCGCGACTAAAGCCCGCGAGCGCCCTGGGCCCAGGCATTTGGTCGCGGTTCATCTGCCGAACCGCGACCAAAGACTTCATTAGTCGCGGTTCCTACAGTTTCGCGACTAATGAGGCTGGACGGAAGCCTCTTTTTCTACTAGTGTCCAATGCTGCAAGAGACAAAACTGTGAGCATACATTGTTCACTCGAGCAAAAGGTGCAAGATCAATCATATTTCACCAAAACTTGCCTCACTGGCTCAAACTGGAAATGCAAGTCTGCATAAAAAATCACGGTATTGTCAGCCTACATAATGATTGATCCAAATTTCAGAAGTGTTTTTGGAAAATGGCAGAAGCACTTATAATCAAGTGGCTAAAGCCCACTCGGGAGTACCACCAAAACAGAAAAAGGATCAATTACGCTCCTTTGTTTCTTTTGAACGGAAATATGTTAAGAACAAACAATATCTTCTGTGAAATTGTAGTAAGTCAAAGAGCAATCAATTTCAGACATATGATCCAATCCCATATCAACACAAGCTAGGTCATTGAAATAACTCTCTAATGCTTAACAAGATCAAAGTATAAGCATGGATATTCTCTGTATAAAAAAAATCCCACTCTTTCATGAGTCTTGCGAGAAACCAAACTAATAGCATCATCTTTTCAAAAAAACAAGGGTGGCGTGAATTAACAAAAATAATAGTCAATAAATATGATCAACTTGACAAATACATACAAAAAGGTATACCATTAAAATATGGTAGTAAATCAAGAGCATTGGGACAAGGGCACCATCATCCAAGGATGCTACATGTGAAGCATATATCCAATGGCGCATAAGGAAAATGCACACTCAATATCCAGTGCCAAAAAAATCCACCCAACAGGTTGGCGATAAATCCAATCTTTCCATATCCTAAATACTGGGGGCAAACCCATCAAGATTTGTCAAAAATAATCATATATATGTCAACGCACATGCTTCCGAATTTCTCAACGAAAAAGTTGTGGATGAGGTCATACCATGATCTTTCATGTGGTATAGAATGCTAAGAGTGCATTCTAGTGCAACCAGACATCAAACCCAGCGACCTTCAGGTTACATATGGTTATGCCAATTTTCATCCAGAACAAATTATGCGGGTTGAGGAGTGACTTCTGTTGAGGAGCAGTTATCTCAATTAAATGTTTTCTTCCATTAAAACTAGGAAGAATCTGCATACCTTGGAAATAAATAACACATCCTCAAGCAAAGAAAGTTATGTATCTTCTTGTGTCACTCTTGAGATAATAAAATAGGTGATTTCCCAGCAAGCTAAGGCTCAATATATGGAGACAGGGCATGCCAACTGGCCAAGGTATGTCAAACCATACCCTCCATATGGTGGGTTGACCCCTTTTCCAATCGAATGTTAACATATAGCTCATATAGTTGTTGCGTACCAAGATTCGACACGTAGCAAAAGCTATATTCTTCCGACAATTGTTCAAATTTCATCGGGACTAATTGTGTCCTTGGTACAAAAAAAAATTACAACCATGTTCGATCAGGACTCGAAAAAAATGCAAGATATCCTTCTTGGATATTTTGTAAAAAAAATCGCATGTTTCCCCAAATTGGCCTCTACAAAGAAAAAGTTGAACAATATTGTTTTCTAAGTTATTATTAGGTGGAGAATTTAAGCCTCAGTGTGAAGAACAATTCATTGAGGTTGGCACAATATGGATGTCTGCAGATAGTCTCCTACCAAGTATGTTGGCACTTACAAGGGGTGTGACGAATCACTTTTGACGACTTGGCCCTCAAAGCCACCAACATAGGAAACCATGAAGAAAAAGTTGCTCATCAAAATCATTCCATTGAAGGACCCAAGACTACAAACAGTCAGAGTTACAACAAAAATGAACAAAAAACATACTCCAACATAAATTATTGGCACCATGCAAACACATCGACAGAAAATACTTTGATGTTACGCAAAGCATGATTCGTGGCAGCATGACTACAAAAGCATGATATGTGTATCCTTCATATGGAGAATATAAGCTCCCAGGATATACGAGTATAAACTAGTAGCCATGTATGGAGCGAAAGAGATATAATGCTCCAATGCTATATGAGCCTAAACTACAAGCGTCGTCTGAAACTTTGAACACACATAAAAATGCTCAATGCTATATGAGCTTAACTATAAGCATGTTTCAAAAATGTTAAATTTGATCCAATCTTCATGAGTTTAAACTCCCAATGTTAAGTCGTGCGCTCCGAAAAGAAAGAGTTCCGAGCCTAAGTTATAATATAAAAAATGCACAGTGTAGACAAAAAAAACTGCACATCCACGTATAGCTGGGATGCATTTGAATACAAAATCAGATGCTGAAAAAGAATACTAAAACAAATCATGAGCCACGTACAGAAATATTGTAAGCACAAAATAGATTGTCAAGTTTCGAGCTCTGGGTCCGAGTAAAAAAAATCATCGAACCCAGACCTCGAGGGGCATCTGTTGACATGAATTTTGACCAAGATAAAATAAAATGCATAAACCACATAAAATATAAATGCAAAACGACAGAAATCTGTTTTATGATGAAAAGAATCAGTTAATAAAATATAATCAATCGCTCGGTGGACAATCGACAAAAATAAGCATATTATATGTTCGAACGTTGATAATGCACACATTAAACCAGAAATTATAAAATATGAGAAAATAAATAAATATTCATCAAGTTCTGTCTGTCCTGTATGTACGCGCATCGTCGCCGACGGATATTGATCTAAAATTTCACCGTTAAAGACGACACCAATATTGTCGAAGCATCGTGCAATATGTTCCTCCATCAAAATATCGTCGTATCTTAATGAATGCACACAAAATAAATTTGATAAAGATAGCTAATAATAAGAGCGATCCGCTGCAAAAAAAAAAGATCCATTGGATTGCATACAT
Source organism: Triticum dicoccoides (assembly GCF_002162155.2). Taxonomy (NCBI): domain Eukaryota; kingdom Viridiplantae; phylum Streptophyta; class Magnoliopsida; order Poales; family Poaceae; genus Triticum; species Triticum dicoccoides. The sequence goes on from NC_041381.1 coordinate 653,693,288, forward strand.
ACATGCATGAGGTGTGCGTACGTGACATAGCTAGGCATGCATGTCAAGAGACCCGTACGTTGTCATGCCACTTAAGAAAATTAGCCTTAATGAATTACTAGAATCAGGCCTAGCCCAGTTTTATAAAATGGCTACGCATGCACAAGAGTTGCCTCATCATCCATAAGCCATACAAGCAAATGGATTAGAGCAGCAGTCCACACGTTGACAGATGGTGGCCTAATTAAGCCCATATTGACTGATGGGACATTGCCGGATAATTAGTGATTAAACAAATAAAAAAAGAAAAGAGCAGCCCACTCCCACTCCCACCATTCCCACGATCCCACGATCGATCAAACGTGGGCGCGCGTCCTGGGAGAGCTTCATCTGCTCGCCCGCCCCTATAAATACCCCCATGCTCGTTTGCTCAGGGGTTGGTCTCTCATTTGGTCGGTCGGCCTGCAGTTCATTTTCTTTCCTTTGCTAAAAATCACACACACATACAAACTCACAAAGAAAAGAGGAGGAGGTAGGCGTGCTGCGTCCTGTTGGTTTGAAGGTGAGATTCAATGGCTCTCTTCTAGCCCCTGGTTTGGCCATTGTGGTACAGGCCAGGGAGCTTTTTTTCTTCTTCTTCTCCTAAATCTTTAACCCTTGGTCCGGCCATCACGGTACAAATCAAGGGGCATGTTTCATCTTCCGAAAATTCTTGTTCTTGGTTCGGCCATCGCGGTACGAATCAAGGAGCATATTTCATCTACCCAAAATTCTTGCCCTTAGTCCGGCCATTGCGGTACAGACTAAGGTGTATGTTTCATCTCCCCAAAATTCTCGCCCTTAGTCCGGCCATTGCGGTACAGACTAAGGTGCATGGTTTAATTTATCTCAAAATTTTGTCTTTGGTTTGGCCATTATGGTACAGTCTAAAGAGCATGTTGCATCCATCCCAAATTTTTGTCCTTGGTTCGGCCATCGCGGTACAAACCAAGGAGCATGTTATATCTACCCCAAACTTTCGCCTTCGGCTCGGCCATCGCGGTACGAGTCAAGGAGCATGCATGGTTCTTGTAAGCACGGTTCCTTTAAATGTTGCGTGCACTTCGTCCCATTGATCTCCGTCTTGGTTCGGTCCCTTTAGCGATACAAGCCAACATGAACACCGCGTTCCTTTGTTTGGTCTCTATACATGGATACAAAACAAGAGAGTGTCATAGGTGCGAAAACCTCATATAAAAAAATGCCTTAACTTGGTCATCATAAAAAAAATGGATATGACTAAGTTGGAATGAAATTACGAGCGCGCTAAGCTGAACTCATGATAATCTTTTGTTTGGTTGCGCTACGGGCATTATGTGTCACGTAAGTTGTAATACAAACAAGAGCATAAAATACAAACCTTCACTTGGTTACGCTACACGAGGGCATTATCTTAATGCTACTCGGTGTTAGTAGTAATACAAGCAAGGAAAAACTTAATTAAAAATGCGTTCAGCCACACACGCAAAGACCAAAATCATGCAATATGAATTATAAAACATGTTGCATCATAAAAACCAAGCTTACCTGGTTACGCTACACGCGGGCATTGTCTTCATGCTACGCGGTGTTAGTAGTAATACAAGTGAGAGAAAATTAAACAAAACATTCGGGCCACATGTTTTGGCCAAAGTCAAATAAAATATGTCATGAAATGCTCCAATGCTATAAGAGCCTAAACTATTAGCATCATCACAAATGGATCACAAACTTACTTTACGTGGGTTCTGCTACACACGAGCGCCAATGAAATGACGCTATGTGGACTTAGTGCTAATACCATGTAAGGTACAAACATAAACAAAAAATTATATATGTCATATGATCATGCAACGCCATAACTGCTCCACAAACCTTTACTTGGTTACGCTGCACGCGGGCATTATATTAGTGCTACGCGGTGTTAGTAGTAATACAGGTAAAGAAGAACTTAATAAAAATAGGTTCACTCCACATCCACATATGCATACAAAATTCATGCAAAATACATGATAAGGGATATTCCATGTAGCCCAGATAGGCTTTAAACAAACAAAATATGATAAGCAAACTCCACTCAGGTCAGGCTCGATACTGGGCGGACTCAGAGTCAACAAAATATGGCACATATCACATGCACCATAAAAAAGCATCAAGATTGTGTCAGAAAGCTTCAATCCGTTACGCTACACACGGGCTCCACATCGGTGTCGCGCGGCGATAGTAGTAATGTGATGATGCAAAACTTATTAAAATTGGCATGTCACATATATATATGCCACCAAAACCAAAGAGGTCATATAAAAATCCTAAAGGAAAATACATACCCATATCCTATGTGCCAAATGTAGGATAAAACTATGCCTTGCCAAAATCAACCTGCATTCCGCATATAAATGAGGTTGAACACACAAAAATGGTTGCATGCTAGGAAATATATTCCCAAACATCACACATAAAATCATAGAGGAGTACTTGCATGGAACCAAACTTCAAGCTCACCAAGCAGGAGTTCGTCGTCGACCGCGAGGAGGATCTCTCTTGTAGAATGTTGTAATAGGAATGTGATGCAATCCTATGTAATAGATATGTTGGAATTCTTAATCAGGGGTTTTCTCTTCGGAGATGTAATTAACAGAATTTTTATGTAAATGTAAGAGTTCTGGAAATAATGTACCTGCGATGTTTGATTCTATTTTTATTTTATGCATTTAAATTTCATTCTGTATCAATGACGTGGACGCGTGTTTCACGCCCGCCATTTTCCCGTCATCAATGTTTCGTTCTTCATATAATTGGTAGCATGTGGTCTCCACTTGTATGAATGGACTGGTATGGTCACGTACTGTCGGTAACGATTAAAATGTGAATTTATTTATTTTGAACAAACACAATTTGTGATTCAAGGGAACAAATGCATAATAAAGCATAATAGGGGGTAAAAAAATGTTGACGCTCCCCTCCCGGGCGGCTCCGGAGGCCATCCCCACCGATCTCTCTAGGGTCCCCTATGATATGCGTCCCCTGCCGTCGCTGTTGCCAACGCCGGCGGCGGTGGCGGCGCCCATCCCGTCGAAGACGGTGGGCGGGGGAGGTGTTTCCTCGGCAGCATCACACGGGAGGAGGTGGGGCGCTGTTTCAGGGCATGGGACGGCGCGATTGTCTTGGTCGGTGCCTGAGGATCTAGGCGGAGTGGCGTCGAGGGGGAGGTGGTGTGCCGCCGCAGCGCTGTCTTCGGCGTGCGAGCTGGATCGTCGGGTCTTGATCTAGGCTATGGATCCGATCTGGGCCATGGATCCAATCTGGCCATGGGGATCCAGTCAAGGCTTGTGCTGCGGGGTAAGCAGGTTGTGGCCTTGGCCACGCCGGCGACGACATGCAGTTGCTAGCTGGGCTGTCGTCTCCTCTTCTTCCGTTCATGCTGGGTCATGACTCGCGGCGTGAGGGCTTGCGAGTCTTCAGATTAGTGGTGGTGGTCCTAGCATTCTTCTCGCATCAGGGCAATGTTCAACGTGTCTGCTCCTCTTCGATCTGGTCATCAGATGTGTTCCGGATCTTCTACCAGAAATCTTCTCGGTTTGGCTTATGAAGCTCCTGGATATCTGGATAGGATGGAATCCGGTCGTGCGCACACATATCCGCTTGCGTGGCTTCATGATAGTGCGGCGCGAAGCTCTGCTGGTTATCGAAACCATGGAACATGTCGGCATCTCGATTTCCATGGTCTATATTGTGGTGGAGAAGGTCATGGTAGCTGAGATTGGAGGACCAGTGTTGGCGGAGACCTCCAAGGCGCTGAAGATTTTGCTTCACGGGGCCCGGTGATCCAATTTGGATTTGGTAACTATGAGCCTGGCGTTTGATGATTTGTAGTAGCAGCCTTGGCAAGTGGGGGCGGTAGCACTGGAGGAATTCAAGTTTGGTGGCGCTTCTCAAGTGTCGAGTGTTGACTTTCAGGGTGAAAACCTAAGTCATGACCTTCATTGGTTGTGTCTGGCAATGGCCTTGCTGAAGGAATTGTTTTGAGAGCTCATACTTTCTCGAGGGTGAAAACCTAAGATCTTCGATCGGACGACGACGACGCTTGTGCACTGTTTCCCTCCTTGGAGGCGTGGCCTTTGAAGAACCTTTTTGTATTCCGGATGTTGTCTTTGGTGGTAGTTTTGTTGGTTGCTGTTGCGAGGAGTTGATTACCGTGGCAGGGCCTTTTTTTTCCTTTTTTTCTTCCTTTTTTCCTTAAGACCGTGTGCATCCTGGATGTCGTTTGTGACATTTTGTTGGTGCAGAGGCTGGGTGTAATTGGTATATGTTTTAAAAGAAACGTTGACGCACCACGTGGTTGGATCGGATGCAGTTGACTTGCATGCACGACCTGATCATTGAACGGTCGCACACGATCAGTATGGGCGGCCGGTGCCATAGTTGCCGGGCGGGGAATTGTCGCAAACTGCGCAAGGTGGTGGAAAAGATGCGGCGGAGCGCCTGCGATGTGAGCATGCTGCATAGGCCGGACGTGATGCCACGACGCATGGACGGCGTTCCGCCACTGGCGTGACGACGGCAGACGGCGGATTGGACGATGCCACGTACGACGAAGGAGGTCACCACTCGGACCTGGCCTAGTTTAGTTTATGTTTAGTTTGAACTTGTTAAATTTTGTGCGTTTAATTATAAATATATCAAACTTTGTTAAATTGTATGTACATTTAGCTTGAATTTCATCCCTGCTTAATCAAACGTTTAAATGGACTGAATATTTGGTCGTGCCGTGGAGTTTAGCGGATATTTGGTGATACTTCCTATTTTAGCATTTATTTCTTCGATAAGTATTTTTTTAATGGAGGAAGTATCTGTTTTTTAACCCATTCGTCACGGCCACTTTGCAGGGGGGAGACGGCGCGCACCGAGAGGCGTTACTAGAGTGGTGGCATTATGCCGAACACCCAGCGGGCCGGCGCTCCGGGATGACTGGTTTCGCCGTCGCCGTCCAGCCGCTCGTCCTCGCCGTCGTGGATGCGTAGCCGTCGCCCAGCAAGCCACCCAGCTCGCCGGCTGGGGCTGCTCTGCTCTCGTGGAACAAGATGCGGCCGTCTCCGGCGAGTGGCGGCACGGCTGCAGGTTCCGAATGCATCGTGTGTTGCTTGCACAGGTCGCCCTCCTCATCAGAGTCGCCGACGAGCGAGGATTGATGTCTGCTCCAGTTCCCTAATCTCCCTGATTTTGGGCTCGCTTTGTTGGATTGCAGGTCCTGGTCGCAGCCGCGCCGCAAGACGGCGCACGCCGGAGCTCGGGGTACGCGGCCGCGGCGGAGCTGCTCCGGCGTAGACCCGCAGCCTGGTGCTCTACTGCCACCCTAACTGGTACTGAACCGCATCCATCTAGCCGATCTAGTTCAGACTTCAGAGTTAGACATTTTCTACTGTGGTGTGGTTTTCTACACTACTGGATTTGCTTGTGCGCCTTGGACCCTTGTGGTTAAATTCATCCCAGAACACATGCTGTCAAGATTAATACTTAGTGCACCCTGACCATCATCTCTAAAAGAAATTCATTTACACTTAGTTCTACGGAATTTTAGCAGTCGCCATAGTCCCCAAACAAGATCACACCCGAGAGAACTCTAGAGGGAAACAATGGCACACGGCGTACACTCCGTGTCTCCAGAATGGCCACAAAAACAAATGATTCACATGGTGACTGCTATAACTTTATGAGAAGTTAAGGCCTGCTGTGAGGGCTTGTAACTGCTGGTAGTGTATTCAGATTTGCTTCACATCAGACATCCAGCACACTCCAAACATAAACTGCAGAAGTTCAGCTACAATACTGTACTGAAATATGGAGCTTAGCCCTCCAGAAGTCATGAGATATCGAAGTACTTCTCAGCACACAAGAAATAATACTTACGGGCAGCACCAATCAAAAGCAAAAGTAACACTCAAACACAGGACAACAAAACACAACAACATAGAACAAGATTCAAATTTAAACACACGTGTCTCAGCAGTCCGCACAGTAGTGGAGCCATCAAGAGTGGAAGAATGATGCGCGCAGCAATCGAGGAAGAAAAGAACCAATGGATCGGCACCAGCGACACACAGTGCGGAGGGAGTTGAATTGTAAGTGAGCTGACACATCCAACACTTGACTTCTGACAGGCAGGCAGTGGAGACGAGGTCACTGGAGGGGACAGATCTTGAGACTGTTTTTTTCTTCTGTTGGGAAAACAAAACTTCGTTACTCCCAGCCTGCATCCGAATTAAAATAAATGAGGGATACAGTGAAATGAATAAACTATTTGAATGATCAAAATTGCATAAGATAATGTCAACAAAAGGTTTTCTTTGAGGGCGTTGGTGGAACATTTACCTTCCCATTTATTTGTAGTCTGGAATCTGAAACCATAGTTCATCTGATTTCCTTCGAGCGGATACCCGCAATCTTTGGCCAACTTTCTCCATCAGGTGCTTGACAGCTCTCTTTCAAGCGCTCACAACCCTCAACAATTATATGTTGGAGGGAGGGTGGCAGATCGGATAAAGATGATATGTTGGGGCACTCGTAGATACCAAGTCGTGTCAGACTTGTCAGCCACTTGAGATTTCCTGGCAGGGATCTCATTTCGCATTGACGTAATATCAGCTTTCTCAGGGATGAGAAATTTGCAGATTCTTCGAATGAAATGGATGGCTCCTTGCAATCAATTAGACAGAGGAATTCTGGAGCTGTAAAACCTTTAGTAGAGAGCATGTGGTTGAGTATCACAGGACTGCTAACACTGAGTGATTTCTGCACCCGAAACTGTGAGATGCACTTGGCGCTGAGCTTCGGGACACCTTCTAAAGATACACGGTGAAGTTGCAGGGAAGACAGTCCTTCAATAAAGCACAGATCCGGGAGATCTTTTAGTACTAATGATGCAAGGGAGATCAAATGACTGATTGACAAGGATGCAAGGCTTCCGCAGCCAACCATTTCAAGATCTCTCAGGTGCGGCAGACCACTACTGAAGAAGTTAGCTCCAACCACACACCAGTATATAGTGAGCCTCGTAAGAGATAATGGCATTTCATCTGCTCCACGTGCCAAGTCTAGAGAAGGGCAGGAATGAAATCTGACATCTGAAAGGGAGGTAGCAGCTCGTAACCCCCCTAATGACTTGAGACACCAGCAAGAACTGATATTCAGCCAACTTAACTTTGTCAAATGTAGGAGGACCTCTTGCGACGGAACTGTAGTCAAAGTCATGATCTTAGTTAAGTGCAAACTTCTCAGTGAAGTGAGACCATTAAGGCAAACAGCTAATGCCCCATCTGTAATACTGCATGAAGAAAGGAAAAGTCTGTTAAGTTGTGATGGTGGAACCAGAGGCAGCCTGATGTTTCTTCCATAAATGAGTCCCATCCTCTCCTTGTGGCAACATATCCATGCACTGATGCTATCCTCTATCACAAATTCCTCTCTTTCTATGACACTTCTAATGTTTTCAACACGTGACATATCTGCATCCATTGATGCCATCAACCGCTCCAGAGATGAAAGTTCCGATGCTATTATGTCACTTGTTTTTGATACTGAACCATGTACTGAACCCTTACGCGTTATCAAAAGAAGGTTTGATACCAATTGGTGTATATTCATGATGTTCTCCCACTGATCATGCTGTTCTGGTTCATCGCTGGAAACAAATATAAGCAGTGGACACTTGGCAATTGATAAACTTTTAAGACCTTCTGGAAGACAAGGTAATATATTTAGGTTTGGCACATTCCAGAGGCGAAGTGAGCAGCAATTCCCAAAGAGTTCTGCATTGGTTGGTAGGCCTTCTAACACAGTGCAATTAAGAAGCTCAAAGGTTTCCAAGTTCTCAAAATATGAATCCTCAAGAAACCAACCTGGATATTTTGCAGATCTTTAACCTTTGATTGTGAGGCCCTTAAGTTGAGGCGGTGGCGTCAGACCTTCCAGAATCTCTAAGTGTGAGCTGTCCTCTACATTTATGTTATCCATATAACTCCAGTTAAGGCATAAGCTTTTAAGATGAGTTTTACGGTGTAGGTTCAACTCTAAAGCTTCATCCTTTGCAGTGACATTTTCAAGATTTGTAACATTTAAAAGGCCACCAAGGTCGTTCATGTCCCTCAGCTGCCACAACTCATATCCCTTCTGCTTTTGCACAGAAAAATTACTTAGTTGTTGGAGCAAAGTTAGGTTGCCTATGTTTGGGATTTGTGGCGGACCAATCCTGTACGGATCATGTGCTAGATTAACATTGTGCCCTTCAAGATACCACAGCTTACTTAAATTGCATAGTTTGTCCGGCAAACTTTCAACTTTGTCACTGAACTTAAGGAACTGTAAGTGGTAAAGAGTACATAATGATCTTGGCAATTCAGAAATTGACGTGTAGATGATGTTTAAATACCTAAGATGCTTCAGCTCATCAATTGATTCTGGCAACTTGCGACTGTTGTAGAATGACAGATATAGTACACGCAACTTGGAATTCCGCAATATCTGATTAAAAACGTCACTTACATCATCTTTAACTGGGTCAATGCAGATAATAGTACGCAAATGTAGCTTGCAAATGCTTTGCTTATGCTGTACCATACTCTCAACACGAACAGATAAATGTCGAACAGTAGATGGTATTTCTGCCACCTTGTCATCTTCTAATCTGAAGCAGTGCTCTTTAGAGAGTGACTCTGCCAAATCATGAATAAGATCATGCATAACATAGTATGTACGTAATCTATGGTCAATTGGTTGAAAGAATGAAACTGAGACCAACTCACTGAAGCAATCATTTCCAGTATCTTCCACTCTTCTGTTCTCGTTGCACGAATCAATAAATCCCTCTGCCATCCACAGGTGAACCACCTCCCTCATGTCATATATATAGCCTTTTGGATATAAGCTGCAATAAAGAAAGCACCTCTGCAGACGTGGATCTAACTTATCATAACTCCACAACAGAGCTTTCGTGGGATCACTTAAGTTGTCCTTCTTTAGAGCATCTTTCCATGAACTGATATCCTTTTTCCTGCTGAGCTGTAAACCCACAGTTTTTGCTGCCAAAGGAGATCGTCCCAATCTGGTAGCAAGCTTCTCTGCAATCACTTCTAGCTTCTGACGCAAACTATGTTCTCCGATTTCTCCTCCAGAAAAGGCATGGTTTTGGAAGAGTGCCAAGAACTTGGCATCTTCCATGTTCTCCAATGGAACAATCTTGTTGCAGTAAAGAGAAGCTGGAAGTATATTCGAACGAGAAGTTATCAAAACTTTGCTTCCAGTCTGCTGAGAAACTAAAGGAGTCAGGAGTTGCTCCCATTCCACCTCGTCAGATTTTCCAAACCAGACATCATCCAGGACAAGCAGGAATTTCTGTGAGTCTTGCAATATGTCCCTTAATTTGCACTGGAGAGTATCAAGATTCTCAACATGTGGGCATCCGCCTTTTACCGCAGATTCAATAATCTCCCGTGTATGACGTTTGACATCAAGTCTGCGTGAGATGCACACCCACATCCTGGCATCAAAATGTTTTTTTATCCTCTCATCATTGTAAACATATTGTGCCAAGGTGGATTTCCCCATGCCTCCTGCTCCAACAATAGCCAACCCCGAATGTATAGCTGAATCAGCCTCAACACCAACCGGCTTTGTAAGAAGGTCAATTATATTGTCGCGATCCTTGTCACGACCTATTACTTTTGAAGGTGGAATTGATGTGACCAGAGGAACAACGGCTGCTTGTACAACAGGGTCCTCTGCAGTGTTACCAGCTGATAAGCAAAGAAGATCACGTAATTCCTTGCCTTTCGCCAGAATGGCCTTCAGTTCATTCAGCTGGCGAATTAGCTTCCTATTGTTGGAGGACAGATTGGACAACCGATTGGACACAGCATGGAGAGGCTTCAGAATAGTGCTGCCGGTGGAGGAATGCGGTGGCAAGGGATCCTTCCTGCTCTTTGATTTGCGCTCAAGGCGGCTGTACTCATGATCATCCAGCAAGTCTTCTGCCTTGAAGAAGGCTTGTTTGAGGTCTTGGATCCATCTGTCCAGCTTAGTTCTTTTGTTGCCCTTGTCAGCTGCTTCAATCATCAGCTCGAACTGTGGCATGATGGTGGTTTCAAGGTCATGGAGCTCACGCGCCATGTCGACCCCAAGGTAGGTCGAAGTATCAGCGAGGAGCTTCTTTAGGATCGGTGATGCCACCATTTGTAAGACAGCCAGCACCGCCGCCGTCATGGAGTTGCAGTTTGTTTGGGATGTTTTTGGGCTGATTTTGACGATGTATGGATCTTAGGTGTAGTGTATAAGACACGAAATGGAGGAAGCTTTGGGAGATTTTAACAGTCAAATGATGGAAAACAGGTCAAATAACTCCAGGGACGGATTTCTTTTATTTTATTTTTCTTTGCTTTTTGGGATTTTTCAGATAGCAGGATTGTAAGGTGTAGTGTAATGACACGAAATAGATGAAACTTTGGAAGATTCTAACTGCCAAAAGTGAGGGGAAACAGGTAAAAGAACTCCGAAGACAGATTTTTCTTTTTTTTTGGGTGGAGGGGTTACTTGGGTAGTGGGATGCAGGAGGAGATGAAGTGTTTATTGAGGGGGACGCGAGTTGATATTAACTGCTAAAATCATGGTAAACAG
>NC_041381.1:653704605-653715931 GCF_002162155.2 Triticum dicoccoides
AGGAAATGAAATCGACAATAGGAGTGCTTCTGGAGGGACAAACAGGTGGTGAAGGCAGCAGTGGATGAAAAACCTGTAGAAATTGGAACGACGAGATAAATAAGCAAACCATTGAAAGGGAGAAAAGGATCACAGCGAAAAAGACAGATTTCCTTTCATTCTTCTTTTGTGCCGGCAAAAGTATATCTAGAGGAAAATAGAGCAGAAAACTAACTAACAAGTGAAAACATCCGAGGTATGATCTAGAAGCTTACACGGATGATGTGGAGCTCGGAAGCAGAGTTGTCGGAGCAGCGCGGTGAGGAAGGCGGATGCAAGGCTTCCGGAGACGCAGGCTGGAGAGCTAGTGCTGTGCTGTTGCAAATGCGACGCAGAGCTCTCCAAAGCAGCAGGTCAATCAAGATATCCCCAGATCTGATCCAGCATAATTAGGTTGAGCCGAGCTGGACTCTCTGAAAAGCTGAACCGTAACCATATAATATGTGCAAGTAGCCTGAGCAGCACCAACAAAATATACACAACTGACAGCCCACTCATGTTGTGAAGTTACTCGGCCAATAAACATACTGTCATAGAGGGAATAGACCAAGGCTGTTGAACAGTGAGCAAAGGAGAGATATCTCTCGGCAGTTTGTAATAGGCTAGCTGACAGTCAGTAAATAGAAACACCCTGTTTGTATTAGCCATTGAAGCTTCAGCACCCGAGAGCTCGAGAATTTGCGAGTACATAGATATCCCTTCCGCTTGCATACCATGTACTAGGAGTCAAAAGAACTCGACAACTATCCTCATTGTGATTGACCTGCTGTTAGCACGTTAAAAAGAATCAGGAATGTTGATGAAACGGTGTTTGAGGTTACCTGCTCCCATTTTATTCCCTGCTCCCATTTTATTCTCCGTCACCAGCTCTGGCCTTTCGCACTTTCCGAGTGCCCTTCTTTCGGTTCTGAAAGCTACGAGCATGCTGCAAGCATAATAATATATGACTCCAATGACAATTGAAGGTGTGTCGCGGCCTCCCGGGCGTTTTAAAAGAGTACCTGCTCCCATTTTACTTCATATGTTGCTCCCATAACTTGGCCAACTAGTTTATTCAACCTAATATGCATCCGGGGTGGTTGCCGTCCGGACGCCTGCAAAGCCCCTCACATCCTTGTTGGATGGCTCCCAATAAACTCTCCAAAGTAGTCAATCAAACACACTAAAGAACAGCCAGTCCACCATCGATGTACATAAAAAACCCAGGTCGGCCACGGTGTATATATTTAGATCTCTGTTTTATGCAGGGCGTCTATTTCTCCATTATTTGGCAATCTTTCCTGCAAAAAATGAAGAATTACTGTGAAAATTCTTATGTTCCAAACAAGCACGATCTGGAAATTGAGAACCTTCTTAGATGGATTACAGTCTTACCTCGTTTAAGATAGAAATAAAAATAAAAACTGTAACATGCCATGAGAATCACAACAGAACGAACAGTCATATGGCCAATACAGGGTAATATTACTTCACTGTTTAAAATTAACAACAGTGTACATCCATCCCAGTATTACAGCAGAAGCAATGCATATTTGGCAATCCGCAGTCACCAAACGACCAAACCATTCACCCTCCATTACAAAAACAACGACAGCCTAATCTACAAAGGCGGAGCAGATGGTGAAGACAGCAATGATCCTGTGCTAGAACATTCAGTTTGCAATGCTCCAGTCCACCAGGAATCAAAATCGATCATGATGAACCACCGAATACCTGCAAGTGCGATGAAAGCAGGTCAAATGACTAGCTGGCTAACATAAAAGCACCACCAGATAAACTGCCAGAGGGCTGCTCACTACTTACTCCGGCCAGAATATTTTTTGAGAGCTTTGCCTTTTTACTAGGGCCTCTCTCCTCAACTGCTCTATTCTGTCGAGGAATTGGACAGTCATTATTCGTCTCACCGACATCATTGGATTCTTTTCCTTCGTTCTTTTGCTTCTGTTTCAAGGATGTCCCCAACGTACATAAGAGATTTTAGTAATGAAACTTGCAGTGAACGGCAAAACAAGGGAGAAAATATCCAGTGTTCGGGCTAGCTTGTAACTGAAATGTTTTTCCTACTATAACCAAACCATGTGTCATCAAGTGTCTGGTAATCATAAATAAAGACACAGGACACAAAGAAAATCCCCAGCGTGAATTATGCTAGCAGAAGTATGTTAAACAGTAGAGCATACCTTTTTTATGCGCTCGCGAATAAATTTCTGTGTACGAGACTTTTCAGCATTAGAGAGATAATGATCACGTTGTTTCTTCGCAGCTGTTATCTCCAATGTTAATTTCTGTTCCCTGATATGAGTCTTCTCAGCTGCATTAAACCCCAAGGATTAGCCTACGTACAAATCAGTTCACATTACTGGCAAGTTTATAGCTACTTTACAGTTTTGTACTTTAGGCATACCTATTTCACCAACCAGATCATCCCATTTGAACTTCCTGAGATACTTTATGTTCCAGATGTCATAATAAAATGACGACCTCTTCTTCCCACCTAATAAAATACATCATTAACACAGCTGGTCATCAATAATTGTCAGACAAGAATAATTGAGCTCTCTCTCTAGCACACATTGTATAGCTCTTCAAACATGACAGAGCCGACAAAAGCAACCCTTTTGAGGCCAAAAAATTGAGGGGTTTGTTGAGGGTTGAGCAATAAAAAGGAAAAACAGATCATCCATGTTCAGTATATCTAATGTAAACCAACGGTGACATAGAAAGAATAAAACACATGAAACATAGAGCCGAGAACACACCTATTTGTTCACCATTAAGCAGATTAGCCACCCTCTTGGCGACACTTTTCTTTGCAAACTCAACCCACCTACAAAGATTTTGGGAACATTACTAAGGCCATACAATTAACAAATACAACAATAAAAATATGTCAAAATTGTGAAATACTACACATCATCTACCATATCTTTACATGACTACTCCAGAAATGCAATAAGTAGACAATTGTAAGTATTGCTCCATGTTTGACTTTCAGCATAAAACCGAAAAATGGGATCTAGCAAGTCTCTCCAAATCAGCTCATCTGTGTATTTTCATAACATACCCTTCGGAATAAGCCTTCGCTTTTACGTTACTATGCTTGCGATGACCTTGACCTGGAGGAAAGAGATGACATTAGTACATAACAGTCAAGAAGTTGGGTTCTTTTCATTTACAAATATGTAAGCATTATAAAGAGCAGTATAGCACTTCACATTCTAAGATGTACAACCACGAGGGACAGGAAAAACAACTCACTGTCGCTGCACGGTATACTGCCGCAGCAACATGTGTAATCAGCATGCAGAACATGATTATCATTTGTTGCCATGTTCTATTTGAATTTTCCCCTTCCCCTAGAAGAAATGAAGAATGCTTTCACAAATACAAGCAAGACAAACAAACCTAGAACTCCATGAACAGCCTTCCGCTACCGAAATACAGCCTTGCTACACATGTTGAGGCATGTTATTTGCAGCAGAAACTCTGCACGGGATTGATTACACGCATCTCCCTTGATCATCCAAGGGAGACTTGAACATGAGATAAATACGGTTTGTTCTCTTTGTTTTTTCTAGGCTAGCTAACATCACCGCATTGCCCTCTGCATATTCGCACGGAAAAAAAAAAGTAGGGCTTTCAGCTTATTTGTGTTCCTCAAATGAACGCTGCTTAGCTTTGGCACCGTATCATCACAAATTAAACAAAAAAACGCAGCCGCCAATTCAGTCAGTTCATGACAGGGGATTGATCACCTTCGGGGACGAGGTAGATCCTCTGCACCTCGCCGTGCTTGGAGAAGATCTGGCGGACGTGCGACGGGTTCATGTGGGGAGGGACGTGGCTGAGGTAGCACACCCCGCGCTTGCTGAAGCCGCACAGACTCTTCTCGTTCTTGTTCAGAGGCCGCTTCCTCTTCTCCCCGGTGCCTCCACCCTCCTCGCCTTGGATCCCGGTGCCTCCTTCCTCCTCTCCGACCAGGTCTTCCTCTTCATCGGTGTGGCACTCGTTCTCGGTGGTCTCTGCCATGGGTGGCGGCCGGCGGGCTGACGGAGACTGCGCAGATCAAACATCGAGGCCGGCTGGCCACACCTCAGTTCATAAATACAGACGCCAAACCATAACATTGATAAACTTGTAGCGAAAGGTATGATGAACTTCTGACTGAACTGGCAACGCACAAGAAATTCTAGCTTGCATCTGGCCACACTGCTGAACCTAACCGAATCCAAGCGGTACAGTAGGGGGAGGAGGCTGCTCACCTTGAGCTGGGGGAAGGCTCTGGAGTGGATATTGCTGGAGGGTGGACGGAGCAGGTCGTCCGGCTGCCGGCGGCGACCAACGGCAGCGGCCGCAGATGCGGGGATTTGAGTGCACGGCGACTGCGGGTGGTGATGGACGGAGTCCTGCGGGGTGAGGCGGAGATGAGACGGGGCGGCGGCGTCGGCAGGGATTGCGAGAGGAGAGGCTCGCTCTGTTGGGGCCAGGCAAAACGGTTGGAGGTTGCACTTGGGGAGGGCAATCGGGTGTAATTTCCTACAACTCGTGCTTCTTGTTTTTTCCGAAGCTGGGCCTGGGCTGCTCAGAAAAATTGTTTACTGTTCTTACTTGACTCGCATCTTGTTTACCGAGTTTCATATTTATAATTTGTGAATTTCTGATCTCAACTCTTTACTGAACATTGAACTAGATTGAAATGGCTCAACTTCTGAATTGCATCAATGGTGACTGTTGCCATTAATTTTATCCCTTACGAATGGACTGTGTGTTGGCGGCTAGGCACTAGAGTATGCACTGCTGGAGGATTCTTTCGAAGCGAATGTGCCCAAACTGATACAAATCTACGGCAAGCAAAATCTGTTGCGGGAAGCCGACCGAGGAAGCATTCATGTCATGTGATCAGGTCGTGCTGAATGCGCTGCACTGGTGGACATGTACAGCAAGGCCTACATCCGAGCAGATATAGTATATGTTAGAGCAAGCACAAGATGTGATCAAACAGACGGAGGATCAACAGCAGGTCTTGGCGGGAAAACAAGTCTGCAAGGCTCTGCTCAGAGCCTACTCGTACAGAAGGCGATTCAGAGGGGGCGCAACGAGTTTTCGACGGGGTACGGTGAACGCGTACCGCCTCTCCGATGGGATACTCAGCGCGTATGAGAATGCCAGCAGGCTGGATGGAGTTCCTGGCGGAGCTCCAAGAGAGCGGCGTCGTGATCGGCCAAGAGCCGTCGCGGCATGGTTCAGGAGGCTCGCTCATGGTGGTTCACGAGGTGGAGCAGGTCGTGGAGGAAGCGAGTGAGCGCAGCAAGAGCAAGCAGAGTGTTTCACTCCTCAAGGAAGGGATGGACCAAGAGTAGGAAGAGCCAAGACGGTGTCAACAAGGAATGGAGAAAAGGCAGAAGGAGCGAACACAGCATTTCACTACACCAGCAACCCAGCATTTCAGCTCAGTCCAGACGAAAAACAGGAGGAGCAAAATCACCAAGTCTGCAACTGAGGCGATTTTGTAACTCCAGTGCCATTAGCATTCACATTATGACAGTATGTTTTCAGAAATCACATGCACAATCATGAGTAACCACGTGAGGCAGGATGCCAGGATCTATGTTAGCAAGTGTATGTAGCTCAAGGCAACAGTAATGCCAACTTAACATTAATACATCTTGTTCAAAAAATGAAAAGCAGACTCTAGTGCTCAACAGGCTCCTCAATTCGATTCATCTTCTAAATTATAGAAGCCTCAAAATGTGTGCATTTGCAGAGGAAAATAACTTGGAAATAAGATTTGACATAACCAAGCAATAAAACACCCTCAACAACGCACATCCAATCAAAACATCCCAAGTGCTAATCAAGAAACAGCAATTAGTTGAACAGCCACCTCAATCCATGCTCTTCCACGTTATAGACCTCAAAATGTCATCAGCACCACCATAGGATGATGAAAGATTCATCAATAGTCGACACCCGATTAGATCCATGCTTGTACATAAATTATACAGTATACTAGATGTTTTAATTTCATCAAGCACAACAAAGAGCTTCTAGTCTAGTCATCGGCCTCGGTTTTCGACTTCTTTTTCTTCTTCTTCCCTTCTGTGGCCGTCTTAGGCTCGACAGACTCTGCAGCGTCACGGTTCTTCTTTTTCTTTTTCTTGGGAGTCCCGTCTTGCTCGCCGTCGACATTGGCTGCCGCCATCTCTTGATCCTGGGGCTCCTCTAGCTTGTGCTTCTTTTTCTTTTTCTTCTTCTCTGTCCCTTCCTCTGCTGCGGCCGTGTTGGCAGGCTTATCAAGATCCATGGCGTCACCATCAGCCCCAGATTTGGACTTCTTTTTCTTACTTTTCTTGGCAGTCGTGTCACCGTTCTCCTTCTCCTTGTCTGCGAAAAGAATTGTTCAGGGCAAGGTGTAAATATACACATGTACAGAAAGACTTGAAATTAAGTGATTCATCAGAGACCAACATATATATAAAGAGAAGTACCCTTACCCTCCTCTGAGACTGCGTTGGTCATACCCTCCTCAATTGCAGCTTTCATTACATCAAGGTTCTTGCGTGGTGCAACACCCTTGTCATAAAAGTCTAATCTCTCCTCCACTTGTTCACGCAGTTTCTCACCGAAAATCGAGCTACTCATATCTGGAATTCATAACCCAGTGAGGAAAACAAACAGAAAAAGGCAGTCAGGATGTTTTAACCTTTGCAAACAAAGCCCTTCAACTAACCTGAATAACAGTCAATGCGTGAAGCAATTGAGCATTTGTTTGCCAGGTATCTAGCCATTCTTCCCTTGTTCTTGGTCGATGCACGACCAATAAAAGATGAGTGGAATATGAGGCCATACTTCGGTGTGTTTCCACGCGTTTTAAGAGCTCTGCAGTAAAATTAGGAAATCAATCACAGCATTTCAGAAGCACAGAGGACAAAGTCTGAATACTTGACAAAACAGTTAGTATTTGAGTAGAAGGGCAACTACAAATAAGAAAGCACAGCTTGCAAATAGGGTGTGGGAATTGCATAAGCAGTCCGGTCAGTCACAATTACCTGAAGAGCGCCTTCTCAGCACCTAGTATCTGGAGAGTGGAGGCAGGACATTTTGCAAGATTTGAAAGACTGCCAGCATGAGAGATTAACCGAGCTCCAACCATTTCACCAATCAATGACGTCAGATTTGGTGCAATATCATTCATCTTTGTCACCAGATATTCGTAGAGATTTTTACGGTACTCAGATAGATTCATGACCCTTTGAGCAAACTGTTGGACATTGATCAAATCAACTGGTGAAAGGTCCTGGCCTGAATATAAAAAGAAGATCACGTAAACTAAGCAACCGTGGCAACTACTGAGAAGCATATGAATTGTGGACATGGTTGTTACCCATAGATGCCTTTGCTGCTTCAACAATTTCTTTTGCCTTGTCCTCATCTCCAATCAGATCTGCTAAAGCTGGAATGTCTTTCTCAGACAAATCAGATTTGTTTACTACAAACTTGGCAAGCTTAGCATAAAGGTAGTTGTCATTCACAATTTTGACCAGCTCAGGAAAATGCCATCCATACCACTCCCTGCATCATGGTTAAGCAACAATTAATACACGCATGCAACTAACACAACTACAGTGACAAATATTCAAAACTAGATACAGCGTCAACAAGGGTAAAAAGAAAAAGAAAAAATGTCATTACACCCAGCGAAAGAATATAGTGTTCCCCGCAAAGAAAAGAAAGCATACATGGTATAGGATATATTGCACAGTTGATAAGTTAAAATGATCTTTCACTACCATGTGATATGATAAGTTAAAATGATCTTTCACTACCATGTGATATGATAAGTTAAAATGATCTTTCACTACCATGTGATATGATAAGTTAAAATGATCTTTCACTACCATGTGATATACTGTAAGATAGTACAGTGTACACAGCACGTATGTCACTGTAAGACAGACAGTGACGTGACTGGACATGCAACTAACATAAACACAGGAAGATGTAAACTGAATGCACATGGTAAAACCAGAGACTTGGGCTTAGGGTTTGAAATATAGCATATAGACAAAATATGATTGATGCCACTGATGTAAAATAAAAACTGGTTACGAAAGAAGAGGCATACAAACGATATTAATCAAATTTCAGCTGTTTCTTTTAACTCCTGCAATCAGAAAATGGTGGCATAACCAGTATATACCGACAGCTAAACTGGAAAAGTAATGAACAAATGTCAACTCTAGTGCCTATACCTAGAACTTTCTCAGGACTTCTATGTCGCCATCAACTTTTCTTTTTGAGATAATACAAGTCTCATCGCGACAGCCAAACCAAAGAACCAGATGCTGGTTAATAAATTAAGCAAATTAAGAATAAGATGAGGAACCAACCTCACTCTCATGGAGAAGGAATTGACATCCTTATCAAGTGTATCCAACAGAAAGATGGCTTGAATCACCATGTTATCCACACGATTCACATTGAACTTGACCTTTGCCCTGCTATAGCTATGCCCCAGACCTAACTGAGCCTTCTCCAGGTCAGATGGCTGCAATAATAAAAAACAAACAGAACAAAGTTTACAAACAAGTATATATGGAATAAGAGCAGTGATGGAATAAAACCCTTGGAGAACGATCAACATGTCAACAACCAATTTGTGAAACTGCAGGCAATTCACTGTATGATCTAGGTAAACTTAATTACTAAAAATGATGTGTCAAGCATAGGGTGGTAATTGTCCAACTCTCTGCACCGACTTGATGCAAAATCATACTCCCTCTGTCCCAAAATAAGTGTCTCAACTCTAGTATAACTTTGTACTTAAGTTAGTACAAAGTTGAGACACTTATTTTGGGACGGAGGGAGTAGTTCATACCACCAAAACATTAAACTTTTCCCACTGCTGCACAATCCTCTAAAATCAAATACGCCAGCCACAACCCAAGTCAGACCACAATGTGATTTAATTTATCCTACTACACAGCTTTACTGACAGTTCAATCTTTGCAGAACAATGTAATTAAAACATGGAAACTAGACGGGAATGAAAAAATCCATCACCTTGAGTTGGTCAATGAACTGATCGAAGTGCAGCCGCACGGCACGGAGCAGTTCCTGGACATAGTCGTTGGACTCGCAGGGGATTCCGGTGGCCTCGGTGATGTGGGACCCGACCTTGGGCTCCATGACGCCGACCCTGAACTTGGCCTTCTTCCCCTCCTTGACCTTGGGCAGGTTGAGCTCCAGGAAGGTCCTCAGCTCGTCGGTCATGATCCCTGGGCCACCAAAGGAGCATTCGCTCGTCACGGGGGTCATAAAGCAGGGGACTTGACACGAGGACTCCACCGGGAGAGGGAGGGAGGGGAGGGGGGGCACGGTACCTTCGGAGATGGCGTTGCACTGGTTGAGGGCGTCGACGGCGGAGAGGAAGGGGGTGAAGCCGGCGAGCTTGACGGCCTTGCTGAAGCGCTTGAGGTCCAGCACGGTGGAGCGGACGGCGTCCACGCTCTGCCCGATCTCGTCGATGCCGTGGGCGTGGAAGAGCGCGTACCCCGACGCCGACTCGAAGAGCAGGTAGAGCGCCATCTCGCCCGCGCGCTTCGCCGGCGGCGGCCGAGGGGTTTGGGGGGCGGAGGCGGGGGCGGGGAAGAGGGCTAGGGTTTAGGCCAGGGGATGTGGGCTTCGCCGGGGCCTTACTTATGGTGGGGTTTCCGTTGACGCTACGCTGGGAAATCTGGGCCGTCCAATTGGATCAGTGCCGATAGCCCAATTCTTTCCCCTCCTTTTGCTATCCTAACATTTAAAAAAAAATACATATTCAAGACTATTGAAATCACCATTTTAATTTCACTCATTTGAAATTTACATATTCAAGATTATTGAAATCGATTACTAATATGATTGAAATCACTTTTCTGTAAAAACAACTCGTGCATATGAAACATTTTTCAGTGTGAAACATGTGAAACTTGTTATTTCAAAAATAAATAACTACTCCCTCCGTCCCATAATGTAAGACGTTTTTTAGCACTAGTGTAGTGTCAAAAAACGTCTTACATTATGGGACGGAGGGAGTAGTTATTTAAAAAACGTGAAGCTAATTGTCTCAGTTTATTTTTTAAAGGGAGTGAAGTCTTGTTTGGAACTACTGAAATTGTTTTTGAAAAGATTTTTTTTCAAATAAGTCAAATCAGTTCTCTGAAATAAATTAAACAGATTTTTTGAAACTAGGTTCACGTATATCACTCGTTTGATAAGTAAGACATCCGCCGTTTCACAAGTGAAATAAGTGAAATCTGCTTTTTGATACACATGACACATATTTCGGTGTGAAATATGTGAACCTTGTTATTTAGAATTTTTAAACTAGTTATTTCAAACACACGAAATTTTGATTGTGTAAAAGAAATTATAATGAGTGAAATCTGTTTAATGAAGCAAGTGCTTTCTTGGAATAATTTAAATCGGTTTTTGAAATGATCGAAATCAATTTTTTCAAATGATTGAAATAATTTTTCTTGCAAAGTCGGTGAAATCAGTCTCTTAATGATTAAAACCAGTTTTTGGAATGAGTGAAATTATATTCTTAAATGAATGAAGCGAGTGAAGTTAGTTTTCAAGTGAAGTTATATTTTTAAATGAGTGAAATTATAATCTTAAATGAGCGAAATCAGTCTATAAACATGTGTGTGTTTTAAAGCAAGTGAAATTGATTATATGAAACAAGTAATCGGTATTTTAAAGCAATGAAATAAGCTTTAAAATATGTATGAAATATATTTTAAAAATGCATGAAATATGTCATTTGGAATGAGTGAGATCATATTTTTTAATTGAGTCAATTGTTACTTTGAATCGATGGAATGATTTTTGGAGATGGGTGAAATATGTTTTCTTTTTCAATTTGAGTGAAATATGTTTTTTGAGATCAGCGAAATTGAAACTAGTTCAAATGTATCCATAATTGATCTTATCCTGAAGGTCTTCCTGCTATGAATTCAAAATATATATATCATATATATATATATATATATATATATATATATATATATATATATATATATATATATATTTGTCCTATATATATATATAGGAGTAGGATTTTCTACAATAGCTTGTTTTTTTCGTTGAGGGCACAAAAATGCATATTTTCACAATCACACCGTTGGATCATCTTATTATATTAGAGTGAGGTTCCCCTATTTATTTCATATTTTGTACCTACTTTTAAACCGTTAAATGTTAAGCAAGCCTTAACTAGTTCTGTGGCAAGCTATGATAGACA
>NC_041381.1:653716424-653731369 GCF_002162155.2 Triticum dicoccoides
TGAAGTTTTCATTCAAAAGATATCTATCATCCAAAAAGTCACAATGAAATTAATTGGAAGTCTTTTGATGGGGGGGAAGAGAATATTTTAACACGCATGCAACCGGCCTTCTATGAGCATTTTCTCTCTCTCTCCTGACAAAAGCTGACAATAGCATGCAAAGGATCCATATGTATTCTGTCTGTTTCAATTATGTCACTTATACATAAAAAAAGGGGCTCGAATCTTCAAAACAACATCAACGGCGGATGTCTCATCGATAGGTACGGGTTCCGGTGAAAAGAACTTATTCCCCTGGGAATGCTAGAAGCTGGAGAGAACGGGGAAGCCAAGTTTTTAGGATTAAAAGAGAAACTGTAAGTTGTCGACTTTATCGGTCACTCAATTGCACTGTACGCAACCGAGGACAGGTCAGACTCAGGCATTGCCACGACAGTAGTTGCCAGAAGTTCGGGTGTCGGGGAGAAGTACACAAAGCTCTGCACCTTTGATGGTGTCACCATTTGGGAATCAAGCTAAATCCTCCGCGATAAAATTTTCACCCCCAACATGTTGTACACACAAGTAAATGTAGAAACAATCAACCAGTTACTGGACATTTGAAATAACCATGAATGCATTTGAGGAATAAAGCTTGTTTTGTTGGAGCTTGCCAATGTTTTTCTTGAGCAAGTGCTACTCATGTGTTGCTGCTACGCAGCTGATTCTTTTTTTTTTTGAGGGAAAAGCCATCATGGCGGTTTATATTTCATGTGAAAACAGCGATACATCGTTTGCCAATACATCTAGCAGAAAATCCGGAGGCACTAATTTCCACATAATAGTTCGAGAGACCTCGGAATTCCTAGCCAACAAATCTGCCGCCATATTAGCTTCCCTAGGACAATGAGAAAAATTATAGAAATAAAATTACGAGCTAAGAAAGAGCATTCTTCATAAATTGATGCTGTCGGTCCAAGCGAATTTCCTCCGTTTTGCATGATTTCAGTGACTTCCATGCAATCACCTTCTACGCATATCTTGTTGCATCCAGTTTCACTTGCGAGGAGAAGTCCATCTCTTAAGCCTCGTGCTTCCGCCGTAGCCGCTTCTTCAACCAAAGGAATATTGCTGCAAGATGCCGCCACAAATAAACCGGAGTGGTCTCGAAGTATAGCACCTGTAGCGCCAGTGCCATTGTCAATGTCGAAACTCGCGTCCACATTCAGCTTGATTGTGCCCTCTGGTGGTTTCTCCCAGCCATGTCTCCTAATTCTGTTGTGTTTGAATTTCGCTCTTGAGTAATTTTTTGCGAGTGCGGATATTGCTTGCGCCGATCTGGTTGGCTCGTACAGTTGCTCGCCGTGTGTATATCTGCGTCGTTCCCACCACAAGTACCACACAGCTGATTCTTTGGCTTTGCTTTCGAAGGGGGCAGGGCATAGCTCTTTCTGCTCCCAGACCAATAACGCAGAACAATACTAGGAGAAAAGTTCACATTGGTGGCACAGCCATGTGAGACCCAGGGCATGGGGCTCCGGTCTACATGATGTTAGCGACGGAATTCCCTAAAGGACGCACATTGCGTCAAGATGTCGATGTTTGCAACTAGCGATCAATGGAGCGATCGCAGTGGGCCGGCCCATGTTAGCTGTTTAGCGTATACACGGATCCTGGTTTAGGTTGCTGAACGATTTTTTTTGGTTTCCCTTTTTTTTTAGTTTTTTATATTATTTTTTCGTTTTTTTTACTTTTCCTTTTCTTTTTTCCTTTTCCTTTTTCAAGATGATTTTACTTTCAATATGTTTTTAGAAAATTTCAAATTTTGTTCATATTTTCAAAAAATATTCATCTTTTAATTTTTATTCAAAAATTAAAAATGTTCTAGTATAAAAATATAAAAGAATTTCAAACAATTTTCCTGTCTTTAAATTTTCTACAAGTTCAAAAATGTAAAGAAATTTTAAAATATGTTTATTTTTTTGTTCACAAGTTGAACAATTATTCATTTTTGAAAAAATGTTCATGTATGTTTTGGTTTCACATTTTGGTCTGAAAATAAAAAACGTTCACATTTAATAAAATGTTCAAGAAATTCAAAAAATGTTCGCAATTTCAAATTTTTGTTCGGAATTTCAAGTAATGTTCTTTTTCTCGCAATTACAATTTTTTGCCAGAGATTCAAAAAATGTTCAAGAATTTTAGAAAATGTTCGTTATTGAAAATTGTTCGTAATTTCATGAAATGCTCCATTTTTATGTTTTTTCACAAATTTTAAAAATGTTCACGGTTTCAAAATTTTGTTCCGCATACCATGAAATGTTCCACTTATCAGATATTTTTTTAAATTCAAAAACTGTTCACGGTTTTGACATTTGTTCAGAATTTACTAATTTATTTAAAATTCCAAAAATGATTTATATTTTTCCAAAAACAATAAATATTATTAGTTTTTTTGTTCACATATTCATAAAATGTTCCTGTCTCCAGTTTTTTCTCAAGGAACTCAAGAAATGTTGGTACTTTTTCACAATATACATTAAAATAACATTCATCCCAGTAAGTAATTCAGATTCGCTACAATAGCTATTTTCGGTTCGCTACTACATCTATGGTTAGTTCTTTAAGGTATGCATTGCTCTGTTGACAATAATATTGGTTAGCTGGAGTGGCTAGGAGCGTGTATTAGTACACAGTTGGTCTAAGTTCGAATACGGGGTCGGCGCGTTTTTTTTCTGCTATCTTTTTCGTCCCACGGTAGAATTTGATGGGCCGCCCAGTCAGGCTCCCTCTTTGTGCGTGCCACCGCCAATTTGATGCAAAGGGCGTCAAACAGGGGCTCCCGTTAGCAGACCTATTTGACGCAAAGGGCGCAGAGGGAGCTAGGTGGACTTTTTTTTACAAATTTAGTGAACTATTTTTTGAATTCGATGAACTTCTTTTCAAATCTGATGAACTTTTTTCAAGATTGGTGAACTTTTTTCAAAAATCGATGAACTATTTTTCGAATCAATGAACTTTTTGAAAAGTGATGAACTTTTTATTCAAAATCGATGAACTTTTTCCAAATTTCGTGATTTTTTTCCAAATTTGATGAATATTTTTTTAACCGATGAACCTTTTCAAATCAAGGAAGTTTTTTTTTTCAAATTTGATGTTTTTAAATTTTTTGGAAAGTCAACACGGTCAATTGCGAAGTGGTCAAAATTTTATGGTCAATGTGGTCAACTGAATTGAACGATCAACGCGGTCAACTGAATTGAACAAGCGAGTTTTTTTAGTGATGAATGAGCGAGTTTTATGTTTGTCGAGCGATAGAAGGAAGTGATCGAGCGAAAGGAGCAATCCAGCTAAATGGGATGGCCCAAGTGAGCTTGGACGTGAGCGCCACCAGGCAAAAGCGGCACATAAGGCGCCAACGAGGACTCAGCAGAGCGCGGGAAGGAGGGAGTTGCCCCATTTCGGCTAGAAGGCAACGCCGTCCCAAGCACAATTTACCGGGCCTCAATGGGTTTCATACATGTTCGAGCCCAATAGTGACTAGTGGCCTGGTCGATAGGCAGCAGGAGAGAGGCACGTTCTTCTCTCTCTCAAAGAAGAAGAAGAGAGAGGCGTCTCCCGGTTAGGATCAGAAGAACCGTCGGCCCGCCGGTGGCTTCTATCTCCATTTCCTCTTAGCTACTTCATCTTCTTCCCCAAGCTATAATCCTCTCTGTTCTAGTTCCACCATTAATCTAGAGACATCTAGTAGGAGTGACAAAAGGGCCTAAACATAATAAAGAACAAATAGAGTCAAGAATTTCATACGACCCCCTACAAGTTGTTTCGAATAACATGGATCATCGTTGTCCTTGTCAAAGAGATCCGGGTGCTCAAAAAGCGGAGTGACAAGCTCTACTTTCCGTGACATGGCAGGATTTTTTGCTGCTACAACTGGGGTTTAGGGATCACCTATGATGGCGATGCAGAGAGTGTTTTTGTTGCGGTACCCGCCGCCCTCACCGACCTTCATGACGATGACCTCTTTGACGCTCCCGTGGTGCAGCTGCCATCCACCGTTGTGCTACAAAATATCCACCTTGAGGTCGCGCTCGGCGATGGCAAGACCAACACAAAGTGAGAGGTAGTCGTTGCTTAATGTAGCTAACTTATAGAAAAACGCAACCGACCTAAAGAAAAAAAAATGACCTAAAAAACAAAAATGCCCACGAAACCTCCCGAGTCGGCACACTCCTAATCATACCCCGAGCTGTAGATGCTCTTACATCGTACACATTAAAGAATGAACAGGAAAAAACAGCACACACACTTCGTCATATCCAAACAAACGGGCAATTGATGGAATAAGTAATGATGATCCAAGTTTTGCCGAATATCTCGGTAGAAAGGTTTTGGACAACATCTCGTGCAACACAGACATGGTATACACGTATATTTTCTCCATTTTCCCTAAAACTTGCTTTTGAGAGTTTTCGAAGTTCAGAAATACTATGACTAGCAGTTTTAACGGAGAATGTTAATACCCCCCTCCCCCCTCCCTTGGTATGTTTTCACCTTTGTCTTTTTTCAAAAGCATGTAAATTGCGTGCCTTAACTTTATAGAAGGCAGAGAAAGACCGACGTGCTCCAACCACGACCCGGTGAATCAAATCAACTTCAACACGAATGCACACGAAACAACAACAATGCATAAGCGATTGTCCTAAATTGATCACCAAAGCCGCGTCTCCACCAACGCCGAACTCTCCTTGCCAACACACCAACCACCCTTGAGCTCATAAAAGAGTTGGCAGGTGCGTTGGCGGGACTCGGACAACTATGAGAAAGCCATCATCTTGCACTCACCTGCGACGACGTACGTAGCGCCCTTGAATCACAATCCAGAATAGCGGCGAGCGCCAAAGCAATGCAACATAGAACCACCAAGCTATGTCTCCACAAACAATACTCCCAATAGAAGAACGACGCCAAAGGTGCCGCCATCGCTGATGCGGGATGACCGAACCTAGGCTTTCACCTGGGGACAACAAAGAGAGAGAGAAAGGGAGGGAGGGAGGGAGAGACGACACACCACTTCGACGCCTCCAAGGAGGGAAACGACACCCACGGACACAGCCACCACTAGCACCATCCGGAGATGTGCGGGATTTTCATCTGTATCACACACCTACATCCCTGCTCACTGGAAAGGGCAACTCCGCCCATACTAATTCACCCTGCCACTGTCTCAGCGCCACCCCATTGAAAACCGCATTGTCACGCCTCACCAGTACCACCACGATGAGCACATGGCAGCTACATGCATCACCATGGCGCCTAGTAGCCGCCGAGCCCCGGCAACACCACACCCGCCTGCAACCATGGTCAGCGCCCCGGTGAGCATGGAAGCCCCAAGTCGCAGCTGCCGGCGAGGTCAACACCACTCCCACCACGCCCATAGGTAGACACAAGTCGAGAACCTCCATCCAACCCAGATCCAAAACGGATGGATCGAGAGCTACCAACCGCCGCTGTAGTCGAGGGCAAGCCGTCAGGCGATGCTCGTCCCACCACTGCCGCTACCGAGCAGCACCACCGTAGGAAACATGATGCCCAACAAAATTTCAACAGATAGGTTTTGGCATAGAGATGGGAAATAAGTTTACTTTTTGTTTTGTTTTTAACTTGCTCTTTGTTTGTATGCCATGCAAAGATACAACTGAACATTAATTGCTTAGATGCCACCCACGGGCCGCGGCATACACGTTGCGTGTACCCTTCTAGCCTCACTCACAAGCAGTGCGGATGCTCATGAGAAGATAGCATCAAACCTTTCCCCCCTTGAACGTTGAACCAACAGAAAGCTAGCATCAGATCTTTTTTTCCCCTACAACCAACAAACAACATCAAACCTGTTCTTTTACACCAGGAAGATAGCATCGAAAATATTATCATTACATCTTACACAACAAATAATTAATGAAAAAAAAGCAGCACACACACTTCAAATCAAAACATACGTGATGGTCGTGAAAGAATGGGAAGAAAAACACCACACACACACAAACCCACTTGAATTCCAAACGAACGGGCAAATGGTGTGATGGAATGATAAAAGTAATTAATGATGATCGTGGCCACACAAACCACGAACATGATCAATCCATGCATGCATACACCAGTAGAGTAATTAGCTAGCAGTTCTTCTCGGCCTTCTGGAGCTTGCACGTCACCTTCTGGAAGACGACGGTGGTGGAGTCCGGCTTGACAAGCTGCAGCTTGAGCGGGCACACGGCCTCGATCTTGCACTTGGTGTAGCGCGCCGTGTAGCTCACCTTGCGGGTCAGCGCCACCTCCACGTCGAACGTCCCCGTCTTGCTCTCCTTCTTGTACTCCTGCTCGCCGGCGCTGCCCAGGGACACGAAGGCGCCTTTGGACGAGGAGGTGAGGTGGTACACCCTGGTGGCGCCGGCGGGGTGCTTGTCGCCCGTGGCGGCGACCTGCACGCGGTCGAACTGCTGGCCGTCGAACCGGTAGGCGGCCACGAACGGCTCCACGTTCTTCATGCTCATCGCCCAGTTGGGGTTGCGGACCTTGAGGGTGACCGAGAGGTTGTAGGCGATCCCCGTCACCGGGGAGGTGAGCAGGTCGAACCTGGTGAGCGAGGCGTCCTCGACGGTGATGGTGACGTGGCGGAGGTAGACGAAGGCGGCCAGGAGGACGGCGAGGAGGACCACGACCGCGACGACGCCGAAGCAGATGAAGAGGTACTTGACTTCATCCCTCGTCAGGTAGCAGTCGTCGTCGCGGCCACACATTGTTGCCGCCGGCCGGAGGCTTTTCTTCTCGGTGGAGACGGCGTTTATCAGGAGTTTGCTGCCATATACTGACTCCAGAGGAGGTGGGTGTTTATCAGGCTGTGGCCTGTGGGTAGGATCTCTGGATGGGGATGGAAGCAAGCAAAGTATCTACGTGGCCCGTGTGATTGTGTATAGCATCTGCGAACAGCTCAACATGGCATGTGAATTTGCTTTTGTTATCCACACTCTGGTGGGAGCAGAGCATCCGACACGTGTGTATCGATCCTCTTGGCATCACAAAAGCGCCGACATATGGGTCCAGCTGTGTCTCAGGGTCCCTTGGAAACAAAACGCTGATATAAGAGCTACAGTGGCACTCCGCGGGCAGTGACAAGTCACACCTCAGATTTCACCCCCTAAATCTATACAACGCATGCAAAAGAAAAATTCTGCATACTGTGCAAATTACACTAGCCCGAACTGCGCTTCGTCGTCGTCGGATCTCTGTGGTGGGCACCGGGTAGAGGGGAGCGTAGGAGGGCTCGTCCATATCGGCAAGCATCTCGTCGACTTCTGCTTCCTGCTCCACCGGAAGGATACGGCGGTTGGCCTCCGCTTTGCCTCCGACTGGAGCGAATCGAGGATTGCATGCTGCACCGCCTGCAGATTCGCGTCCCCGTGCCCCCATGTCCTCCTCCTCTTCCTCCTCCTCCTCGAATCCTCTTCCGGATCCACCGCATCCGGTGGAAGCCCTGTGGCGATCCGGGCTTCGCACCTTGTCCGGATCTGCTCAAGGAGCTACAGCTGGCGCTCCGACGTTAGATAAGGGTAGCTCCTAACCCGTCAGCATGGTGGCATGGCTACTTGATTGTGGTGGCGGACGGCGAGCGGCCGACGATTGAAATGTGGAGGTGGACGGCAATTAAAAAGTGGCGGCAGCGGGCGAGAGGGGAGGAAATGTGGACAGGTAGGGTTTTGGGGCCGGCGCCTGTCTTAAATAGCCGGGCTAGGGGCCTTGCGCGGCGCGCCGCAGCGCCGACACGCGGCGCCATCAGTCTGTCTAGGGAGACGAGCTTCAGACCGTGGGTTTTGAAGTGTTTTCCTGGGGGGACCCGCATGTCGGTCCGATGTGGCGGACGCGGCCGGTCGCGCCCGAGCCTCTCCATATCTGTCCCAGATATGGGTTGGATATGAGGGGTCCATGTCAGCCCAGACGTTTGAGACTTGTTTGAGACGCCTGTCTATATTGTCTTTTTACCATACAATGACGGGCCGTCCTCCTGGGCGTTTGAGGCGCCCGACTATAGATGCTCTAATACCTCAAAAGTGAGACGGTCGGTGCGTCTGTCAACAAGACTCGGTCACCCCTCATTTCTACTATTTTCATAGTACACCAAGCTACGTACTGTATCAAACTACTCTAGTCGTCGTCTGATATTTTGATGACCTCGATGTCGGACGGAGCGACCTCGTGGTCGTTGACGGTGGGCTGCCACTCCACCTCCTCGTCGATCGCCACCTCCACGTTAGCGATGAGTTCCTTGCGCTTCATGTCTGCCTCGTAGTTGTAGCATCGGTTTCCCTTGAGTTCCACTGGATGGACTCGACGATGACCTACTTCTTCACTACCTTCTCTGCTTGGGCGACCCCGAATTCGGCCAGTGCATTGTCCATAGTGAATCCAGCCTGCTCCGGCGTCAGATACGCCTCGCCCTTGTCCTCCTATGATTCATCCCACACTGCGTTCTCCATCTCAACGCCCCTCCTGCTCCGGAGAGTACGGAGGCATGCCGGCTACAATGCGAGCGATGCGTCGTGTGTAGGCGGCCCGCATCTCCTTCTGGATGGCCGCCTGTAACGCCCGGATAATTAGGCTACAGTAAAACTCTCCTAATGATGCCATGTCACCTCTGATTACTATTGCTAACCAAGTGTTAGTTCAAAACATTTCAAACTCAAAAAAATGAATTAGTGACAAACATCCAAAGTTTTCAAAAATTGAAACAAAAATGTTCGGGCAGTGTAAAAAATGGCATTGGTAATTATGGTGTAGAAGGCACAATTTTATATAAAGCTTAAATGCCCTAAATTAAATAAAACAGAAAAGGAAAATTAATAAAAGAAAAGAAAATTGCAAAGAAAACAAAACTAACAGGGAAAGAAAAGGAAGAACCCCCTCCCCCCAAACCCCCTGGGCCAACTGGCCCATCTAACAACAGCCAAACCGGCCCGGCCGGGCCAGCCCACTCCCCCGTTCCCCCCTTTCCTGTTCCCCCGACCAGGGTCGGAACAGGGCGTGTCCCCGCCCAACCACCTCGCCGGCACCGACGCCGGGAGGGGATAAGGCCGCCACGCCCTCCGCCTCCTCGGTTCCTCCTCCCACTCGCCCCGCTCTTCCCCTCGGTCCCTGCGCCTCCCCTTCCCTCAGATCTACCTCGCTCCTCCTCCTCCCCCACCGCGTCCGAACGCCGCCATGGACCCGCCGCCATGAAACGCGCGGCCACAGCCATCACCATAAAAAGGATTCGATTCAACCAAAGTAATTATCTCAGGATCGACAGAGAATTCATAATTCTTATCGGTAACAAAGATAGGTGAAGTAGCAAAAGCAGGGTCATATTTCATTCTAGCATTTAGAGATTTATGTTTAAGTTTAGCTAATAACTTCTTAAGATATGATCTATCATTGCAAGCAAGAATATCTCTAGTAGTTTCTTTATCCATAACATAACCCTCTGGAACAATAGACAATTCATACTTAGGGGGAGAACCTTCATCATCACTATCTTCAATAATATCAATTTCAAGAATTTCATTCTCTCTAACCCTAGCAAGTTGTTCATCAAGAAATTCACCTAATGGCACAGTATTATCAAGCATAGAAGTAGTTTCATCATAAGTATCATGCATAGCAGAAGTGGCATCATCAATAACATGCGACATATCAGAATTCATAGTAGAAGAAGGTTTAGGTGTCGCAAGCTTACTCAAAATAGAAGGAGAATCTAGTGCAGAGCTAGATGGCAGTTCCTTACCTCCCCTCGTAGTTGAGGGAAAAATCTTAGTTCTTTCGTCTTTCAAGTTCTTCATAGTGACAGTAGGTATAAATCCCAAGTGACTCAAAGAATAGAGCTATGCTCCCCGGCAGGTGCGAGAAAATAGTCTTGATAACCCACAAGTATAGGGGATCGCAACAGTTTTCAAGGGTAGCGTATTCAACTCAAATTTATTGATTCGACATAAGGGGAGGCAAAGAATATTCTCAAGTATTAGCAGTTGAGTTGTCAATTCAATCACACCTGGATAACTTAGTATCTGCAGCAAAGTATTTAGTAGCAAAGTAGTATGGAAGTAATGGTAACAGTGGCAAAAGTAACAGTAGCAGTTTTGTAGTGATTGTAACAGTAGCAACGGTAAAGTAAATAAGCAAAGCACAATATGTGAAAAGCTCGTAGGCATTGGATTAGTGATGGATAATTACGTCGGATGCGGTTCATCATTTAATGGTTATAACATAGGGTGACACAGAACTAGCTCCAATTCATCAATGTAATGTAGGCATGTATTCCGAATATAGTCATACGTGCTTATGGAAAATAACTTGCATGACATCTTTTGTCCTACCCTCCCGTGGCAGCGGGGTCCTAGTGGAAACTAAGGGATATTAAGGCCTCCTTTTAATAGAGAACCGGACCAAAGCTTTAGCACTTAGTGAATACATGAACTCCTCAAACTACGGTCATCACCGAGAAGTATCCCGATTATTGTCACTTCGGGGTTGTCGGATCATAACACATAATAGGTGACTATAGACTTGCAAGATAGGATCAAGAACTCACATATATTCATGAAAACATAATAGGTCCAGACCTGAAATCATGGCACTCGGGCCCTAGTGACAAGCATTAAGCATAACAAAGTCATAGCAACATCAATCTCAGAACATAGTGGATACTAGGGATCAAACCCTAACAAAACTAACTTGATTACTTGGTAAATCTCATCCAACCCATCACCGTCCAGCAAGCCTACGATGGAATTACTCACGCATGACGGTGAGCATCATAAAATTGGTGATGGAGGATGGTTGATGATGACGACGGCGATGAATCCCCCTCTCCGGAGCCCCGAACGGACTCCAGATCAGCCCTCCCGAGAGAGATTAGGGCTTGACGGTGACTCTGTATCGTAAAACGCGATGAATCTTTCTCTCTGATTTTTTTCTCCGCGAAAGCAAATATATTGTGACACCCGGATAATTAAGCTACAGTAACCTTCTACTAATGATGCCACGTCACCACGATTACTGTTGCTAATCTCGTGTTAGTTGAAAACGATTCAAATTCAAATTTGATTAATGGCAAACATCAAAAGTTTTCAAACGTTAAAACTAAATTGTTCGGTTTGCCGAAAATAATCCATAAATTATTTTGGTGAAGTAACCACACTTTTACAAAATGTTTAAATATTTTGAAATAAATAAAATAGTAGCAGAAATAGATAATTAAATGCCTTTTTCAATTAATAAAATATTAAGCTAATTTATTTAGTTGCCTGAACTAATGGGGCAGTGACATATTTGTGAAACTAAAATTAGTAACTAGTTTTGTATTTTAACTAAACTATAGCAATGTGAAACTAAAATAATACATGAAAGAATAAATAAAACAAAGTAAAATAAAACAACAGGTAGAAACCCCCTGGGCCACTTGGCCCAAATGGCCGAAGTTGCCAGGCCGGCCCACCTAGCCCCCCCTCGTTCCTCTTCCTCTGTTCACCCCACCCCCGTGGACACACAGCGCCCGTCCACGACGCCGATGGCCACGTGGCAGCCATCCGGTGCACCTCGGCGCCTACTAGGTTGACGACAACCCCTCCCAGATGCCCCGAAACCCTAGAGCCCTCCTGCCTTCCCCCCTCGCTTTCTCCCTCGCCAGATCCGCCACACCGAACCACCCGTTGCCACGGCAAAGCTCGCCGGCGTGGCTACCCTCCGCCCCGGCTCCTGGTTTCGGTCCCTCTGCTCCGCCGTCATCCTCTACGTTGTGTGAGGCCGCCCGTGGGAACTAGGACCCCCCTGCATCAAGCCCTGCATCATCTCCGTCATCCTCGGCCCCGTCGATCGTCGCCATCGATTCCGGCAAGGCCGAGCCATCTCCGAGGCCGCTGAGCTGCTCTACGCATCCACTGTGAGCTCCCTCTCGAAACCCGTCTTTGCCCCGTTCGATTTGGTGCCCGTAGCCACCGACGCCATCGGAGCTGAAGCTCCTCGCCGCCGGGCAATGTCACAGCCGTGGCCACAGCCACTACCTCTCGCGTCCGAGCACGGCGTTGTGCTCCTCGCCGTCCCCGTCTTCCAACGCGACCCCTACCTCCTCTCCCCGCGCCCTGCATCGTCGATGGCCAAGCGTGCCCGAAGCCGCCGTCGGTGGCATCGAACCCGGCCATCTCACGGCCAGCCAACACCACCGCTGGATGCGTGCGAACCTCACGAAGCCGTAGGTGCA
The DNA here is from genome assembly GCF_002162155.2 of Triticum dicoccoides. Taxonomy (NCBI): domain Eukaryota; kingdom Viridiplantae; phylum Streptophyta; class Magnoliopsida; order Poales; family Poaceae; genus Triticum; species Triticum dicoccoides. Next base: position 653,728,690 of record NC_041381.1, read on the forward strand.
AACCGCGTTCGAAACGAGCCACCGTAGACGAATTCCGACACCTCCCGTGCGCGCCGCCGTGGTTGTGGTTGCCGACGATTAGCTGGCGGCGCTGACGTGGCACCACTAACCCAGCCACTAACCCCTCTCTCTGTGCCGCTGACCGCTGGGCCCCACGCGCTAAGTAATTATTTGTTAATTAAACTACCTAATTAGCTAACCTAAATAGTCCCTGACAGTCAGTCCCCACGCCCTTAATTAACCGTCCTTTTTATTAACCCATAGATTAAGACCACTGTCACTGACAAGTGGGGCCCTGTCACTGTTCCAGTGGATAGGGCCGTCATAGTCACCCTGCTGAGTCAGCAGCTTGGCTCACCAGTCAGCCTCTGCTGACTGGGCAGTTAACCAGTCAACTGGGCCCTCTGTCAGCCACGTATGCACCTCTCTGAGTACACTCTCTGTGTACCCATAGCACTTTATTCTTTTATTTCGAAATAATATTAATTTCAGAAAATTTAGAAAATGATTTAAAACTTTAAAAATTAATATAAAATAAACCGTAGCTCAGATGGAAAAACTTTGTACATGAAAATTGCTCAGAACGACGAGACGAATCCGGATATGCAGCCCGTTCGCCCGCCACACATCCCTAGCATAACAAACACGCAACTTTTCCCTCCGGTTCATTTGTCCGAAAACGCGAAATACCGGGGATACTTTCCCGGATGTTTCCCCCCTTCTCTGGTATCACCTCATACCGCGTTAGAACACGTCTAGCTCTGCCTGTTGTCCTGTTTTGCACTTGCTTGCTATGTATTTACTGTTTCTCCCTCCTCTTCCCTTCGATAGACCCCGTGACGGTGCTGATGCCCCTGTGGTCGACTACGTCACCGACGACCCCTCCTTGCCAAAGCAACCAGGCAAGCCCCCCCTTGATCACCAGATATCACCTATTCTCCTCTATACTGCTTGCATTAGAGTAGTGTAGCATGTTACTGCTTTCCGTTAATCCTATTCTGATGCATAGCCTGGCATTGTTGCTACATCTGTTGATACCTTACCTGCAATCCTAAATACTTAGTATAGGATGCTAGTTTATCATCTGTGGCCCTACATTCTTGTCGGTCTGCCTTGCTATACTATCGGGCCATGATCACTTGGGAGGTGATCATGGGTATATACTATACATTTATACATACTACAGATGGTGACTAAAGTCGGGTCAGCTCGTTGAGTACCCGCAAGTGATTTCGATGTGGGGGCTAAAAGGACAGGTGGCTCCATCCCGGTAGAGGTGGGCCTGGGTTCCCGACGGCCCCCGACTGTTACTATGTGGCGGAGCGGCCTGGCCCTGGTCGGCGTTCGCGGTTACTTCAAAATAACACGCTTAACGAGATCTTGGTATTTGATCTGAGTCTGGCCACTGGCCTATACGCACTAACCAACTACACGGGAAAGATATGGGCACTCGACGTCATGGTATCAGCCGAAGCCTTCTTGACGTCAGCGACGGAGCGGCGCGCGCCGGATTGGACCGCGTAACATGACTTCCTTTGTAATGGAGGTTGCTAGGTATGCTTCCGGCCGCCCTCGCAACGTGCAGGTGTGCAATGGGCGATGGGCCCAGACCCCTGCACGCATAGGATTTAGACCGGCGTGTTGACATCTCTGTTGTGCCTAGGTGGGGCTGCGACGTGTTGATCTTCCGAGGCCGGGCATGACCCAGGAAAGTGTGTCCGGCCAAATGAGATCGAGCGTGTTGGGTTATGTGGTGCACCCCTGCAGGGAAGTTTATCTATTCGAATAGCCGTGTCCCTTGGTAAAAGGACGACCCGGAGTTGTACCTTGACCTTATGACAACTAGAACCTGATACTTAATAAAACACACCCAGACAAGTTCCACAGATAACCTGGTGATCACTTTTCCACAGGGCGACGAGGGGAGGATCGCTGGGTAGGATGCTATGCGATGCTAATTGGAGGACTTCAATCTACTCTCTTCTACATGCTGCAAGACGGAGGCTGCCAGAAGCGTAGTCTTCGATAGGACTAGCTATCCCCCCTTATTCTGGCATTCTGCAGTTCAGTCCACCGATATTGCCTCTTTACATATATACCCATGCATATGTAGTGTAGCTCCTTGCTTGCGAGTACTTTGGATGAGTACTCACGGTTGCTTTTCTCCCCCCTTTCCCCCTTCCCTTCTACCTGGTTGTCGCAACCAGATGTCGGAGTCCAGGAGCCAGACGCCACCGTCGCCGACAACTCCTACTACACCAGAAGTGCCTACTAATACGTGCAGGCTGCTGACAATGACCAGGAGTAGTTTAGGAGGATCCTAGGCAGGAGGCCTGCGCCTCTTTCAATCTGTATTCCAGTTTGTGCTAGCCATCTTATGGCAACTTGTTTAACGTATGTCTGTACTCAGATATTGTTACTTCCGCTGACTCGTCTATGATCGAGCACTTGTATTCGAGCCCTCGAGGCCCCTGGCTTGTATTATGATGCTTGTATGACTTATTTTTTTTAGAGTTGTGTTGTGATATCTTTCCGTGAGTCCCTGATCTTGATCGTACACGTTTGCATGTATGATTAGTGTACGATTGAATCGGGGGCGTCACATATATGGAGTTGGAGTTGAGGTCGGTGGACGTCCAGGGGGCCTACGAGGCAGGGGAGTGCGCCCTAGGGGAGGGGG